>NW_006408586.1:14365525-14404204 GCF_000296735.1 Chrysochloris asiatica
TGCCATTGAGTCGTTCCAACACCTAGTGACCCTGTATAGGGTTTCCAAAGAGCAGCTGGTGAGCTTGAACCACTGACCTTGCAGTTCAAATGGCTTTGTAGTCTGGCACATTAACCCACAGCGCCACACTAGGACTCCTACAGCAGAACCACACCAGGAATATCTAGTGCTGCTATAACATAACACAAGTGGATGGCTTTAACAAATGGGAATTTATTCTCTCACAGTTTGTTGTTGTTGTTGTTACATGCCGTGGAGTTGGTTCCAACTCATAGCGACCCTGTACAGGGTTTCCAAGGCTGTAAATCTGTACGGGAGCAAAAAGCCTCATCTTTCTCCTGTGGAACAGCTGGTAGTTTCTAATGGCTGACCTTGTGGTTCACAGCCCGATTCATAACCACTATGCTACCAGAGAGGCTAGAATTCAGAACACCATCTCTGGAGAAAGGTGCTTGTCTCATTTCAGAATCTGTAGGCCCAGCATCCCTTGGAACTTGCTATGTTTCTTAATCTCAACCTTCATCTGGATATAGGAGTTTCACGATGCAGGGATCCCAGGTCCAAAAGACTTACTCCACTTCTGCCTTTCTTTGTTGGTGACAGTGGGTCCTTCTGTCTGCTTACTTCTCTGTCCCTTTATATTTCAGAACACATTGGCTCAAGATATAGTCTAATCCTGCAGATTAGATTAACATCATAGAAAGAGGATTTACAGCATATTGATTAAGTACATCAATTAGGAAAAATCACATCAGATCATATCACTGGTTTAATTATATTGTGTTAGATCTCATCATGGAGGTGACCACTACATCTTAACTGTAAAACCACTGAAAATCTGGGCCCAGTATAGTTGACACAAAACCTTAACTTTCATACTAGGATGAATAGAAGTGAGAATTTTCTACCACAAAAAAATGAAGAGATGTCTGGGGCTATCTACAAAGAGTGTATCAAAATAATTGATACCAGGACACAGCCTCCCTAACTCTGATAAAAGGCTCATTGTCATGTTGGGTGACAGAAACAGCTACCCTTTCTCCTTTTAGAGGAGATTAGCTGCTGAAAATTTTGCAACTACAGCATGCAATTTTGTCAGATACACAATGACATTTATTTTCATAGCGTTCTTGACTTTATACTTTAAACTGTTAATGTTCTTTAAATACTTGTGGTACTGTAGTAAAATAACACTAGAAGAATATAGTGTAGAGAATGATCTAAAGTCTCTTTTAGTCATAGTCTGTAACTCCCAACAAGTAACATTTCTGCCTGCTGGGTTGGGTAAGAGAAGATAGGAGAAGATAGTGATGTTGTTGTTGTTGTTGTTAGGTGCCATGGAGTCGGTATGGATTCATAATTCAGTTGTAGATTTTAGCAGAGTTACTTGTAAAAATGGGGAACATTAGCATGGGTTTAAAATGAACCATCTCAGAATCAGGAGGAAGGATTTCATTACCATCAATAAAGAAGAACCATGAAGGGGAGTATATCATTTGGACCCCAAGACTCCTGTGCATTGAACCTCCTTGACCAAGGGTTAGAAGCCTGTGTCACGGAGCAGTGGCAAAGAAGCAAAGTGAAAGAGGAGCAACAGCAGCAGAACCAAAGACCAGATACCAAGGCAGAGTTGTGGGTTTCAAAGCCACAGAGCAAGTAAACCTGAGTGACTCTGAACAAGAAGCTTACTTGTAGAGTAGCTTCATGTATTTAAATGGGTGCCTTCATTCACTTAAGTTGGGGAGGTAGGTTTGTTGACCCCCATAGCTAGAGCCTTCTAGCTAGAGCCTTCCCAGTAGCTAGAGCCCTGTAGCTAGAGCCATTGAAGAGAGGCTTCAAAAAGTTCATGAAAAAATGGAATTAAAAGATAATAAAATTATTCTATGAACTTTTAGTTTAGTTTAGTTTTTTTTGTTTTTAAGTTTTTATTGTGAATTGAGTGATAGTTTATATGGGAGAACATCCCTTTTACACACATCCTATCATATTTTGTTTCATTACAATACTAACAATCCCTCTGTGCATCAAAATGCAACAGTATTTGCTTCTAGTCCATTTTGTTTGTTTTGTTTGTTTGTTTTGATGTACACCAAAACATTCAGGAATATATAATCATTTAAACAACCAAAGGGCACATTCTGTAAGCCTGCCTCCTGGCTTCCAGCACACAGCCTTTCTCTTTCCATGAGTCTAGATTCCTCAGCTGCTCCATCTCTCCATGTAGTCAACTCTGTTTCCATCTTTGGTATCACTGCTTCTCTTGATGTTGTTGTTGGTATGTGCAATCGAGTCAGTACCAACCCATAGTGACCTTAGGCACAGCAGAAGAAAACACTGACCGATCCTGGGCCAACCTCACTACTGTTGCCAAGCTTGAGTCCATAGATACTGTCACTTTGCCAATCCATCTCATTGGGGATCTTCCTCTTTTTCTTTGACCCTCTACCTTACCAAACATGATATCCTTCTCCAGTGACTGCTCACTCCTAACAATATGTGTGAAGTATGAGGGACGAAGTCTGGCCATCTTGTCCTCCAAGGAGCACTCTGGCTGTGCTTCTTCCAAAATGGATCTACTGATTCTTTTGGCAGCCCATGGCACTTTCAATATTCTCCTCTAACACCATACCTCAAATGCATCAATTCTTCTACGATCTTCCTTATTCACTGTCCAACTTTTGCATGCATATGACGTTACTGAAAATGCCATGGCTAGGGTAGGCACACCTTAGTCCTCAAGTTGACATCTTTGCTCTTCAACATTTTAAAAAGGTCTTGTGCAGCAGATTTGCCTAAGGCAATACATCTTTTGATTTCCTAACTGCTGCTTCCTTGAGTGTTGAATGTTGATCCAAGAAGAATGAAGTCCTTGACAACTTCAATCTTTTTCCAATTGATAAGAATGTTGTTGGTTGGTCCAGTGGTGAGGATTTTTGTTTTCTTTACATTGAGATATAATCCATACCAAAGGCTGTGCTCTTGGTGGTAGTGTGCTGTGGCATCTGTAAAATTTTATGGGAGTAGAAAACCTCTTTTTTCTCCAGAGGAATGGCTGGTAGTTTCTGTATGAATTGGCACCCTAGTAGCAATACCTTTTGAAATATCCTCATATATCTGAAGGGGAAAAGTTATTGGGAATATGGAGTGAAAATATAATGGAATTTTCCATTAAATTTATGAAGCTCCCTCTAATTAATTAGTAAACAAAATATGTGCTAAATTTCCTAGACAATAAAGATACTGTCTGTATTTAAAATTATATATCCATTTTACAGAATTAAATCAAGTTCTGAATTTTTTTTAATTAAAAAAAGAAATACTAAAGACCTAAAGTTAAGCATGATTTTCAGTCTTTCCTCTATTTGTTCATAGATTCAACACATTTTTAGGATCCTGGTGTGATGCTGCAGGATGATGAACTGGACGTCAAGGTCAATTTGAGCCTCAAGGTTGGCAGTTCAAACCCACCAGCAACTCCTTTGAAACTCTGTACAGGGTCACTATGCATCCGAATCTGTTTGCCAGCACTTAACTAGACTCCTGGTGTGGCCCTGTGGGATCAGCACTGGACTGCCAAGCACAAGGTTGGCAGTTCACACCAGCTGCTCCTCAGAAACCCTATACAGGGCCGCTATTAATCAGAACTGACTTGATGGAACTTAACAACAACAACTATATAACAGGAAATTGAAATGAAACCACAGTCTCAGGCTAAAGTTTGAGACCTAAGAAAACAAACATTGCCTCAACAGAAATGCAATCAAAGTGATAGATAACATGCAAATACAACCAAAGTACATAGACAGGAGAGAGGAAAAATAATAGACACAGAAAATAACAAGGAGTAACTTGTATGATTTCTGAAAATGCTTCTTTGAGTTATTTTTATTTGCCTCTAGAAAAAAACGGTAAGTGGATGCAGGTAGTCCCCAATTTACAACACAATGGATCAGAGTGAATTGAACTTTTGACCACTCCTTTTATTGGTTTGTGTTTTGCTTTTGCTGTTGTTGATTGTATACCTTATTGTTAATAATAAATACTACACACAGTATTGCTATGTGTAATTTGCTGATGTTATTATCAGATGTTCATTCAAACATGTTTACTTTTATGAGTTATTATTCAAAACACTAGCATATGGCAGGCTATAATCTGATCTAAAATTAGTTGGGATAAGGAGTCAGTCTTAACAGATAAAAAGTTGGGTAGTGTTCAATTCTAAAGACTTACATCAATTGATCTGATGTTGTTGTTAATTGATCTGCAGACTCCTCCAATAGTCATTATGACACTGATTGTATTATTATAACACTGATGCTAACTTCATTGTAGAGTAGGTCTACTGTGTGTTCTCATTTCAGTACATCTTATAAAAAGCATCTGTTGTTAATTTGAAATTAGGTATTTGATTTAAGTCAAATCAATTTATGAAGAAGTCATTCACATGGAATCCCATTATAAGTTAGGGACTACTTGTAATGGATAATAGTTTACACAGAGGTAAACAATACCGTCCAATACAACTATTTAAATTTAAATTAATTTAAAATGTATAAACTGTAAATTATGCTCTTAGTTTTACTAGGTACTTTTCAAGTATTCAGTACCTACTTGTGCCTAGTGATTATTATACTGGACACCCTGAAACATTAGTTTTCTATAATCAAATTAAGTGCTATTGGATAGTACTTATTAAATGAGAAATCAATTTCCAATTAATATGCATATCAATGAGTATTTTTTCCCATGCATACAGTTAGTTTTATCTTCATTAATACCTTCTTTTATTGTTTCTTTTTTGGGGAAAATTTTAGGAAATTTGAGAAATGTTTCAAATATTGTTTCTTAAAGAATATACTTGCATCTTTACTAGTTCTCCTTGACATTCTAACCTTTAAAGAAAAAAATAAGATAAACCACTGATTAAGTAATTTATGGAGTCCTGCTATGCTGCTGTAGGATAAGCACTAGATCCCAAGGTCAGTGTGAACTGTAAGGTCATCAGTTCAAATCCACCAGTTGCCCCTCAGAATCACTATGCAGGGTCACTATGAGTCAGTACTGACTCGAAGCCACTTAACAACACATAATTTATAAAATCTTCAACTTTAAATTTTAAAGGAAGGAATAATAGAAAGACTTTGCAAAATTCTAATTTTCTAATCTGTTACCACTATTTGTAGTTGCCACATATTCATTTGAAAACACTGGAAAGTGGTATGGAACAGTAACAGTGTTGACAAATTGAATATGTTTTGGGAACTGCTTCTAATACGTAACATATAGAAGTTAGTCCAGTACTGCTCATTGTATTCCTTTTGTCATGGACTATTTATTGTGATCTTGCATATCTCCAACTCTATGGCTAGGATATACTTTCTATTTTTCTTATAATCTAACTGAATTTTTATGAGCTGATCTTATTTGCATTATATAATTCATATGTCATGCACCTACTACAAAAGAGTTTACTAAGATATTAAAATAGATTTTTGTAACTTATTCTCCAAGAAACATTTAGTTTTTCTTTTTAATAATCATGATGTATTAAAATTAGTTGACATTTATATGCCAGTAAAAGTGATATAAAACTGAAGAACAGGTATCAATTTTATTGATACTTTCAAAGTTCATTAAATGCTTTCTGAAAACTCTTAACTGTCTATGTTTAAAGTTAGTGTTATACAAGTATAATTAGATACTACTGTAATATTGTAAAACAAACAAATAATCTTAATAGGAACAGCATTATTCATATGAAACCAATAAAATATTATTAAATTTTAGTTAATAATTTAATGCTTACAATTAATTTTGGTAAAATTGTATGATTGTCATTTCCTTTTGATAGCACAATGATCTTGATGTATGACATTTTAGTTTCTATATAGTGGGAAGGTGAAAGAAGAAAAACTAAACACAGGTGCATCAATGTATGCAGTATGTTAGATTGTTGTTGCTAAGTGACATAAAGTCAGTTTCAACCTATAGCAACCCTATATAGGATTTCCAAGGAGCAGCTTTTTGGTTTGAACAACTGACCTTGTGGCTAGCAGTCTGGTGCTGATCTTATATTACCACACCAGGAGTTGTTGCTGTTGTTGTTAAGTACCATTGAGTTGGTATCAACCCATAGTGACTTTATGCACAGCAGAATGAAACACTGCCCGATCCTGGGCCAACCTCACTACTGTTGCAACACTTGAGTCCATCGATGCTGCCACTTGATCAATCCATCTAGTTGGGATCTTTCTCTTTTTCTCTGACCCTGAATCTTACCAAACATGATGTCCTGGCCCCTCCTGATAATATGTCTAAAGTATGAGAGACGAAGTTTGGCCATCTTTGCCTCCAAGGAGCACTTTCAATATTCTCCTTCAACACCATAACTCAAAGGCATCAGTTCTTCTACAGTCTTCCTTATTCACTGTCCAGCTTTTGCATGCATATGAGGTTATTGAAAATACCATGGCTTGGTTCAGGCGCACCTTAGTCTTCAAGCTGATATCTTTGCTCTTCAACATTTTAAAAAGGTCTTGTGCAGCAGATTTGCCTAATTCAATACGTTGTTTGATTTCTTGATTGCTGCTTCCATGAGTGTTGATAGTTGATCTAAGAAGAATGAAGTCCTTGACAACTTCAAGCATTATTTACTAGTTGAGTCTTTATTAATACTATTCACCTTTAAATTAAACTTCATAAATGCATTTAATACTGCTGAGAATGGAAACATTTGTTTATCGCTCTGGTGGATTCTTTGGGATCTACAAAAGTTTTTCACAAGTTAATGCCAATTTTTTTCTGACTGTACTGTTAAAGATATGCCATTTTATTTTTATTGTTCTCTTCAATTAAAACTAGAAGTTATCCATGAGAGAGAAATACATTTTGTAAGAAGAGTCTACAGAGAACTATATAATCTGATTATATATTTTTTCTTTGATTAAATCCCTCACAGCAGTTCACTAATGGAAATACTTGCACTTGGCAATTGCTTGGTGATTTGGTACAATTGCATTGATTTTTAAAATAGTCTCATTATATTGCTGCAGTTGTTAAGTGCCATCAAGTCGGTTCTGACTCATAGAAACCCTGTATAGGATTTCCAGGGAGCAGTTGGTGATTTTGAACAGCTGACCTTGTGGTTCAAACTGATCTTTCAGTCTAGGGCTCACCCTACCAGTGCCACACCAGAACTCCAATCTCATTATAACAATATTCAAAACATCATATTTTATAAATTATGGTAAAAAATAGATTTGGCATTAGATGTAATTTTCTTTAACAAACTTGGGATCTAGTATAATAATAATTATATGTATTTGCAATGTGTTTTAAAATAAAGAAGACATCAAATGAATTATGATATTAGTAGACACTGCTTTAGAGAACATCTTTGTTGGGAAATATTCACTAGATTACTATGATTTGAAGATTTCACTTAGCAAATATCTATTTGTTGTTGCTAAGTGCCTTTGTGTGAGTTTTGACTTGTAATGACCCTGTATAGGGTTTCCAAGGTGTGATTAATTAGTTTAAACTGCCGACCTTGCGGGTCAAAATGATCTTGCAGTCCAGTGCTTTATCACACAGCGTCACACCAGGACATTGCAAACATCTATGTTGAAGGCTAAATAATTCCTTCATAATTTTTTTTTAAGGATAATTACTCTTTCTGTAGAAATAATATAAATTAAGTTTTGAAGTGGAACAAATGACAAAAAGAAAGTACACCAAAAGTAAATTATTTTTTCATCGTATCTTAAACAAAATTACTCCATTAAGATTAAAGACCTTCAAAATTTTAAAGCCATAGAATGCATTCTTAAAATGAAATATCACTATGAATCCCAGCAATTAAGATGTATTCAGCATTTTGGGGTCAGTAAATTAGGAATGGACACCCTTGACCCCTAGCATCCAATTAGATGGGCATATGAAAACATTTTATAATACATAATTTGAAAACTTTTAGTGTATAACACTCTTTGTTTTATCCTCCTTTGCTGTCTTCACAAATAGAAAAGTGATCTCTTTCTGTTTTTAGTTGTTGTGTTGTTACCAAATTGGGATATAGAAGACTAGAAAGTCATGAAATATATTACTTAAGAGTTTTATCAAAGTATGGAAATACCTGCGGGGATGACATGTCATAAACTGTCTTAGATATACCTCTTCATGATCACAGTCTAAAGGGTTTTATAGTGGGAAGTTAAACTGCAAAGGAAGTTCCACCAAATTTCAAACAAAAGAGTGGGCTTCCTTGCTTGCTGTTTCCTACTTTGACTTTTCTCATGTTGCACATGCATCTGGCATCCACAATTTCAAAATAGATTCCATTTTGGAGGTGTGAGAGATACTTGACGTAACTGTTCTTGGATGTACCCTTTGGTACGTATTTGGGTATTTTCACTTGCATCATATACATGTGAAAGTTGGACAATAAATAGGTAATATCATAGAAGAATTGATGCATTTGAGTTATGGTGTTAGAGAAGAATATTGAAGGTATCATTACCTGCCAGAAGAACAAAAATCTGTGTGTTAGAAGAGGTACAACCAGAATACTTCTTAGAAGTCAAGATGGCCAGACTTCGTATCTTATATTTTGGATATATTATTAGGAGACATCAGTCCCTGTAGAAGGACATCATGCTTGGTAAAGTAGAGGTACATCCTAAAAGAGGGAGACCCCAAATAGTGGCAGCAACAATGGACTCGAGCATAACAGTAATTGTGAGGATGGTGCTGGACTGAGTGATGTTTTGTTCTTTTGTATATAGAGTCACTATGGTTGAAAGAGATTCAATGACACCTAACAACAGAGCATGGTTCCAGTGATTTTTCCTGCCTGTAATTTTCCTGCTAACTCCTTAGCCTAACAGTGTGTGCAAATAAATAAATTGTAAATATAAAGAAATATAGAAATTCAAAGAAAGGTGATCCAACAAAAGTTGGAAATTATTAAACATTGTCAATACCAGGGACAACGAAAATAGTCCTGGTGTGGTGCTGCAGAATAATGAGCTTGACTGCAAAACTAGTTTGAACAACAAAGTCAGTTGCTCAAACTCACCAGCAAATCCTCGGAAATCCTATACAGGGTCATTATGAGTCAGAACTGACCTGACAGTACTTAACAACAACAACTGAAGTACAGAGACAGGGAACAGCCAGAAATTCAAGCCAGATTCAGAAAAGGGCCTGCAACAAGGGATCTCATTGCTGACATCATATGGATCTTAGCTGAAAGCAGATAATACTGGAAAGATGTTTACCTGTATTTTATTGACTATGAAAATGCAGTCAACTGTGTGGATAATAACAAATTATGTATAAAATTGTGAAAAGTGAAAATCTAAGAATACTTAACTGTGCTCATGTGAAACCTGTACATGGACCAAGAAGCATTCATTTGAACAGAACCAGGAAGGAAATACTGTATGGTTTAAAATCAGGAAAAGTGTGCACCAGGGTAGTATTCTTTCACCATACTATTCAATTTGGATGTTGAGTAAATAATATAAGAAGTAGAAATATATAAAGAAGAAAGTAGCATCAGGATTAAAGAAGGATCATTCACAACATGCAATATGCAGATCACTCAAGCTTGCTTGCTGAGAGCAAAGCAGACTTAAAGTACTTACAGATACAGATAAAAGTTCCTCACAACTGAAACAATAAACAATATCATATTAATTTATTGTTTAATTTGTTTTCTGCTTTCCAGATAAATTAAGTACCCTGTATTTCAGTCAATAAACATTTAATACCTCCTTTGTATATTTCTTCTTGAATATTATAATAATAATAATAGTACTCAGGAAGTCCTAGTGTGGTGCCATAGGTTAATATGCTGGATTGTAAGGTCAGTTTGAACCACAAGGTCAGCAATTCAAACTCAATAGCCACTCCTGGAAACCCAATACAGGGTCGCTATGAGTTGGAACCAGCTTGACATCGCTTGACAACAACAACATGCATAAGTCTTCCTGAATATTATATAAATCATAGTGTAAATTTGTAAAGAAACAATTTGTTGATTATGCTGATATATTGAGCAATAATTGTGGCCCTGTAGTATAAGGAGTGGTAACCAGAAAGTTGGCAGCTCATCTCACTAGCCACTTCTTGGAAACCCTTTATGGGATTGCTATGAGTTGGAAACAACAACACTTTGTAATTATTATTAATAATATATGTGTGTATTTTTAAGTGGCTCTAATTTGTTTTATAAAAAAAATATAATGTCCAGAGACTATGTACAGAAAGTGGTTTGGATTTTATTTTGGGTCCACAAGTATATTATAAAACAATTTCCAATCAATTTATGGTAGAATTCTAGAATACAAATAATTTGTATGCAAGTTTCCAAATATGTGTTCTTTATTTTGTTCAGAGAGTCCTGGTGTGGTACTCCTGCAGGATAAGCAATCATTGGACTCCTAATTATAAGAGTAGTGTTCAAACCTACCAGTCACTCCTAGGAAACTCTCTACAGAATCTCTATATGTTGGAACCAACTCTGAATACTTAACAATAACATTTCTCTCTCATGTTCCTTTAGTAATACCCTTTGCTAAAAGTCTTTTGCTTTCTATTAATTAATGACTGAGAATTAGTTCAGGTGTGAGAATTATATGCTGTCAGTTTTAGAATCTTTTGAGTCTTCTCTCTCAGGTACATTACTGTCTTACCTGTTTAGTAAATTGCTGTAGGGAAAATAGTCTCTTGTTAGTCACCTGTTGCTAAAAATACTTAGTATACTAGGTTATCACCCTTTCTGTGGAAGTACTGAATTTCTTTTATAAACATGAATCTATTGTCAAGATTTCTTTTAATTTTTATGATTTTATTTGCCAAATTATACATCATAATTGGAAACCAAAGTTTTTACTCGAGCTGCTATCCTCCAAGGAGACTAGCAACATTTAATGAGTAATGTTAACCCTTTTCTGAAGCAAAATTTCAGGAAAACAAAAGAAAAAAAACATACTTATTTCTCATATCCATTACTTAATTCCTATGGCAATATTTCTTAAGGTAAGACTGAATTATAATAAGGCTAAGCAGGACATAGCAAGAGAAAACAACCAGATATAAAATGAAATTTACATTTAAAACTAAATAAGGAGTCCTGGTGTAGCACTGTAGGATAAGCACTCTACTGCTAACCACAAGGTTGGAGATTCAAACCTATCAGCTGCCTCTTGAAAACCCTATACAGGGTAGCTATTAGTCAGAACTGACTTGATGGCACTAAACAACAGCAACAACAAAAGTATATAACATTTTTTTCTTTCTTTTCTTAACAGATTTTAAAAAATAAGAATGCCACATTCATAAACAGTACATTATCCACATTAATGCCTATATTCCTGCATTATACTATATAATAAATATTAGCTTGAAAACAATATCAAAATCTGTTTAGGCAAAAGTTGCTAGTGACTTTGCTGTTAAATTGTAATTAATTGAAATAAGGTTACACACCACAGCTTAAAATTCCTAGTTAAATTTTCAAGCAAACAAGAGGATAAAGATGAAAATTTGGAATAAAGTTACCAAACCAGAATTTAAAAAGCAGAGATCAGCACATGACTGGCCATCGATGGAACAGAGAAGGCTGAAATTAGCTTTAGTAACCCAGTTTCAAAGTCACTAGAAGTCAAAATTAAAAATAGATAAGAAAGATTTATAGATTTACACCCTATCAAATTTTTATTCTTTTCTCTTAGAATGCTTAGCAGACAGTGAGCACTTCAATAGATGTCATTTTTAAGTATACTATAGACACAGCTCTCCCACTATACGGGATGAGAGTTCACTACCTGTTAAATGTCTGATTATAGTCTTTGATAGGAGCAATTCAGCATTCAGCCTCTAAGTTCCAAGTTCCTGTCTGGGTATTTAATCCACATATTTCCCTAAAGAGTACTGACTTTGGAGAATTAACACATCTGTATGAAAGCAGGACAATGCTGGCACATCTGTTTTATAGACAAAGCACATTTTCTGTCTGTTGATAAACAGACTGACAAAAGTGAGTGAAATCTGGAATCAACAAGATTATCAGGCAGTTGCAAGCAGTGCGGGTCCTGGAGGAGCAAGGATAACAAAATTCATTTTGTAGTACACTTTTCTTTGTTCTGATAAAATCCAATTGATTAGTCCCTTGAAAGGATTGTTAAGGGAGCTTCCTTTGGTTTTGGGGAAACAAAACAAAACAAAACTATAAACTCAACATTTTAATTGAATAGATAATATGAACTGAGAACTTCAGCATTGTTCTCACTTTTGTAAACTTCTTTCTATTCTTGTGGCCAATTAATTTTATTTGGGGGACTGAATTGAGGGGGAGTTGCAATTTCAGAATTAAAAGAGAGAAATTTTCCTTTGCTTCCGTCCTATAAATGTAGATGTGATATAAAGAGAAGACTATTTGCATTTTAGTTTCTGAGAACTACATATTTTTCCACGACACAAGCACACACACAAATCAAGGCAAAATTGCTTATACCACTTATGTTTTTCCTCCTTCCTTGCTTTTCCTGTTCTATTAGGAAATACCTTTTATTAACTTTTTTTTCCCAAAAGAGTCCTAGCTAATAAAGAGAAGATTTCAAATTGTTAGAGGGGGCCTGCTTTGTTTTATTTCCTTTTTAATTTCACAGTTACAAAGAAAATATAAAGAAAATTTGTGCTAATTTGGAACAACCACAAATATACAGATCCCGAATAGTTCTAAAGTAATTTGCACTTTGAAAGTCAGAGGTTGAAGTTAAATTGAGATTTTTTTTTTTATAGTGTGGGATGATGTTGATAAGGAACTCCTGAAACATTAGACATTTTCAATATCAATAATTCTGAAAATAAGGCTTATACTGAGAGGAAACTATGAAGAAATAAGGCTTAGCTAAATAAAGTAATTATATTAATAAATGTCTCCCTCTCATCTGTTTGTCATACTGTGGTGTCTTGAATGTTGCTGTTATGCTGGAAGCTAATCCACTGGTGTTCTGAATACCAGTAGGGTCATCCATGGTAGACAAGTTTCAGCAGAACTTCCAGACAGATTAAGAAGAAGGAGAGACGGGCTTCTTGTGAATATTTAGCCACTGAAAACCTTATGAAAAGCAGCAGAACATTATCAGATACGGTGCTAGAATATGAAAATATTATAAATAGAATCAGAATATTGTCAGATATAGGCCCTCAGATTGGAATGCACTAAAAATCCAACTGGGCAAGAGCTGCCTCTTCAAAGTAGAGTTGACCATGGTGGTGCAAATGTAATAAAGCTTTCGGACCTTTATTTTTTGATTGGACACAACTCAAAATGAGAAGAAACAGCTGGAAACATCCATTAATAATTAGAACATAGAGTGTACTAAGAATGTATCTAGATCTATATTGAAGTATAATAATGTTTGCTTGAATAATATCCATATGCCTAAAAGACAGACTAGTTAATACAACTATTATTCAAATTTATGTACCAACCAGTCTGAAATCAATCAAATATGAAATCAAAATGTATTGATAATTACTGGCAATGGGAATGTAAGAATTGGAAACAAAGAGGAAGGATCAGTAGTTAGAAAATATGGCATTGGTGACTGGCATCATGCTAGAGATTGCATGATAAAACTTTGCAAGATCAGTGACATATTCATTTCAAATACATTTTTAAACAACATATAATTTATACTTGTGAACCTCACCACATGGAATTTGGGACTACATCAGAAAAAAACAAATTCAGACTGTAGATGAAGATAATAAAGCAAAGATAAAATATGCCCTTAAACATACCCCACCTGTATTTACAGACCATCTCAAGAACATATTTGATGCATTAGACATGAATGACCAAAGATAAAAGCTGTTGGATGACATCAAGAACATCATATAGGAAGAAAATCAAATGTCCTAAAAGGACAAGAAAGAAAGAAAAGACCAAAATGGATGACAGAAGAGACTCGGAAACTTACTCTCCAGCATAGAAATGCTAAAGTAAATAGAAGAAAAGAGATAAAAGTGATGAATAGAAAATATCAAAAGGCAACTTGAGAAGACAAATCAGGCATTATAATGAAATGCGTGAAGACCTGGAGTTAGAAAACCAAAGGGAAAGAACATGCTCAGCATTTCTCAATTTGAAAAATCCAAGCCTCAGCTTGAAATATCAAAGGATTCCATGTGCAAAATATTGAATGATGAAGACAACATCAAAAGAAGACCAAAGTCATATGCAGAGTCATAGTTACAAAAATAAATGGTCAATGTTCAATCATTTCAAGAGGTAGAATATGATCAAGAACCTATAGTATTGAAAGAAGTCCAAGTTGCTCTGAAGGTACTGCCATGAAGCAAGGCTCCAGGAATAGACAGAATACAAAGTGAAATCTTTCAACAAACTGATGGTGCACTGGAGGCACTCACTTATCTATTCCAAGACATTTGGAAGACAGTTACCTTGCCAACCAATTCCAAAGAGGGATGACCTAATGAAATGTGAAAATAATCTAATAACATTATTAATATCACAAACAAGGAAAATGTTGCTGAAAATAATTTTAAAATAGCTATAACAGTACAGTGACAGGAAACTGCCAGAAACTCAAGCTGGATTCAGAAGAGCATATGAAACTAAGGATATAATTGCTGATTATCAGACAGATCTTCACTGAAAGCAGAGAATACCAAGAGTATGTTTACTTGTACTTTATTGACTATACAAAGGTTTTCAACAGTGTGGATCATGACAAGCTATACATGACATTTAAAAGAATGGGTATATCAGGACATTTAATTGTGCTCATGATGAACCTGTTCATAGACAGAGTCAGTCATTCATACAGAACAAGAGGATACAGAACAGTTTAAAATTAGGAAAGGTGTGTGCCAAGGTTGTATCATTTCACCATATTTATTCAATATGTATGCTGAACAAATAATCCATGAAACTGGATTATATGAAGAAGAATATTGCATCAGGATTGGGGGAAGTCTCATTAACAATCTGCAATATGCATATAATGCAACCTTGCTTGCTGAAATCTAGGAGGACCTGGAATACTTACTCATGAAGATCAGAGACTACAGCCTTAAGTACAGATTGCACTTCAAGGTGAAGAAAATGAAAACCCTCGCAACTGGACCAACTGGATAAGTGGAGAAAATGTGAATGCGTGAAAGGCTTCATTTCACTTGGATCTATAATCAGCACCTATAAAACAGCTGTCAATAAATCAAAGGATGTATTCTATTAGACAAATCTGATGCGCCTGACCTCTTAAATTGTTTAAGAGCAAATAAATCAGTTTGAGGATGAAGGTGCTCCTGATCCAAGCCATGGTATTTTCAATTCATTTCAAATGATGCATTGTATTAGGCAATCTGTTGCACAATAGCTTTTTAAGGTGTTCAGGGGCAAAGATGTCAGTTTGAGTACTAAAGTGTATCTTACCCAAGCAGTAATATTTTCAATAGCCTCATATGCACGTAATTAAGACTATAAAAATAATTGATGCATTTGAGTTATGTTGTTGGAGAAAAATACTGGAAGTATCATGGACTCCCAAAAGAACAAATAAATCTGTTTTGGAAGAAGTACAGCTAGAATGTTCCTTAGCTGTCAGGATGATGCTCTCATATTTCAGACATATTATAACCATTAACAAGTCCCTGGAGTAGGACATTATATACTGTAAAGTATAGGATTAGCAAAAAAAGGACCCTCGCCCCCAATGAGATGGATTGTCACTGTAGCAGCAGCAATGAGCTCAAATGAAACAATTGTGAGGATGACACAAGACAGTATGACAATCTTTCATTCTGTTGTACATCGGGTGGCTGTGTGCCAGAGCTGAATCAACAGCACTTAATAACAACAAGTATTAAAAATTTGACAATAGAATTTATTGTCACTGACTTGCTCTTTTGGTTGCCACTCTCTAGCTGAAAACCCCCTTCTCTGAGATGCTGTTGGAGTCATAGTATGGCACTGTAGGATAAGCACTGGCTGCTAACCACTAACCATTCCTTGAAACCCAATACAGGGCTACTATGAGTCAGAACCAACTAGACAGCACTTAACAACAAGAGCAATGCACTATTGGAAAACTCTTGTGATACTCTAGGATAAGCATTGTACTACTAATTGCAAGATCTGTGGTTAAAACCCACCAGCCCCTTCTCAGAAATTCTATATAGGGTTGCTATGAATTAGAACAGACTAGACTTAACAACTACAATAGCAATCTGCTGTTACTGTGATTGTGCTTATCAGGGAAGTTAAGTACCTAATACTGACTTCTGCATCAGCATAGCTAGTAAATCATAGTTTAAATGTGCCTTCTAAAAATCATTGACATAAAAGTATGCTCAATTCTAAGCATAGATGTGAGAGTGTTAGTGTCCTATGTTAACAAAGAAAACTGTCCTGATTTACCAGTCTCGTGCTGATGTTGTTAGGTACAGTTGAGTTGGTTCCTAGTGATATCAACACTATGTACAACAGAATGAAACACTGTCCAGTCCTGTACCATTCTCATAATTGATGTTATACTTGAGAATACTATTGCTGCCACTGTGCCAATCTATCTCTTTGTAGGTCTTCTCTTTTTGGGTGACCCACCACTTTACCATGCATGGTATCCTTCTCCACAGACTTGTTCCTCCTGATAGCATGTATGAAGTACTAGAGACTTCACTTGTAAAGAGCACTCTGGCTGTACTTTTTGCAACACAAAAGTGTTTGTTCTCTGGCGGTCCATGTACTGGTCAATCACATGCATCAATTTTACTAGGGTCTTCCTTATTCATTGTCCAACTTTCACAGGCATATGAGGCTATTGAAAACACCAAGACTTGGGCCAGGTGACCATTTGTCCTCAAACTGTCATCCCATAGCTATTTTGGCCTTCATTCATTAGTGTCTACTGCATCATATCTGTTCTTGACATGGTCTTTACATTCAGATGAGATATGTTCAAGATCATATTTTGAGTCTTGTGGACTTGTTTTAATTTGTCTCAGCTTCAGCCTCAACTTACATATGAGCTATTGATGGTCTGTTCCACAATCTGCCCCAGCTTTGTTTTGGCTAGTAGTGATATTGAACTTTTCACTGTCAGTTTGGTTGGATTTGCCCCTGAGTAGCAGAACATTGATATAATGCCAAATCATGAGCCTGTCAGGTTGTACTTCACTCAAAATATGACTGAGGAAGAGATGCTTCTTCAAAGTAGAGTTTATCTTAATGATGTAGATGGAACAAAGCTTTCAGGACATTCATTTGTGGCTGGGGCACAACTCAAAATGAGAAGAAACAGCTGCAAGTATCCATTAATAATCACAACTTTTTTTAAAGTATTGATTCAGATTCATAGTGACTTGTATAGGGTTTCTGAGTCTTTAAATTATTGCAGAAGCAGAAAGTCTCATCTCTGTATCACACAGCAACTGATGGGCTTAAATTACAAATCTTTTGGTGTGCAGTCCAGTCATAGCTTACAGAGTCACCATGCTTCTATGGCAACATGGAATTTGCAAAATATGAACCTACGAAGATTGGAAACCATAGAAAATGAAATGGAGTGCATAAAGAGATTTCCTATCATCATTCAGAAACTAGTGTAATATCTCTTGAAATGTTTCAACAAAGTGATGTTGGACTGGAAGCACTGATAAGTCTATGCCAAGATATTTGGAGGACAGCTATGTGGTCAATCGATTGGAAAAGTTCCGTATTTGTTACCATTCCAAATAAAGGTGATACAACAGAATGCAGATTATTAAACAATATGATAAATATTACACATGAGTAAAATTTTGCTGAAGATGATTCAGAAACTCTTACAACAGCATTTTTGAAGGGTGCTTCCAGAAGTACAAGCAATATCAGAAGAGGACTTAGAAAGAGAATAACTTAGGATGGGTTTTCTAGAGAAGCAAAATCAATTAAGTTTGTATATTTATATATACAGAGAGGTTTATAGCAAGGGAATGGCTCACAGAGTTGTAGAGGTATGCAAGTCCAAAGTTCATTGATCAGATATTAGGCTGGAGACTTCTGACTTAGCTAGCTGTGGGGCCAATATCTGCAAGTCAGATGGCAGGCATTCTGGTTAGGCAGGTAGAATGGTCAGCTTCTGAAAATTTACAGAATCAGCAGATGATACAACTGGCCACTGGCTAAATCCAAAACACAGAGATCAGAGGACAAGTCAATTGCAGAATCCAGAACCAGAAGAAAGCAAACAAGGTTAGACCAAGTGTTCAATATTTTGGAAGCAGGCCATGCCCCTCAGAAAAACTTCCTTTCAATGAATTCACTCCTCTTATCAGATCTCATCATGGGGGGTTTGTTATTGTTAAGTGCTGTCAAGTTGGTTTCAACTCACAGCAAGCCTGTATAGGGTTTCCAAGGAGCAGCTGGTAGGTTTGAATCTCCAACATTATGGTTAGCAGTCCAATGCTTATCCTACAGTGACACAACAGGACACCTTACTACTTTTTACCAACCAAACCACTGAGAATCTTGGCCCCATAAAATTGATGTAAATCTGTAACTATCACAGAGGTATATAAACTATGGGTGACACTTCAAAGAATGGGAATTCCAGAACACTTAATCGTGCTCATACAGAACCTGTACATAGACCAAGAGGCTGTTTTCTACCAGAATAAGGGGATACTGAGTAGCTTATAGTCAGGATGAAATGATGCATCAGTGTTGTATCTTTTCACTATACTTTTTTGATCTGTATGCTGAACAAATAATCTCAAAAGATAAACTATATGAAGAAGAATGTGGCATCAATTTTGGAGGAAGACTCATTAACCTATTTTCAAATGACAGAACCTTGCTTGCTGAAAGTGAAGAGGACTTGAACTTGCTGGTAAAATACAAGGTATACAGCCTTCAATATGAAATTCAAATCTATGTAAAGAATATGTAAATCCTCACAATGAAACCGACAAATCTCATGATAAATGGAGAAAAGGAATCCAAGTAATTTTACTTGACCCCCACAGTTAATGACCATGGAAGTCTCAGTCAAAAGGCAAAAGAACATATTGAATTGGACAAATCTGCTGCAAAAGGTCTCTTCAAAGAGTTAAAGATAAAGGATGTCACTGTGAGGTTAGAAGAGCAACTGACCCAAGCCATGGTATTTTCGGTAACATCATATGCATGTTAAATCTGGACAATGAATAAAGTATACAAGAGAAGAACCCATGCATTTGAATTATTGTGTTGGAGAAATATATATTTATTAAGGATATAATGGACTGCCAAAGGAAATAATAAATTTGTTTTGGAGGAAGTACAGACTCTTTGGAAAAGACAATGGCTAGAATTCAGCTAATGTACTTTAGACATGTTATTAGGAACCAATCTCTGGAGAAGAATATTATGTTTTGTAAAGTAAAGGGTCAGCAAAAAAGAGGAAGACCCCCAGTGAAATAGATAGACACAGTGGCTACAATCCTGGGTTCAAACATAATCACAATTTTGAGGATGGTGCAGGACTGGGCAGCGTATTGTTCAATTCTTCATAGTGTTACTATGAGTCCCAAGCTCAACAACATAAAGCACTAATGACACCTTTAGGAAAGTTGGTTATCTCATCTTTCTCCCAGTGGACAAATTTACCTTGAACTATTTACCTTTCAGTTAGCAGCTCAGTACTTAGCCCATGGCCCTCACAGTTGTATACATTGTATATATACTGCATATATGCTAATTCAACATATACTGTAATGATATTGTCCTCTAGGTATAGTAAGTGGAGCCACAATGGTACTGTCTGAATAAATATCAATTTATATTACTAACTGGACTAATATATTACAACATTACAAAAGTGCCAATAGATTGTACTTAAATGAGCTTGTGCTACCATATATCCTTGTCCTAATACATATGACTCTCAAGGATTGAATTGTGCTTCCCCCAAAATATATTTCAGCTTTACTGAGCCAGGTTCTTAGTGCTTTGGCAATTATATATGATTTAATGTGGCCGCTATATGCTGATCATGTGTTTTCCAGCATCATTTCTCTCAAGTAAGTATTTCCATCAACTGATCCTTCTTTGTTTCCAACCATGCTTTCAAATCACCAGTAATTATCAAATTGCTGATTTTGCAGAATTCTATCATGTGCACTTTGATTGTATGTTTAATCAACTTCAAACTAAAGAAGTTGATAGAATTCTTCAGTTGCATCTTCACCAGCTTTAGTGTTTTGTGTGTAACTATGAAAAACAGTGATATTATCTGGTCTTCCTTTTAAGTATATAGATATTATCCCACCACAGACTGCATTGTACTTTAAAGTAAACCTGAATTGTTTTTTTAATGATGAATGTGTCCCTATGTCTTTTCAGTTTAATGTTCCTGGCTTAGTAAACCATATGATTGTCTGATTTAAAATGGCCAATACCAATTCATTTCTGCTCACTGTTACCTAGGATATTGAACTTTATCTATTCCATTTCAAATTTGTTAACTTCCAATTTTCATAGATTCATACTTTGTACATTCTATGTTTCAGTTATTAATAGATGTTTATAGCTTTCTCCTCATTTTGAGTTGGGTCCCACCAGCTAATAAAGGTCCTAAAAACTTTACTCCATTCGTGTCATCACAGTCAACGCCACTCTGAAGAAGCAACTCCTCCCTAGTAATATTTTGAGTGTCTTCCAGCCTGAGGGACTCATCTTCTGACATTATATCTGACAATATTCTGTTGTTGTTCATAATGTTTTCATGTTCCATCACAATGTCTTACAATGTTCCATTGCTATTTATAAGGTCTTCAGTAGCCAAACATTCAGAATTAGTCAGACTCTCCTTCTGTTTAGTATGTCCTAGTCTGGAAGCTCTGTTGAAATCTTTCCATTATGGGTGACCATGCTGGTATTCAAAATACAGGTGACATATCTTATAGCATCACAGAGACACGTAAACCACACCAGTACAACAAAGTGACAGATGAGTGATGTAAACCAAAAAAACAAAAGTAAAAGCAAAGATTGCCCTGAAGAGACTGTTGGTGAAGTTGTGAATGTGAAAAGTAATTCTATAGCTATGACCTCTGGCTTATCAAAGAGTGGATCCATGACCTCTGGGGTTTATAAGAGTGAGCCCACAGTTTCCTAAGTTTCAAAGAGTTGGTTCTTCTTCACTAACTCAGTGCAGCGTGTGGGACTTTAGTTGTTAGTGGTCCTCTGCCCAAAAGTGAGGAACTTTTCAGCAAGCAAGGTTGTATCATCTGCATATCACAGGTTGTTAATGAGTCTTCCTTCAATTCTGATGCCACGTTTTTCTTCACAGAACTCAGCTTCTGGGATGATTTGCTCAGCATACAGGTTGAATAAGTATGGTGAAAGAATACAACCTTGCCGCACATCTTTCTTAATTTTAAAACATGCAGTGTTCCCATATCCTGTTCAAACAACTGCCTCTTGGTCCAGGTACAGATTCCTCATGAGCACAATTAAGTGTTCCGGAATACTCATACTTTGCAATATTGTCCATAGCTTGTCATGACCCACACAATAGAAAGTCTTTGTGTAGTAAATAAAGCACAGGCAAACACCTTTCTGATATTCTCTGCTTTCAGCCAAGATCCATGGGACATCAGCAATGATATCCCTCATATCATTGTCTCTTCTGAATCCGGCTTGAACATCTGGGAGTTCTCTGTCAATGTATGCTTGCAGCCGTTTCTGTATTACCTTTAGTAAAACTTTACTCACATGGGATATCAAAGAGATTGTCCTATGATTTCCACATTCCATTGGGTCACCTCTCTTTGGTATGGGCACAAATACGGATCTCTTCCAATCAGTCGGCCAGATATTTGTGTTCCAAATTTCTTGGCACAGATGAGTGAGTGCTTTCAGTGCCTTCTTACTTGGTTGAAAATTTTCAATTTTTATTCCATCAATTCCTGGTGACTAGTTCTTTACCAATTCCTTCAATGCACCTTGGACTTCCACCTTCAGTATCATTGGCTCTCGGTCATAAGCTACCTCTTGAAATGGTTGAACATTAACCATTTCCTTTTGGTACAGTGGCTCTGTGTATTCCTTCCATCTTCTCTTGGTGCTTTCTGCATCATTCAATAATTTGCCCAGAGAATCTTTCAATAACAAAAGCTGAGGCTTGAAGTTTTTCTTCAGTTCCCCCCAGCTTGAGAAATGCTGAGTATGTTCTTCCTTTTTGGTTTTCTGATTCCAGATCTTTGCACATTTTGTTGTAATATTTGACTTTATCTTCCCGAACTGATCTTTGGAATTTTATGTGCAGTTTTTGTACTGCCTCATTTATTCTATTTGCTTTAGCATCTCTATGCTGGAAAGCAAGTTTCAGTGTCTCTTCTGACATGCATTTTTACCTTTTGTTTCTTTCTTGTCTTCTTAATGACGTTTTGCTTTCTTCATGTAAGATGTTCTTGATGTCATCCCACAACTCTTCTGGTCTTCAGTCTTTAATATTTAATGTATCAAATCTGTTCTTCAGATGATCTCTAAATTCAGGTGTGCTATATTCAAGGTCATATTTTGGTGCTAGTGAGCTTGTTTTCATTTTCTTCAGCTTCAGTTTGAATTTGCATAGGAGTAATTGATGGTCTGTTTCACAGTCTGCCCCGACCTTGTTTTCACTTATGATGTGGAGCGTTTCCATCTTCTCTTTCCACAGATGTAGTCAATTTGATTTCTATGGATTTTATCTGGTGAGATCCATGTATATAGTCATCTCTATGCTCTCTAAAGAAGGTATTTGAAATGATCAAATTGCTGATTTTACAGAATTCTATCATGTGTTCTCCAGCATCATTTCTATCACAAGGCCATATTTGCCAACTACAGGTCCTTCCTGTTTGCTCCCAACCTTTGCATTCCAATCACCAGTAATGATCAATACATTTGATTGCATGTTTGATCAATTTCAGAACGAAGAAGTTGTTAGAATTCTTCTATTTCATCCTCACTGGCTTTATTTGGTGCATAAATTTGAATAATAGTGGTATTAACTGGGTTTATACCATAAAACCCTGTAGGCGCATGGATATTATCCTATCACTTACAGCATTTTACATCATGACTGATCTTGATATGTTCTTTTTGATGATGAATGCAACACCATTCCTCTTCAATTTGTCATTTCCAGCATAGTAAACCATGTAGTTATCAGATTCAAAATGGCTTATACCAGTCCATTTCAGCTCCCTAATGTCTAAGATATCAATGTTTATTCACTCCATTTCATTTTTGACAACTTCAAACTTTCCGAGATTCATACTTCGTACATTCCATGTTCCAATTTTCAATGGATGTTTACAGCTGTTTCTCTTCATTTTGAGTTGTGCTCCATCAGCAAATGAAGGTCCCAAGGGCTTTTCTCCTGAGGGCTTTACTCGATTTATGTCATCATGGTCAACTCTCCTTTGAGGAGGCATCTCTTCCCCAGTTGCATTTTGAGTGCCTTCCAACCTTTGGTGCTCATTTTCCGGCACTCTATCTGAAATCACTTGTGGAAAGTGAAGAGGACTTAAAACATATACTGATGAAGATCAAAGAGCACAGCCTTGGTGTAGATTACGTCTCAATGTAAAGAAAATAAAAATCCTCAACACTGGATCAATAAACAACATTCTTATCAACTTAGAAAAGATTGAAATTGTCAAGGACTTCATTCTTCTTGGATCAACTATGAACACTCACAGAAAAAGCCATCAATAAATCAAAGGACTTATTGCATTAGGTAAATCTGCTGCACAAGACCTTTTTTAAGGTGTTGAAGAGCAGGGATTTCAGCTTGAGGACTAAGGTGCACCTGACCCAAGCCAAGTATTTTAAGTAACCTCGTACGCATGTGAAAGCTGGACTGTGAATAAGGAAGACCATAGAACAATTATTGCTTTTGAGTTGTGATTTTGGAGGAGAATATTGAAAGTGCCATAGGCTGACAAAAGAACCAATATATCCGGTTTGGAAGAAGTGCAGCCAGAGTGCTTCTTGGAGGCCAGGATGTCCAAGCTTTGTCTGTCATACTTTGGACATGTTGTCAGGAGGGACCAGTTGCTGGAGAAGGATATTATGTTTAGTATGGTGTAGGATCAGAGAAAAGAGAGGGGTACCCACAATGAGATGGATTGGCCAAGTGGCAGCATCGATAGACTCAAACGTGCCAACGGTAGTGAGGTTGGCCCAGAATCAGGCATTGTTTTGTTCTGTTGTACAGTACATAGGGTCACTACAAGTCGATACCGACTCAATGGCAACACCACCACCAACAAAATATATAAGAAATAGCAAAACAGGCTTATTAGTGTCAAAAGGTATGGTTAGCAGTCACAAAGAATTGGAGAATGGGGCTGCCCCAAGCAAAGGGAGTAGCGTTTACATTCTAGTGACCCTGAAAGGCAGAGGTAAATTGTAGGTTTGAGGCACCTCTACCCAAACCCCTCACAACTAGATTAGTAAATAATATCATGATAAATGGAGAAAAGATTGAAAATGTCAAATATTTCCTTTTGCTTGAATCCACTACCAACACTCATGGAAGCAGCAGCCAAGAAATCAAGTGATATATTGCATTAGGGAAATCTGCTCCAAACACCTCTTTAAAGTGTTTAAGAACAAAGATGTCAGTTTGATGATAAGGTGTGTCTGACCTAATTCATGGTATTTTCAATCTCCTCATATGCATGTGAAACTTGGACAATGGATATTGAAGACCTTAGAAAAATGGATTCATTTGAACTATGGTATTGGAGTAGTTTGGTAGTAATGCAATATATAATGTGACAGTTATGTGATATTCTCACATGACATGATCTGATGTGTTAAACCAATTAGGAGAACTAAGGATGGAATACAATACACTTAACCCATCACAACCTTGATCTGATAGAAGAAAATCTCCCAGGGAGTATGACCTGCAACACCTTTTATCTTACACAGATAAAGAAAAAGAACTGAGTAAAGAACACTAGATAACTAATACAGTGACTTCATAGAAACGCTATGGAAGGATATATAAAACATAGCATAAGAGATGGATTCTAAGAGGGGAATTTTGATAGTTTGGGAAAAGATGAGAATCCTTCAAAAATTGTAGATTTTGGATTATATGTTATATGCGGAGACACCTGGTGTGGTGCTGTAGGATCAGCACTGAACTGTGAACCACAAAGTCAGAGGTTCAAACTCACCATCTGTTTCTCAGAAATCCTATACAGAGTCACTATGGGTCAGAATTGACTCAATGGCACTTAGCAACAACAAGAGCATGCACTATTTATTATTTACTCACAAAATGAAGATAATTAAATCTTAAAAATTAATAATAATGTGTATATATGCCTAGTAACCCAGTAAGTAAGAAAACCTGGCTCTGCTTTAGATAAATGCTGGCTTACTACTAAATTCTTTTTAGTCAGCTATGTTTGACACTAGAGTTATGCTTTTCCCCTCCTTGAACCCAAAGTAAGTTATCTGAGACTTATTACTGAGAATGAAGTGCCACTTAGATCTAGAATGTCACTTCAGGGGTCACCATATTAGGTAAGCAATATTTCCTTCAAGCTTCACGAATGATTATTTATAGTATTTATAGTTTAATTTTAAGAAACACACATAAAAGAATTGCTAGTGACTGCCATATGGGGTTTTGCTCCAGATGTAATTTCCTTTACTTTACCGTTGACTTGAGAATCTAGATTATTTTTTAAAGCAATGATATATTTTCTTTAAAAATACTAGGAAGTTTATCTGCAGCCTGGTTTTTGAAGGTTGGTAGAAAAATGAACAGTTAATAATTTTGAAACAGATTGCCTTTCTTAGCACTACAAGAAACACACCAAGGTTAATGGTCTGTTCTATTACCTGTTTATGTTTCAGCTCCTCTGTTTATATAAAGGTGCTACCTTAAAAATGGGCACATCCATGATTAAAATTAAAGGCATTATTTTCATCCTCTTTACTATATGGTGCTTATTTCTTCAATTTGTTAACAGAAAAAAAGTATATTATATTAAAAAAAGAACAACCAAGGTATAAACAACTTTGTGACTAGAGGCTTGTTTCACATATCTTTTTATGTCATTTTTGTAAGATCAACCGGCAGTGATGGATTCAATAGTCAAGGTGAAGAGCAGAAATAAAATGCAAAGATATATTCTTTTTATAAAAAAGTATTTTAAATGATTAAGAAATACTTTACAGTATTGAATGATAGTGATAAAATAAGTTGAACTCAAAGACAAACATAAAAACAAGCAAAAAAATAATAATATATAAACCACCTATTTAAAAATTATATCACTTTATGAAGTAAAATATAAGTTAGGTCATGCAACATATATCTTGTATCAGGAAGAGGTAAGCAACATAAGAATGCAAATTTTCAAATTTTGAAAGCATACTTTCGAAAAATATTTTACTATTTTAAATTAACCTTATTAGTTTCATTTTTAAGTAGACATACTGTTAATGTTTGAAGTCCTGGTATGGAGCTTCAGGTTAATGCACTGGGTTGCAAAGTCGGTCTGAACCTAAAGGGTGACAGTTCAAGCTCACCAGCCACTCCTCATAACCCTATAAAGGGCTGCTATGAGTCAGAACTGAATTGACAGCACTTAACCACAACAATAGATGTTACTGTTCATATAGAATTTCTACAAGAAGGCAATGATTTTAAAAAACTTTTTTATGGACTATGTTTGACTTGAATATATGTGTACATTTAGTTAAAGATAACATATGCCTTTTAGTATATAATAAACTACATATTGCATAGACAAATTTAGTCTACTATATATGAAAAGGGATCAGTGTTTTATATATATATATATATATATATATATATATATATATATATAATTTTTGAAGGTGAGTCAAAAATTATCTGCACTACAGTTACATTAAAATGCTCATCCATGCCTTTGACTGATGACAGCATTGAGCATGCACATGAAATGATTCTGTCAAATAGATGGTGACAGTGGATTATGTGGCAAATTATTTGCAAATAAGCCATGGCTTTGCCTATGAAATCATTCAAGACACACTTGTGTTTTGAAAAGTTTGTGTGAGATAAGTACCACAACTCATGAAAGAGCATAAACAGAAGTGTTTGGATATCTGCAAACAAAATTTGGACTGATACTCGACAGAAGGTAAAAATTTCTTTCAAAAAATGTGTTACTTGTGATGAAACTTGGATTTATAATTATGAACCTGATAGTAAACAAGAGCACATGGAATGGAAACATTCTCCATCACCAGTCAAGAAGAATTCAAAAGTCAACCACCAGCAGGAAAATTGAGGTTTACAGGTTTCAGGCATTCTCAAGGGTCAGTATTGGAACACTATTAGGAAAAAGGTTCAACAATCAACAGTGCTCATTAGAGTGAGCTGCTCACTGAAGAGCTGAAGTCTAAACTTCAGATTAAATGCAGAAATGAGGACATGGAGAGACAGGGGGCTGAGGACTCTGGACTCATGGAAAAGAAAAACTATTTTCTGGTGGCTAGAAGGCAGGCTTACAAAATGTGCCCTTTGGTTGTTTAAATTATTATATATACCTGGGTGCTTTGGTATACATCCCTCCATAAATTTTTTTTTTTTAATGGGGGGATGGGGCTATAAAGGCATGAGTTGGCTGACTTATAAGCTTTTATGGTTGTGCTTAGCTCTAGAGTGAGGGGACAAGGTAGAATCCCCACTGATTAGTTTACCTCTTTTCCGGATGGATCTGGGGAAAGGGGGTGGGGAATGATGTTGATAGTATTTAATTATTTCAATTGTGAGTTATTATTTGTAGGATTTTTTATGATTGTCAAAATGAATTGTAGATGATGTGCAACTAAAGGAAGGAGTAGTTATTCTTTCATTTCAGGAATAGATGATCCCAGAACTATGAAGGAAGAGTATTAGTAGAGAATGAGATCCCTGCCTGGAAAAGCATTGACAGCATATGAAATGACATTAAAGTACAGAGCAGCTGTGGACGCTAGGCCCATGGATGTAGTAAGGTTGTGTGCCTACTAGAAGGAAGCTGGGTTGCATAATGTGTCTTTGGACATTTAAATGAATATACATATTTTTGTTTTATATTGGAACATCAATTAATTTTGTTTTGTTCATTTATGACATATAAGGTATAAGGAGCTCTGGTAGCGTAGTGGTTACGAATCAGGCTGTGAACCACAAGGTCAGCAGTTCAAAATTACCAGCTGCTCTGCAGGAGAAAGATGAGGCTTTCTGCTCCCATAAAGATCTACAGCCATGGAAACCCTGTGCAGGGTCGCTATGGGTCAGAATCGACTTGCCAGTACTTAACAACAACAACAACAAGGTATAAATGGGGCCAGTGTTTTGTACATGTTTGTTTGTACATGTTTTAGTTATATCATGTTAGGCTCAGGTATGACTCTACAAGTTTCTTTATTTAAAGGTTATACATATAGCTTACAGGTGTCAAGTTGAAAAGCGTGGACAGTTATAGTTAGGATTCTGTGTCAACTTGACTAGGTCAGGATTCCCATGGATTAGCACTTAAGATGTGTTTATTCTCAGACACAGGAAAGTTTGGGTGCTAGGGAAGGCAACACACAAGAAGGGAGAGAGAAATGGAAGAACAAGGTTGACTGGAGAATAGTTAGACAGGTTTGCATGGGCTAAGTGGGACAGAGGTAAATAATGATACATGCTCAACCTTTAAAATTAGGGCTCTGGGATACAGGGATTCAGTCATGATTTGAATGGGTAACAGAGAGGAAATAATGTTAATGCTTGGCTGTATGTTGAATCTTAGTTTCCCTCCCTTACTATTGTAGAATAGACACTTGAGGGGGAGAGAAAGGAATAGATAAAAATCTCACCATAGAAAACTTGTAAGTCTGTCTTCAGCCTATAACTGATTGAAATACTTAAAATGGGGCTAGAACTTGCCCAGTGAAGGAGGCTTCCTGTGGAACCTTTGCATTACATAAGACCATAGGTAGAATCCTGATCCCCATCCAGAATTCTCTGAGGTGGAAATTTCCACTTGAAAGGACAAGCAGACCAGCCTGGAGTGGCTAGAAGAACAGAAGATAGATCTTGAAAGAAAGACCAGCAGGAAAAATCAAAAACAATAATGGCAATCTGACTGACTACTACAAGAACAAGCAAGTTGTTCACCCAGAAGATATCAAGGCAAGAGGTTGGGTCCCCTCAGGGCAAGTCCGCTTCTTAGACTGAGACTCAAGGGGAATACACAAGCAGGTATGTGGCCTTGCTTGTGGTATTGGTCTACCAGTGTGGGGAAGTGGGGGGGGAGAAAACAGCAATGAAGTTGTGAACTGTCAGACCACATTCAATAGACTCCTGTTAATCTCTGTTGAGACCTGATTGGCGAGCAGTATGGCAAGTCCTGGGGACTTCTGGGCCCAGAGACGGGGACATAGTCCTAGAGGACTAGAGCAGAGATTGACACATCGAGCTGATATGAAGTGAGGGGAGATGCACAAGAACACCCATATTTGCAGATAGCACCCATTTGACCTGGCATCAATGGCACAATGATCACAGCTCAACTAAAGGGAGAAAGAAGAGGAAAAAAAGAGTAATCTGCTACAATTTGATTAACTTGAACTATACTCATGGATGTAGTAGCTCAAAAGAGGGAATGAATCTTTACAGCAAGGATCATTCCCACCCCCTCGGTACACAGGGTTGACAGGGATGGACAACTTAGATATTGGCTACTTAAAATCGTGGATTGGGTAGACATGCAGTAAGGAGCTCGGTCAGCAACAACACAGAATACCGGACCAAGCAGGCTCAGATGATGATGCTAGAACTCTGAACCACATATAAAGGAATATTCAGAAGCTTTGAAGGCTTACAGCTAGGGGAACTTGTAGGAGAGTCAGGAAATCCATTACTTTCTAATTCAAGATGCTCAGCTGCTCCTAGAGCCTTCATCTTGGTAGAGACCAAGTAGAGGAAGGATCAGAACAGACATAAATGCCTGACAGAACTGCGAAGATACAGGTGTGGACATTCTTTCTTTGGTATATGTTCATTAGTCTCTTGCTGTCTGCACACCTCCATTCTGGTGACTAGAGGGGATGCCTAAGCAAACGGACACCACACCCCCACCCCTAGAGGGTTCTACTATGCTTGAGCACAGATCACCTCAAAATTTAAAGTGACAGTTTCCACTTAAAACCAAACGGCCACCACTCGTCTGTCAGTTTGTTGTGCTGTGGTGGCTTGTGAGTTCCTGTGATTCTGAAAGCGATGCCAATGGTATTTTAAAAACCAGCAGGGCCACCCATGGTGGACAGGTTTCAGATGAGCTTCCAGAAAAAGACAGACTAAGAGGAAAGAGTGGCAAACTCCTTCAAAATCTTTAGTCACCGAAAAGCTTATGAATAGCAGAGAAACACTATCAGATATAGTGCCGGAAAATGAGCCCCTCAGCTTGGAAGTCACTCGAAATCTGAGTGGGGAAGAATTGCCTCCTCAAAGTAGAGTTGACAGTGATAATGCAAATGGAGTAAAGCCCATGGGAGAAAAGCCCATGGGACCTTCATTTGCTGATGGGCACAACTAAAAAATGAAGAGAAACAGTTGTAAACATCCATTGAAATTTGGAACATGGACCATACGAAGTATGAATCTGGGAAAATTGGAAGTTGTCAAAAATGAAATGAAACATCAATATCTTAGGCATTAGTGAGCTGAACTGAACTGGTATTGGCCATTTTGAATCTGACAACCACATGGTTTACTATGCCAGAAATGACAAATTGGAGAGAAATGGAGTTGCATTCATTGTCAAAGAAAACATATCCAGATCAGTCATGAGGTATAACACTGTTTGTGATAGGATGATATCCATGCACCTACAGAGAAGCCCAGTTAATATCACTTTTATTCAAATTTAAACACCCAACCACTAAAGCCAGTGAGGATGAAATTGAAGAATTCTACCAAGTTCTACAATCTGAAATTGATCAAACATGCAATTAAGATGTGTTGATCATTACTGGTGATTGGAATGCAAAGGTTGGGAGCAAAGAGGAAGGATCAGTGGCTGTAAAATATGGCCTTGGTGATATAAATGATGTTGGAGAATGCATGATCAAATTCTACAAAATCAATGATTTGTTGATTTCAAATACCTAGACCTCCCCAGATGGGATAAATAGAAATCAAATTTACTATATCTGCAGAAAGAGAAGATGGAAAAGCTCCATATCATCAATGAAAACAAGACTAGGGGCAGACTGTGGAACAGACCATCAATTACTCCTATACAAATTCCAACTGAAGCTGAAGAAAATGAAAACAAGTCCAAGAGAGCCAAAATATGACCTTAAATATATCTCCCTTGAATTTAGAGATCAGCTGAAGAACAGATTTGTTACATTAACACTAAAGACTGAAGAACAGAAGAGTTGTGGGATGACATCAAGAACATCATACATGAAGAAAGCAAAACGTCATTAAGAATACAAGAAAAAAAGGAAAAGTTCAAAATGGATGTCAGAAGAGACACTGAAATTTGCTCTCCAGCATAGAGATGCTAGAGCAAATGGAAGAAATGAAGAAGTGCAACAGCTGAACAGAAAATTTCAAAGATCAGCTTGAGAAAATAAAGCCAAATATTACAACAAAATGTGTAAAGATCTGGAATCAGAAAACCAAAAAGGAAGAACATTTTCAGCATTTCTCAAGCTGGGGGAACTGAAGAAAAAATTCAAGCCTCAACTTTCGTTATTGAAAGATTCCCTGGGAAAATTATTGAATGATGCAGAAAGCATTAAGAGATGATGGAAAGGGAGAGTGAAGCATCCAGCTGATAAGAAGAGAGGGCATGTGCACAAGAACACCCACACTTGCAGATAATACCCACTTGACCTGGCTTCAATGACTGGATGATCAGAGCTCAACTAGAAGAAGAAAGAAGAGGAAAATAAAAGTAATCTGATACAATTTGAAGAACTTGACCTACATCTATGGATGCAGTAGCTCAAAAGAGGGAACAAATCCTTATAGCAAAGATCATTCCCACCTCCTCCATACACAGAGTAGACAGGGATGGGCAACTTGGATATTGGCTACACAAAATGGGTGCAGGGGGGGGAGGACTACAAAGGCAAGAAGTGACTGCTTACAAGCTTTCAAGAGGGAACCTAGATTCAGAGATCATGAAGGAAGGTAGAATCTCCACTGAGTAGTATAAAATCTGTCTAGGCGGGGTTGATGAAAGGAAATGTGGATGGGCCTCTTGTGATACAATAGTGAATAATTGTCATTAGGACTGATTGTGAGGGTTGGAAATGTAAAGGTAGATATTTTGTAGCAAGTAGGGGAGTGATTAACTCTTCAACCAAGGAGCGGAGGTCCCTGAGACCATCAAGGGAGAAGAGCCGAGAGTGGGACCCTACCCAGAGAAGCCGTGATACCTGAGATGGAGGCAGAGATGAATAAGTAGAGAGATGGAGCAGTTGGGGACTTTAGACAAAGAGAGGGAGAGGAGCTGTGTGCTGACGACTCAGGGGCAAGGAGGTGATTGTAATGAAAACAATGAAATGATATATGATAGCATGAATGTAAAACTAATGTTCTCCCATGTAAACTATCACATAATTCACAATAAAACATTACAAAAAAAAAAGAGAGAGAGAGAAGATGGAAGGAATACACAGAGTCACTGTACCAAAAGGAAATGGTTAATGTTCAACCATTTCAGGAGGTAGCATATGATCAAGAGCCAGTGATCCTGGAAGAGGAAGTCCAAGGTGCATTGAAGGAACTGGCAAAGTACAAAGCACCAGGAATTGATGGAATAAAAATTGAAATCTTTCAAGAAAGTGAGGCAGCACAGGAGGTACTCACTCATCTCTGCCAAGAAATTTGGAAGACAACTATCTGGCCGACTGATTGGAAGAGATCCATATTTGTGCCCATTCCAAAGAGAGGTGACCCAACAGAATGCAGAAATCATCGGACAATCTCTTTGATATCCCATGTGAGTAAAGTTTTGCTAAAGGTAATACAGAAATGGCTACAATCATACATTGACAGAGAACTTCCAGAGGTTCAAGCTGGATTCAGAAGAGGCCATGGAATGAGGGATACCATTGCTGATGTCCAATGGATCTTGGCTGAAAGCAGAGAATATCAAAAAGAGGTTTACCTGTGCTTTATTGACTTCGCAAAGGCTTTCGATTGTGTGGATCATGACAAGTTGTGGACAACACTGTGAAGTGTGAGTATTCCGGAACACTTAATTGTGCTGATGAGGAATCTGTACCTAGACCAAGAAGCGGTTGTTCAAATAGAACATGGGAACACTGAATGGTTTAACATTAAGAAAGGTGTGCAACAAGGTTGTATTCTTTCACCATACTTATTCCACCTGTATGCTGAGAAAATAATCCGAGAAACTATGTTCTATGAAGAAAAACATGGCATGCGGTATGCAGATGATACAACCTTGCTTGCTGAAAGTGCAGAGGACTTAAAACGCTTACTTATGAAGATCAAAGAGCTCAGCCTTCAGTATGGATTACATCACAATGTTAAGAAAACAAAAATCCTCACCACTGGACCAATAAACAACATTACTATCAATGGAAAAAAGATTGAAGTTGTCAAGGACTTCATTCTTCTTGGATCAACTGTCAACACTCAAGGAATCAGAAGTCAAGAAATCAAATGACGGATTGCATTAGGCAAATCTGCTGTACAAGACCCTTTTAAAGTGTTGAAGAGCAAAGATATCAGCTTGAAGACTAAGGTGCGCCTGATCCAAACCGTGGTATTTTCAATAACCTCATATGCATGTGAAAGTTGGACAGTAAATAAGGAAGACCATAGAAGAATTGGTGTCTTTGAGTTATGGTGTTGAAGGAGAATATTGACAGTGCCATGGGCTGCCAAAAGAACCAGTAGATCTGTTTTGGAAGAAGTGTAGCCAGAGTGTTCATTGGAGGCCAAGATAATGAAACTTCTTCTCTCATACTTTGGAAATGTTGTCACGAAGGACCAGTTGCTAGAGAAGGATACCATATTTGGTAAGGTGGAGGGTCAGAGAAAAAGAGGAAGACCCCCAACGTGATGGATTAGCCAAGTGGCAGCAACAATGGACTCAACTGTGGTAACAGTAGTGAGGTTGGCCCAGGATCGGACAGTGTTTCGTTCTGCTGTGCTTAAGGTCACTATAGGTTGGTACTAACTCTATGGCACCTAACGACAACAACAACCCAAAATGTGGAGGTGGAGGGAGGCTACAAAGGCAAGAAGTGACAGGCTTACAAGCTTTCAGGAAGGAGTCTAGTTCTACATGATGCAGTGGTAGGTAGCATCTCTACTGAGTGATTTCCAACCTCTCTGGAGGGGGCTGGTGAAAGCAGATGGGGTTATGACTCTTGTGGTTCAATAGTGAATAACTGCTATCAGGATTGACTGTGAGTGTTTCAAATGCAAAGTAGACGTTTTATTTTTCTTATATTTTCTTAATTATAAATCATCTAAATGAGCTTTTAAAAATATTTATTTTCTTCTAGAAAACATTAAGATGAATAATTATCATATAATCTTCTCATTATAAGCATATATTTCACTTTATGTTATTGCACTATATATATATATGTATGTATGTATGTATATATGTATGTATATATTACTATTTGAACATTTGTGACAACCCTGCATCAATCTATTTTTCTCAGTGCAATTTTTACAACAACATGTGCTCGCTTCATGTCTCGCTGTCAAATATTGGTAATTCTTACAGTATTTTAAACTTTTCATAATGTTATATGCACTTGTTATTAGGTACAATCCAGTTGGTTTCAACAAATAGCAAGCCTATATACAACAGAAGGAAACATTTTCTATACCTGCACCATCCTCACAATTGTTGTTACACTTGAGCCCATTGATGCTGCCACTCTGCCATGAGTCTAGCTAGAGTCCCCAGCCACTCCATCTCTCTGCATCATCATCTCTACCTCCATCTCTGGTGGCACTGCTTCTCTTAACAGGGTACCATATTCCACTCCCACTCTTCTCCCTTTATGGTAGCAGGGTCCTCCACTTCTTGGCTGCAAGTTCAACCACTCTCCTCTTTTTGCTACAAACCTTTACCTTTACAGTTGCAACAATCAGAACCAGTCATGAAAACAGTTACTCATATTGAACCACAAGAGTCTTATCCCCAAATCCTTTCACCAGTCCCATCTAGACAAGTTGAAAAAACACTCCCTAGAGATTCTAACTTCCTCCAAATCCTCTGAAACTAAACTCCCTCTTGAAAACTTGTATGCCAGTCACTTTGTGCCTTTAAAGCCCCCCTCTCTCCACTTTAGTCAATGTCTAAGTTGCCCATCCCTATCAACCCTGTGTACAGAGGGGATGAGAATGGTCCTTGTTGAGAATATTTCTTACCTCTTGGTTGGTGTTTTAAGCTACTATATCCATAAGTTTAGTTCAAGTTCATCAGATTGCAGCGAATTACACTTGTTTTCTTTATCAAAAAAAAAAAAAAAATTTGTTTTTTTTTCCTTTTCATTCTTCCTCTAGTCGAGTTCTAATCATCTTGCCATTGAAGTTAGGTCAAAAGGGTACTATCTGAAAGTATGGGCATTCTTGTGCATCTCCTCTCACTTCATAGCAGCTGGATTCCTTATTTGCCACTCTAGCCCTCTGTGGCTATATCCTTATCCATGGGCTCAGGAGTCCCCAGGTCTTACCATACTTCTGGTCAACCAGGTCTCACCATACTCCAGGTCAATGCGAGTCTAAATAACATGGTCAGACTCAGCTGACATCATCATTGCTGCTTTTCTCCCACCTTCCACTCATCATTAAACCAACGTAGTCACCAGTAAGATTACATGCCTGCTCATATATTCCCTTTGAGCTTCAGTCTTAGAAGGGGGTTTGCCCTGAAGGGACTTGATTGCTTGCCTTGAGCTTCCATCTTCTTTTGATGCTTTCTGAAGTTAGTGTTTCCTTATTATATCTGAACCACTGCCTCTTGGCATACGTACAAGTTCCCTATGAACACAATTAAGCATTCCAGGACACTCATTCTCCCTAATGTTTTCCATAGCATGTCATGATCTATATAATTGAAAACATTTTTGTACTAAACAAAGCACTGGTTAACCTCTTTCTGGTATTCTCTGCTTTCAGCCAAGATCCACCTGACATCAGCAATGATATTCCTCAAACCACATCCTCTTCTGAATCTGACTAGAACCTCTGGAATTTCTCTGTCAATATATATAGTTGTGTTTAGCAAAATTGTCTTTAGCAAAATATTACTTACATGTGGAATTAGTGGTATTTTCCAGTTGTTTCCACATTCCATTCTGTTGGGTCACCTTTCTTTAGAATGGGCACAAATATGGATCTCTTCCTGTTAGTTGGCTAACTAATTGTATTACAAATTTCTTGGCATATGAATGACAGCTTCTAGTGCTGCCTCAGTGTGTTGAAAGATTTCAATTTATATTACATCAGTTCCCTGTGCCTTGTTCTTTGCCAATATCTTCAATGGACATTTGACTTTTTCCTTCAGTATCATTAGCTCTTGTTCAGATTCTACTTCTTGAAATTTTTAAATATCTAACATTTCTTGTTGAGACTGTGAATCTGTGTATTCCTTCTGTCTTCTTTTGATGCTTTCTGCATCATTCAATATTTTGCCCAAAGTATTGTAAGTCAAGGATTACATTTTTTATTCACTTCCCTCAACTTGGAAAATGCTGACCGTGTTTGTCTTTTTTGTTTTTCTAATCCCAGGTCTTTGCACATTTCATTATAATGTTTGACATTGTCTTCTGGAGCTGAGCTGCCCTTTGAAATTTTCTATTCATTTGGATTTGAAGGTCCTGAAGGCTCCATTTGCATAATCAAGCCTGGTACAGTTCCCATTGTACCTAGCTTAAATGGCTGTATGTTCAAAACTCAACTAGAGGAAGGAAAAGAGGGGGAAATTTTTTTTAAAAGAAAACAAGTGTAAGTCACTACAATCTGATTAACTTGACATCTACTTATGGGTATGTTGTTGTTGTTGTTGTCAAGTGCCTTCGAGTCGGTTCCGACCCATAGCGACCCTGTACAGGGTTTCCGAGGGTGTAAATCCTTATGGGAGTAGAAAGCCTCATCTTTCTCCCGCAGAGCGGCTGGTAGTTTCGAACCACTGACCTTAAGGTTCGCAGCATAGTAGCTTAAAATATCAACCAAGAGGGAAAGTATCTTTATATCAAGAATCATTCCTATCCCCTCTGTACATAGGATTGATAAGGATAGGCAACTTAGACATTGGCTACCTAAAAAAGGTGGGGGTGGTGGTGTTGTAAAGGCATGAAATGACTGGCTTTTTCAAGAGGGAGTTTAGATTCAGAGTGTGTGAGGGAAGGTAGAATCCCCACTGGGTGATTTTCATCCTGTCTAGACAGGTCTGGTTAAAAGAGATGGGGACAAGATTCTTACGATTCAATAGTGAGTAATTATTATAATGATTAATTGCAATTGTCACAACTGTAAAGGTAGAAGTTTTGTCGCAAAAAAAGGTGATTGGTCAGTATTAAAGTTCTGGAGTGGAGGACCCTGGGACCATAAAGGATGAAGAGCGGGAGCAGGGTGTGGAATCCTACCCAGAGAATCGGTGATGCCAGATACTCTTTGTTGTTAAGTGTCATTGAGCTGGTACTAATTCATTGCTATTCTATGCACAACAGAACAAAACATTGCACTGTCCTGGGCCAGCCTCACATTGGTTGCTACATTTGAGCCCATTGCAGCTGCCACTGTGTCACTCCATCTCATTGGGAGTCTTCCTTTATTTCTCCAACCCACTATTTTATCAAATACTATGTTCTTCTCCAGGGACTGGTCCCTTCTTATAATATGTCTGAAGTATGAAAGTGTAAGTCACACCACCCTGGTTTCTCAGGAGCATTCTGACTGTCCTTCTTTGAAAACAGATTGATTTGTCCTTTGGGCAGTCCATGGTGCTTTCAATATTCCACTCTAACACCATAACTCAAATGAATCAATTCTTCTACCATCTTTTTTATTTGTTGGTCAACTTTCACATGCATATGAAGTTATTGAAAGGACCATGGCTTGGGTAAGGTGCACCTTAGTCCACAAACTGACATCTTTGTTCTTGAACATTTTAAAGAGATTTTGTGCTGCAGATTTGCCTAATGCAATACATCATTTGATTTCTTGACTGCTTCTTCCATGAGTGTTGATGATTGATTTGATCAAAACAAAGTCTTTGAAATCTTCAATCATTTCTCCATTTATATGGATTTTTTTTTATTGGTCCAGTGGTGAAGATTTTTGCTTTCTTTACATTAAGGTTTAACCTAGATCAAAGGTTGTGGTCTTTGATCTTCATTAGTAAGTATTTCAACATTGTAATAATTTAAGGAGGACTTTTCATCAGTTTTGCTCAATGCAATATATCTTTTGATTTTTAATTGATGCTTACACTGGCATTGATTGTATATACAAGTAAAATAAAATCCTTGACAACTTCATTCTTTTCTCCATTTATCATGAGGTTAGTTACTGGTCCATTTGTAAAGATTTTTTTTTTTCCTTTATGTTGAATTGTAATCCA
>NW_006408586.1:14404313-14415941 GCF_000296735.1 Chrysochloris asiatica
TCATAGGTTGTTTATGAGTCCTTCTCCAATCCTCAGACCACTTCCTTCTTCATATCATCTGGCTTCTTGGTTTATTTGTTTGGTATACATATTTAATAACTATGGTGAAAGGATACAACACTGACTAATATCTTTTCTGCTCTTAAACCAGGCAGTATCATCCTGTTCTGTTTTAATGGCTATTTCTCTGTCTGTGTACAAGTTTCTCATAAGCACAATTATGCGTTTTAGAAATCAAGTTCTTTGCAGCGCTATTCATACTTTGTTATAGTCTCCAAAGTCAAATGTCTTTTCATAGGAAGTAAAACACAAGCAAATATATTTCTGGTATTCTCTGTTTTCAACCAAGAGTCTTCTTACGTTAGCATTTATAATCTTTGTTCCATATTCTGTTTTGAATCTGGTTAGAATTTTTGGTAGTTTCCTGTTTATATACTTCTGTTACAATTTTAAAGTATCTTTAGCCAAATTTTATTTACTGTTTAATAGTTTCAGCATTCTGTTGGATCACTTTTGTTTAGAATGAGGCAAATATAGATGATATCTTTCTGTCAATGGGCCAGTCAACTTTTATACTAGGCAAAATCCTTTCAAATACATCATCTTCTTTACATTAATGCACATATTTTATCAGGGATTATATACCTTTCTTCTATTTTGAATAATTATAAGGAAAAATTCAACATTTCTTTCTGGTAACTTCAAGCAAAATATAAGCTGTAAATTTTTGTTTTTACTGAGGATTTTGGATTTAAAAAAAATAAAAGAAATTATGATTAACTATTAAAAATATTAGATTTCAGTTTCATAAAGACATTTAAAATGTAAATTAGCTGAGGCAGTGTGTCTTCTTTGCTTCAATGAAACTTGATGTATCTTAGTTTTAAAATCATCTTACTTAATTTCAATGAAGTGCGATTCTGATATTTGGTCATATTCTGCATTTTTTATTGCTGAAATTACTTTACTAATGAATTATGAAAGTACTATCTTTATAAGTAATATATAGGAGAAAAAATAAAACATGAAAGGATTTCTATGTCTTAAGGTAAGCAGTCTTTGATATATGAACAATTCACAAAGGATAAATACATGCAAAACATAATGTTTCCACCAACATTTTTATAAAACATAAATCAAGAATTACCACATATCTAACTAAAATTTTGCATGAAGTTACCAGAAAGGAATATTGAATTTTTCTTTATAACTATTCAAAATAGAAGTAAGATGTAAAATCTATGATAACTTCTGAGGAACTCAATAATTCACGTGACTCAAAATGGGTTTTGGGCTTGCTAAAAAAAAAAAAAAAAAAAAGAAGTAATTACAGTTTATGTCAAGAGATTTAAAATCTGCTCTTTTAAAAAAAGATTAGTTGAAACAAAATAGAAAAAAACAGTTAAAAATTAAAAATGAGAGTGAGAGAGGAAATAAAGTGAAAGAGACGATGGGAGTTTCTGTATGCATTTATGACATATAAACCTACTCAGTGTGGTAAGAAGGTGATTTGTGTTAAGCACTGTACTGCTAACCACAAGATCAACTGTTCAAACTCACCAGTAACTCCTCAGAAACCCTACACACGGTAATTATGAGTCAGAACCAAAGCAAAGTCAATTAAAAACAACATCCACTACCTTAGTCTCATAGGACAGGTGGGGACAAATACCTGGTGAAAAGAGCTGTCACATTAAGTATGCTTTATCATGTCCTGCACTACTAATATGTTTGGTTCTTGGCACTGTACAGAGGAGCCCTGCTCAAGAGCTATACTTTTGTAGGATGATGGGGGAGATGAGGCTCTTTTTCTTCCTAAAGGTTCCAGGGTGGGGAGAACACTTTCATTTCTTGGAGAAAAGTCTTCTCATTTCCCATGATATTCTGTAGCATCAACTAACCTGAGATAAGAAGCACAGTGTGCTTATTTAGTAAATGTGTATACCTTTAGTTAATGCTGTGACTTTTAAGTTTCATATTTTTCTCAAATTGAGTAAATGGCCATTAATGCCCTATTATGGCACACTTCTTTCCATAGGGTACAAAACAATGTTAATTGTTGTTGTTGTTGTTAGGTGCCATCAAGTTGGTACCGACTCATAGCAACCTTATGCACAGCAGAATGAAACACTGCTTGATCCTGGGCCAGCCTCATTACTGTTGCCATGCTTGAGTCCATCGATGCTGCCACTTGCCCAATCCATCTCCTTGAGGGGTCTTCCTCTTTTTCTCTGACCCTCACCTGACCAAACATGATATCCTTCGTCAGCGACTTGTCCCTCCTGACAACCTGTCCAAAATATGTGAGACAAAGTTTGGCCATCTTGGCCTCCAAGGAGCAATCTGGCTGCACTTCTTCAAAAATGGATCTATTGGTTCTTTTGGCAGCCCAATGGCACTTTCAATATTCTCCTCCAACACCATAACTCAAAAACATCAATTCTTCTATGGTCTTCCTTATTTACTGTCCAGCTTTCTCATGCATATGAGATTATTGAAAATACTATGGCTTGGATCAGGTGCACCTTAGTCTTCAAGCTGACATCTTTGCTCTTCAGCACTTTAAAAAGATCTTGTACAGCAGATTTGCCTAATACAATATGTCATTTGATTTCTCGACTGCTGCTTCCTTGAATGTTGATAGTTTATGCAAGAATAATGAAGTCCTTGACAACTTCAATCTTTTCTTCATTGATAAGAATGTTGTTTATTAGTCCAGTGGTGAGGAGTTTTGTTTTTATTCAATCAATACCAAAGGCTGTGATCTTTGATCTTCATCAGTAAATGTTTCAAGTCCTCTTCACTTTCAGTAAGCAAGTTTGTATCATCTGCATATCAAAACAATGTAGTGATGTGTTATTAATCATTATCTACCTTGGAAAGACCTATCTTTACTCTGAGACTTCATGACACTCAGGCAGGTTCTTATGAGTATGTTGTGCTCACAACAATGGTATAAATTTTATACTTAATCATTTATTTAGGATAAAACTTGTACATACTTTAATTCTTCATACATGGAAAATATGATCTTACTCAGAAGGCTTTTTAGATCTCAGACAAAGAAAGTCCCAATAAGTCTATCCACCCTTAATTATAAAAATGTTATCTGAACTCATTACATTGACAAAATAATGTCACCAATTATGATTGTGAAATGAAAGGAGTCACCAAAAAGTACATGGAAAAAGTCTGTTATCTTTTAATTTCACATTTCTGTGAACTTATTGTAGTCCACCCATATTTCTCTTCCTATATACATGAGGACTACAAAAAGCTAATGAAAAATGGAATTCAAAATTAATGGATTTTTTTCCACAATTTTTTAAAAAGCTTTTATTGTGAATTGAGTGATAGTTTACATGGGAGAACACTGATTTTGCACTCATTCTATCATATTTTGTTTCATTGCAATGATTACAAATCTCTCCATGCATCATCATTGAATAGTTTTGTTTCTATTCCCTCAATATTTTTGTTTCTTTGTTTTTGGATGTACACAAAAATGTTTAGGAATATATAACCACTTAAACAACTAAAGAGCACATTCTGCAAGCCAGCCTCCTGGCTTCCAGCACACAGCCTTTCTTTTCCCGTGAGTATAGAGTCCTCAGCTTCTTTCTCTCTCCATGCCATCACCTCTGCTTCCATTTCTGTTGTTGCTGATTCTCTACTTTCCACTCATGATCTTCTCTCTTGATGGTCCTAGGGTCTTCTGTTCCTGGAATAACTACTCCCCCCTTTATGTTACAAAACTTCAACCTTTATAATTGTGACTTCTGCAATTAGTCTTGATAATACTTACTCACTATTGAATCAAAAGCATCCTATCCCCATCTCCTTTCACCAGACCCATCTAGACAAGATGAAAACTGTTTAGTGGGGATTCGATCTTCCTCCCCACACTATGAAACTAAACTTCCTCTTGAAAACTTGTCAGCCAGCTACTTTGTGCTTTTATAGTGCCCTCCTCACTTCCCTTTAAGGTAGCTAACATCCAAGTTTTCCATCTGTATCAATACCGTATTCTGAGGAAATAGGCTTGATCCTTAATGTGAAGACACCTTCCCTCTCGGTTAGTATTTGGGACTACTACATCCATAAGTATAGGTCAAATTAATCAAATTGTAGCAAGTTACACTTATTTCCTTTATCAAATTTCTTTATCTTCTTCTATTCGAGCTCTGGTCATTAAGCTATCAAAGCTGGGTCAAATTTGTAGTATCTACATTTTGGACATTCTTATGTGTTTCTCCAAAATTCATATCACCTGGCTGCTTCACTCTCAGCTTTATCCCTCCGTGGTTAGGTAGTGTCCATGGGCTCAGGAGTTCCCGAGATCCTCCAAACATCAGACCAACCAGCCCTTCCTTTATCTTTCTAATCTCAAGATGGACAAAAGTCTATGGGACATGGTAAAACTCAGTCCATATCTTCATTGTTGCCTTTTCCCCTCTTCCACTAATCTGCAGTAAAGGTGGTACAGCAAGCTTGCATGTCTGCTCATGTGTATCTTTTGTGTTTCAGTATTGGAGGGGGGTTTGTCCTGAAGGGACTTGGGTGCTTGCCTTGATGGCTCCCTGATGTACAACTTGCTTGTTCTTGTAATAGCCAAACAGACTGCTGTTTTTGTTTTGATTTTTTTTTTAATTTTTCCTGCTGGTATTTCTTTCAGGACATATCTTCTGTTCTTCTAGCCACTTCAGGTTGGTCTGCATGTCTTTCAACTGGGAATGCCCCACCTCAGAAGGTTCTTGATGGGTATCAGGATGACACCTAAGGTCCTATACACTACCAGGCTCTGAAAGAAGTCTATTTCACTGGGCAACTTCTAGAACAACTTTCAGATATTCCAATCAGTTATAGGCTGAAGATGGGCTTACAAGCTTTCTGTAATCATATTACCCAATATTTTTTTCTATCCTACTCAAGTGTCTATTTTACAATAGTAGGTAAAGGAAACCAATATTCATAAGATAGTCAAGCATCTTAACATTATTTCCTTTTTTCATCCATTCAAGACTATGTCTCAATCCCTGTATCACAGAGCTCTGTTGTTTCAAGGTTGAACTATATTCTTTTACCATATTGTATGCTGAACAAATAATCAGAAAAACTGGATTTTATGAACAAGAACATGACATCAAGATTAGAGGAAGACTCATTAAAAACCTACCACATGCAGGTGATACAACCTGCTTGTCTGTAAGTTTGTTTTACTGTGGTAGCTTGCATATTGCTGTGATGCTGGAAGCTATGCCACTAGTTCTTACATACCATTAGGGTTACCTATGGTGGACAGGTTTCATGGAAGCATCCATGCTGAAATAAGGCTACAAAGAAGAAGAGTTTAATTACTTCTCAATGTTTAGCCACTAAAAACCTTACAAATAACAAGGAACATTGTCAGATACAGTGCCAGAAATTGAAAACATTGTGAATAGTAACAGAGCATTGTCAATACAGTGCTGGAAGACAAGACACACAGGTAGGAAGACACTCAATAAATGACTGAGGAAGAACTGACTCCTCAATGTTGAGTTAAACATAATTACCTGAATGAAGCAAAGGTTTCAGGACCTTCATTAGCTGATGAGGATCAACTCAAAATGAGAAGAGAAAGCTGCACACATTCATTAATAATCACATGAGGCAGTTAAAATCTCTCTGTCTCTGTCTTTAAACGTAGAGATAGTTGGATAGGGATGTTGTAGTTGTTGTTAAGTACCATGGAGTCGGTTCCGACTCATAGTGACCCTGCACAGGGTTTCTGAGGCTGTAAATCTTTATGGGACCAGAATGCCTCATCTTTCTCCTGTGGAACTGCTGGTAGTTTCGAACTGCTGACCTTGAGATTAGCAGCCTGTTTCGTAACCACTATGATGCCAGAGCTCCTTGATAGGGATAGATCTTACATTATATTAGTTGTGCTTATTTGGGGAACTTTGACTAACATACTTTTTTTATTCACTACATTGCATAGTCAGAAATATTATCAAATAATAATCTAAAACTACTTTTCAAATATTATTTGGCTAAAAAGTTAAATTGAATAAGTAATATTGCTGAATCCATGATACTTTTTATAGACCTTTTTATGACTTTTTGTAGACCTTTTATAATTTTTCATATCTCCTATAATTTATTTTTGTATTATGGAGACCTGTTTTATTTCAAATGTCAATTCTTTCTTTCTTTTTTTTTTTTTTTTTGGATAGGGCATTAAACATAAAAAATCCCTGTGACCTTTGCAATGTGTGGGCAGATTATTTTGTTTACAGATATCACTGATTTTATTATTTTCTTTTAATATTCATGCTTCATTTTCTTCAGAGACAACATTTCTATTGTCATTTATTTTGACAGAAGTTTATTTTTTATATAATACTAAATATGTTGTAATAGAAGCTTGATGACTGGAAAATTCACTAATTTCATAATTTAAAAAAAATTTTTTTTCAGTCATGTTTGTTAAAGACAAAAAAAGTTACTTTCAGTACATGGGTACATACAAGCCCTTTCCCTCAATAAGATCACATCCTGATGTGTTACTGTAGCTTGTTGCCAATAGCTGTCATCGTTTTTTTAGGAAGACTAGTAGGTAGGTTATAGTCACTTGGTTTGTCTAAAATCTCAAGATATCTTTTCTGGAAGTAGTCATTTCATAGGATGTGAAGTTGATTTGACTGAGAGGTGAACAAGCCAAGCCTCTACTAACTTCTCGTGGGTGCAGCTGTGGGGTATTGACCCGGTGCCCAATCCTAAAAACTGAAACATGGCAACAATGGAAATTAAACCTCAAGAACCTAGAACACCTCTCCTACTTGCCACCATGGACTAAAGTGGTCACCAATAAGAAAAACAGACAGTTTCCATCTATTTAGTTGCCCCTTTACATCTCTCACTGGGGAGAGGACCAAGAGATCCCTTTGACAGCTTTAGCTGCTTCTGTTCTTTTCCTCAAACTCCAGGATAAAACCTTTAATGTGGCATAATTTCTGATGCAAGTACTCACAGCGACATATTTCTTCCCTGTAACCTGGGTACCTCTTCCTGAACTTTTTATATTCCTTGACTATCTTATCTTCCAGCACCTTGTATTCAGGAGTTCTTTGCTGAACTCTCTTGATCTCTGCTCCCAACTCTATGAACCTTTGACTTGCAGCTCCAACATGAGCATATAGGACACGGTACTCAAAATAATCTGTTTCAAAATCTTGTTCATAAGCTTGTTGCTGCTCTGCACTGTGGATGTCTCTGTATTGAAGGAAGTAATCTGGTACCTCTTCAGGACTTGGGGATTCAGAGTCTGCTTGAGCTAAGGGACTGTCCAACCTGGGGCCCATGTCTTCATCATCTTGTTCCCAGTCTTCCTCTTGTAGGACCTGATTGGGAAGCTCTTGTAGGGGGCTTGGAGCTAGAGGTAGAGCTCTGAGCCTTTTTTTTTTCTTCTAGTTCTATTGCAGCTGAAGATGCTGAACATTTCTTGTCTAGATGTTTCTGGCTGGCAGAGGAAGGAAGTCTCTGATCAGGCTCTCTCTCTGGATGATGAGTCTGGTTCCTCACCTCCCATTGTGCCATCTGTTCCCTGGAGGATCCTGGGAGTGATTGTCCTTGGTTGCTTGCCAGTGGATCTGGCAACTCTCCCAGCTCCACCTGTGACTGTGATACTATGTCTCCTTCAGGATCATCTTGAGTGTTCTGCCAACTCCCTGAAGCTCTGGATGCTTCAGTCAGTATGCGTCCCTGAACTAAAGACAGGACTGGGATAGAATCCATGGTGGCCCATGGTGAGGCGTTCCCTGAGTGGGCCCAGGCATTGTAGAAGATTAGGCCCAGATCTACCCAACCTTTGGCACACAAGGTCCAAGCCACCACCAGGACCCTTCTGGCCACACTGGGATACTATGAAAGAGAAGAGGCAGGACCAGCCAGGACCTGGGAGCCTGAGTTACCCGCGGCTGCCCTGGAAGGCGATCACCAGCCGTACCTGTTTCTGCTGACAATCTTGCAGCGCCCACAGCACCGAGTCCTTGAGTCTGAGCAGCCGGAGGCTGGTCCGAGCAGCCGGGGAGAAGCAGAGCTCGAGCTTCCCACTCAGAGTTTCCTGCTGTCCCTCCATGACGGTCAGATCGAGCGCCACACGAACGGGGGCCACCAGCGAGGGCCACCTCCGCCACCTCCGCTATGCTCTAATTTCAAATTTTTATTTTATTCAAAATCCTTATAAGTTTTAAAAAGTGAACTCTAATATATACACTGTTTTTCTGATGTCCAACCTATGTTCACTAGTCTTGAGATGTCTCTATTTGTGAAGATAAATGTACTAAAAAATAGAAATATTTGCTTTAAAAACATACTAGATCTGCTCCCAATTCTTTCTCTCTTTGACTTATCATTTGTTGGTGATTTTATGAAATAGTTTTGTTGATAGAATTCAACTAGATGACCTACAATGTATGTGAAAACTTTCTCATACACTATAAAATCTCCATAAAACTGTCTCCAACACTATAAATTCCATATTATTCCTGCTTTGAAAATGCAAACATGAACAGGATTATTAAATATGAAGAATTTATGTTTGGGATTAATAGCAATGACAAAAATATAAGATGCACAACCCTAGTGTACTTCAGACTGTACAGTTAATCAGCAATATCAAAATTTAAAACTGAAATTATTGGAAAATACTACACCATTATATCTTAGCCTGGGTCATATGATGCACCATTGTTGTTACTGTTGTCGAATCAGTTCCAACTCATAGCCACCCAGCATAGGGTTTCCAAGAAGTGGCTGGTGACTTTGAACCATTGACCTTGTGGTTCAAATTGACTTTGCAGTCCAGTGGATTATCCTGCAGCACCACACCAGGACACCATGATCCACTATTTGCAACTATATTTAGTTTTTCCTTCAGGGTGTCATCGTTTATGATCACTGGCCTAAGGTGACACTTAGATTTTTGAAGACCACATTTATCTAAGATTCAAGCACTTATACTTTAGACAAAAGGAAGGCATATGTTTTCCAACTGTTTGGATCTTAACAGTTAAAAAATTTTTGCTTCTACTCTACCCTATTAGGTAGCTATGAGTTTGAATTAATTCAACGGAAATGTCTTGTTTCAACTTATCAAAATTCATCCCATGGAAATATTTTAAAAGCCATGTTCTGAACTACTATTTCAAGTCAATGCTATGAGAAACTGGTAGCATTAGAAGTTTCATGGAAAACTGAAGATATTGTGAAGTAGATTGGCACAAAAGACATAATGTTGTGTGTCAAGTCTGTTCCTACATATAGCAAACTTGTATATGGTTTCCAACAGCAATTAGAGGTTTTGAAATGACAACATTGCAGTTAGTAATCCAGTGCTTAATACACAGTGACACACTAGGGCTCAAAAGATAGCATTTTAACAAGCCAGTGATGATGAAGTTGAAGCAGAAACAGGCAGGTTTGTTTTTGTTTGTTTGACTCAGTAGCATCTAGTTTGCTAGCAAGCTAGCAATCATCTCTCTTCCATCTGAATCAGATTAAAATAGAAAAGGTAGTTGTGCAGATTTTTGCTGGGCTGACTCATAGGAGTGGTCAGTTCACTCTTAGCTTATCCAGACTCTTCTCCATTTAGCTTTCATCCTCCATTCACTTTGCCTGGGTGATGGCAGAAACTTAAGAATGGACAAATGAAAACATACAAGGTTTCTGAACATTTAGGCTGAAAATCAATATAACAAATATTTCACAAATTCAAATTAGTTTGCACTGGGACTATAGGAAGCCCTCTTCCTGCTTTTTTGTCCCCTTGGGGATGGGAACAGGAATGGATCAAAACTCACAAGGGCATTTGGAAGAAATATAAACAAGTTCTTAAGTCACTATTGCAATTAAAACTTATTTAATTTATGACTTATTTTTGTTTATTGCTTTTTCTTTCCACTCTTAGATTGTGTCTGTTTATTCCTCTCCTGCAGGACCAAAAATTGTGTTCAATACACATTAGGAGGATAATAAATATTTAGTAACTGATTAAAAAATGTTTGCCTATATTCCCCAAAACTGTCATAATAATTCATGTAAAAACTGTTACAACTTTGTTACTGAACACATATTCATTGTATGAATCAGTCACAGTATATTCACTGGGTACAAATATATAACCTGTCAAGTAGCAGTAAAACTCAAGCCATTTAAAATTAAAAGCAAATACATTTTTGTATTAATTTTTTGTTTGTTTTGTTTTGTTTTTAAGATGGAAGAATTCAATGTGCAAATATGGAACCACAAGATCAAGGATCTCTCAGTACAGTATTTTACTAGTCAAGGCCATGTAAGGCTTAAATATTAAAGTATTAAGAACTGTAAGGTAAGTATTAGACCAAATGTCAGCAGTTCAAACTCACCAGCTGCTCCTGAGAAACCATATACATGGTTGATATGAGTCGGAACAGACTGGACATCACTTATAAACAACAATAAAAAATACCATGTCACACCAGGACAGAGAATGATTTATCCTTTCTTTTCCCCTAATATTCTCTATTTTCTGAGTACGTCTCAGTTTTTCTTGAAGTAGAACTCTTTTTCATATTGTTGTTATTAAGCGCCGTCAGTGGTTCAAACTCACCTACTACTCCTCAGAAACCCTATATAGGTTTGCTATGAGTCATAACTGACTCAGTGGCACCTAGCAACAACAACAACAACATCCTTAAAACACAATGAGTTTGCAGTGATGTTACGATTGCATAGAAACATGAAGAGTGAAAATGTTTGTCTTTTCCTTTGGGAAATAGAACCAAGAAATAACTCAATTACACTTCCTCCCAAGGGTGAAGGCTGATAAGATAGCCTATGGAAGTCCTTTGTTTATTGCTCCCCTTGTAATTAAAATCAATACTCCTCTACACATCCACCTCAAGTACTACTGTAATTCCCTTCATTAACACTGTGGCCCTGGTAGTAATGATCCCTCCTGATCAATCTCCCTTAAGTTTTCTCCAGAAGCCTTGAAGTAGCACAATCTCTCTGGTCCAGGAATACAACACATAGGCCCACTCGATCCTATCCTTCATTTGAGACAGATAAGGAGACTGATATATATATTTTTAAAAATCTGTTAAATTTGAGAAGTGTCTGTGTGACTAGTTTGCGTTAATGAGAAGAGTGGTTGGCTTTTCCATTAAGCAGTATACTTTGCCTACTCTCAGACAGAAAGAAAATTCTCTGTAAAAATCTGGGTTGTCTTCTCCATAGGAAATTGTAAAGCACCCAAAACTTTAGAGGGCAAAAAGTGAACAAGAGAATTATGATATATGACATTCTTATAGGTTGTTATTTGCATTAGAATTATACCAGAAATTGATTTAGATATCCTGACATCATTTATCATAATGTATTCATTTTCCAAGTTGCTTAGCTAGTAAATTTGCACATATTGTTTAAAAAGTATCTACATTTATTTTCTCTGTCACTATACTGGGAGCTCTGGTAGTGTAGTGGTTGCAATTGGGCTGCGAATCTTAAAGTCAGCAGTTCGAAACTACCAGCTGTTCCATGGGAGAAAGATGAGGCTTTCTGCTCCTGTAAAGATTTACAGCCTTGGAAACCCTGTACAGGGTC
>NW_006408586.1:14421244-14426851 GCF_000296735.1 Chrysochloris asiatica
CTTTGTTTGGAAGCTCATCTGAAACCTGTCCACCATGGTGACCCTGCTGGTTATTTAAAATACCGGTGGCATAGCCCTCAGAATCACAGCAATTCAAACTACCACAGCACGACAGACAGACAAGTGGCAGTTGTGTGGTCGCTGTTAAACACGAATCTCCTTGAGCTACAGTCCTTAAGTCTGGCTCAAAGGTGGGATTTCCATCCTCAAATGTCATGGCAGTCAAGAGGCGGAAGCGCAGCAGGGGCAATAGGGTTGTAATGAGATGCTTTGGGCTGTGCTTGTGGGTCTCTAAGTTGGTCGAGCCTGCCCCAAAACCACCATCCAACGGCTAGGGACAAATATGGATCTCTTCAAATCAGTTGGCCAGATAGTTGTCTTCCAAATTTCTTTGCAGAGATGAGTGAGTGCCTCCTGTGCCACTCACTTTCTTGAAAGATTTCAATTTTTATTCCATCATTGCCTGGTGCCTTGTTCTTTGCCAATTCCTTCAATGCACCTTGGACTTCCTCCCTAAGTATCATTGGCTCATCATGGACTTGTTTTCATTTTCTTCAGTTTCAGTTTGAATTTGTACATGAGTAATTGATGGTCTGCCCTTGGCCTTGTTCTCACTGATGATAGGGAACTTTTCCAAAGTCTCTTTCAGCAGATGTAGTCAATTTGATTTCTATGTATTACATCTGGCAAGGTTCATATGTATAGTTGTCTCTGATGCTGTCTAAAGAAGGTATTTAAAATGAACAAATCATTAATTTTGCAGATCTGCGGCATTATTTCTATCACCAAAGCCATATTTTACAACTGCTGATCCTTCCTCTTTGCTCTCAACTTTTGCATTCCAATCACCAGTAATTATCAATACATCTTGATTGCATGTTTAATCAATTTCAGATTGAAGAAGTTGGTAGAATTCTTCTATTTCATCCTCACTGGCTTTAGTGGTTGGTTCATAAATTTTATGAATAATAGTGATATTAACTGATCTCCCCTGTATTATATATTAACCTATGTTATATTTCCTCATCTATATTAACCTATCACAGACAATGTTGTACTTCATGACTAATCTGGATATGTTCTTTTTGACAATGAATGCAACACCATTCCTCTTTAATTTGTCATTCCTGGCATAGTAAACCATGTAGTTATCAAATTAAAAATGGCCAATACCATTCCATTTCAGCTCACTAATGCCTAAGATATCAATGTTTTTGTGTTTCATTTCATTTTTGAATTTTTCTAATTTTCCTTGATTCATACTTCATACATTCTATGTTCTGATTATTATTGGATGTTACAGCTGTTTCTTCTCATTTTGAGTTGTGTCCCATCAACAAATTAAGGTTCCACAGGCTTCACTCCCACAAGCTTTACTTCATTCATATCACATGGTCAGCTCTACTTTGAGGAAGGAGCTCTTCTCTAGCCACATCTTGAGTGCCTTCTAATCTGAGGTGCTCATTTTCCAGCACTATATCTGACAGTGTTTCTCTGCTAGTCATAAGATTATTAGTGACTGAATATTCAGAAGTAATTCATCATTCCTTCTTCCTAGTCTGTCTTTGTCTGGAAGCTCATCTGAAACCTGTCTACTATGGATGACCCTTCTGGTATTTAAACACCATATTTATAGTACCTGGAATGTCATAGTGATTTTGTACAAGTGTAAAAAGCATATGTAAGCAAGTTCATTGCTATCTCTATAAATTCATGTCATTTCTCACATCTGACTTTGAAATTTCTCCTTCCATAGAGTATCAAAACCTTACCTTTTTAAAAATCTTATTCTATACCTGTTTCCTTTATGATTTAAGTCTTCATTCACCTTTACTTAAATATTGTGGTAGACATATGATCAACCAAATAGTATTAGTTAGGATCAGTTATAAGTAATAACAAAATTACATCAGTTATTTTTAGGAGAAAGGAGTAAACAGGCTTAATAAAGGGAAATGTGTATTTACCAAACTATCAAATGGTAGATAGAGAATATTTTCTAGTGCTTGGACTTTTGAGAATGATGTATAGAAAAATTGCCACCAAATTCAAAGAAATATTCTGACTCTGCCATAGCCAAGGAAAGGAGGAAGTTTCTGCACCTGTTGACTACAAGAACACTTCCCATTAGAACTAAACTTTCTGTAAGAATATCCCCACACAATTTGTGCCTCTAAATTACATTGCAGTTGCTAGTTATACATGAATTTAAGTGACCATAGAAAAGTCAAATTCCCCTATGAACTGCTTGCCAGATAACTTTTTTTTTTTTTTTTAATCAGGCAACGAACTCATGGTTTTCATGTCAAATGAATGATACAGGATTATTTTACTATTTTGCTCATTATGACTGTGTATTATGAAAAAATTAATTAACTAATAAATGGCTGATTAGTATACCATTTTGCAGAAAGAGCACACAAGTGAGATGAGGTTTCTTTCTAATGTTCACTTACTACTCCACAATCTTCTTTTTTTGGATGTTCTTTAGGTTTTTTGTTTGTTCAATTCTGCTAACAGTCACTTTGCTCCTTTGGGCTACTTATAATTTAAGGAGATTTTTATGGTTAATATCTTTGGTCTTCTTACTTAATAGTCTACAAATGATTGAACTATGTACACTTTTCAAAAAGCTGTTTGATAGTGGAAAGTTGTGTCTGAGTATTAAGCATGCATTTGTGTATTTCACTTGAAAATATGCTAGAGGAGAGGTTTTGGAATTACACAACATTGGCATTTTTTGTCTTTTCCTCTGAAGAGTAGTAGACTGGCTATATTTTTATTCTTTTTAATGATAGGTAGGGCTTCAAGTGTCTGGTATAACAGCTGTTTTTAAGACTTTAACAAGTTACATGAAACATTCACAGTAAAACTGTGTCCCTAAATCCAATTCTACATGACTTAGAGAAGGTCAATATCATTCTGACTTTTCTCCAATACAAAATAACACTCTCTTGACTTGCTTTTTCACACTATGCTCTCAGCCATTGATCCCCACTTAGAATGATGGATCTTCCCTATCTTTTGCTATCACTGGCAGCCAGTCCTTAAACAGATGGGACTCCAATCATTCCCTGTGGATGCTCTCCTTAAATAACTACCTGTCGGCTGAGGTTAACTAGCTCTGGAGACTGATGCCTATATTACTGCAAAATAAGATAGTTCTGTGTGAGTTCTACAGTGATTCTAAGAATAAACTTGGATATAGAAAGAAACACATTTAAAGTGACAGTTTGAAATATTCACTATTTCTGATTTAATCTAGAATGGTATGATTGGGTGTTTTTATTTGTTTTTATACTGATTCTTGGTTAATCCCACTGCCAGAACTTCTAAGCAAGAATTATCTGTTGTAGAGAGTAATTCCTTCCTTAAACCCATACAAAACAGCCAAATCTGTCAGCAAATGATGCTTAAAATAAAATCTTGTTGCAGAATCTTATAAAAATACTTACCCATTCGAATATAGATTTATGTTGACATTCTCATCATGCATACACACAAACTTTCATTTCAAAATCCTTAAAGGATACTCTATAGCGTTTTACCAGTTCCAAATTGGCTCTGGTAACGTGACTCATCAAAAGTCATTATTGAGTTAAAAGAAGATGTTTCTCTTGTACATCTTTTATTCAGAAAGAAGCATTTTTCTCTGAGTTTGTCATTTTAATGTCATCCGTATTTGAATATTGTGCACTGCTTACCTAAATTATTGAGGCCTGATTTCTGCTGTTATCCTAACAGAATGCATGTCATATCTGTATTTCTAGTCCACTTATATTTCCAGTTTTGTATAGCTGAGTTCTGTATCTCTAATTGATAATGTTCTAATGGATTTACGTTTCAAATGTGGCATAACAACCGGGAAAGCCCAAGCAAAGACTCACATTAGAGGTTAAGTACATATATTTTCCTATTCCTTAAAATTGCATCAAGTTGGGAGTGAAGGAAGGTAAAGGGATTCAGGAAAATTTCTTCGGTGGAAGCACAGAAAAGCCAGAAAAAATGCTTTGCCAGGACAATCTCGGAGATTTAAATTCAATATAAAGTAAGGGGAAATAGATTCAGGGACTTACCGGTGGGGTAATCTAATGGAGCAAGAAGGACCACAGGGATTTCGGAATCAATTGGGGTTCTGTCTCTGACCCACAGTCTTGGAAGATGTCAGAGGTTGGGGCCAAAACTAGCAGCTAAGGGAGCTTAAACTACCCAGTAACTTAAGGAAAGAGGTGTGATTTTTTTTTTTTTTTCTTCTCATGCTATTTTTCGTTCAACTCCTGTCACACCCTCTCTGCCGAGCACCCCCAAAAGGGTCTGGCATTGTGCACACAGGGCACAATTTTCCTAAGGCACTAAGTAGCTGAAAGTCCCAGTAGAAAGTCCAGAGGTTAATACTCCAGCGGGTTCTTATGACTTCTCACTGTGCACAACATTAAAAACACACTAAAGGGAAAAGGAAGCTATAGATATGGAGAGACCTAAACTATCATCAGAGCAAAAAAGTGTAGTCAATCTTTCTTCCAATCATTTCTCATTCTCTGTATGTGCAACTCCATGGTGGTGACTAGAGTAGGAGCCTGTGTCAGTGTACACCCCTACCCACCCCGGAAGGTTTCTGCTGGGCATGCACATTGATCTACTCAGCAAAGACTACTGGACACATTTGCTATGGTACTTTGTTGTTGTTGTTTTTTGCTTTCTGTTTTTTGTTTTGTTTTTTAGTTTTTCCTTTTACTTTTGTTTCTCTTTCTGCATTTTCAGTTCTACTTTTTCCCTTGGTGTGGGAGTTTTCTCTCCCTATAGTACACATGAACAGGCAGCGATATAGCCAAGTTACAAGTGTATCTTACAGTATCCCTCCATCCAGATAGGAGTCAATACCAGCTGCTACACATAGATAGCCAACACTAGTTAAGATTACTAACAGTTGAGTACTAAGAGATGTGAAAAGGGAAGCCTATCTCCGGAACACCTCCACAAGGAGGCACTCAGCATGATGTCCTTCTTCAGGGAGAGCTACCTCATAATAATACTTTCAAAGATTGAGAGATGATGTTTATCTTCCTGGCTTCTAAGGAGCATTCTGGTTGTATTTCAAACGTAGATTTGTTTATTCTTCTGACAGTCCATGATACATTTAATATTCTTTTCCAACACCATAAATCAAAGGTCTCAATTTTTCTATAGTTTTTTTTTTTTTTTTTTAAATTCACATTCGTGTTAGAATTAGCCTTGGAACAGGCACACCTTAGTCCTGAAATCTACGTATTTGCTTTTAAATACTTTAAGGAGGTCTTGTGCAGAAGATTTGCCTAATGCGACTTGTCCTTTGAATTCTTTTCTGCTACTTAAATGAATAGGACGTGGAATGAAGGATATCATTGCTGATGTCTGATTGATCTTGGCTGAAAGCAGAGAATTGACTATACAATAAAGCTTTTGATTGTGAAGATCAGGACAATATTATGAAGTATGAGTATTCCGGAACACTTAATTGTGCTCATGAGGACTCTGTACATAGACCAAGAGGCAGTTGTTTGAACAGAACATGGGAACACTGAATGGTTTAAAATTAAGAAAGGTGTATGACAAGGTTGTATTCTTTCA
>NW_006408586.1:14426951-14428687 GCF_000296735.1 Chrysochloris asiatica
GTAAAGATTTACAGCCTTGGAAACCCTGTACAGGGTCGCTATGGGTCATACCTGACTCGACGGCACTTAACAACAACAACATACTGGGACTGTAGACTGCTACGGGCAGACTTGACCTGTGTAAAATTCATATATGTGGCTCATGTCTTTGAGCATTTTTGTAATAAGTTAATGAAAATTTCCTAGTGAACATCCCAAAATTGCTCTCCTAATCTCTTTCTTTGGATCCCAATCACTATAGCTTTTTATCCCCACACAGTTGACAGGCAATAGAAAATGTCTCTCATTTTAGAGAAGTGCTATATCATATAACAAAAATTTGCTCTCTTCTCTGTCTCCAAACAACAATTTATTTATACCTGTATTCTCATTTCCATTATGATATTATGTGAAAAATTTTATTAATGTCTGTCTTTTAAAGTTAACTGCTCAATATAATGAATTCTTATTCTCTAGATTCCATTTCTTCCTAAAAGAGCTTGATCCTATATTTATGCCTCCTGTTCCAACAAGATTAATCTTAATATCTCTCTACTCCAACTCCTGTGGTGCTTTATACATGGCTGTCCATGCTTTGCTTTAAACATAATTTTTATCTTGTTCCCCATTCTCAAAATCCTCTTACAGTCTTTTCCTTGAATGGTTTCTAATTTTCTCTCATTGTTCTTCTTAAGTGCTATTGAGTCAGTTCTGACTCATAGTGACCCTGTGTAGGATTTCCTAGAAGCAACTGGTGGGTTTGAACAACTGACTAGACTAGCATTGACCAGTCTAGTGCTTATCCTTCAGAATCATACCAGGACTCCACTTTTCTCTTAATCTTACTTTATGTTTATCCTCCTCTTCCTGTTAATGGAGTCCTGGCATGGTGCCATTGCATAAGCACTGGAGGTTGGTTTGAACTGCAAAGCTGGTGGTTCAAACTCACCATACATTCCTTGGAAACCCTATACTGGGTCATTATTAGTTGGAATCAACACAATGAACCTTAACAACAATTTCCATTAATTAAGTTGCATATTTTTAAGTTCTTCTAAAAACATCTCCATTGTATTTTGGTAAGTATGTATAATGACTCAAAAACATGCTGTATTTATGTTGTTGATGTTGTTAGGTGTAGTCAAATTTGTACCAACTCATAGCAACCCTATGTACAACAGAATGAAACACTGCCTGGTCCTGAGCCAACCTCACAATTGTTGCCACACTTGAACCCATTGCTGCTGCCAATTTGCCAATCCATCTCGCTGGGGGTCTTCCTCTTTTTCTCTGACCATCCACTTTACCAAACACGATATCCTTCTCCAGCTACTGGTCCCTCCTGACAATATGTCTGAATTATGAGAGACAAAGTTTGGCCATACTGGCCTCCATGGTGCACTCTGGATGCACTTCTTCCAATACAAAGCTGTTGTTTCTTTTGTCAGCCCATGGTATTTTCAATATTCTCCTTCAACACCGTAACTCAAAATCTTAAATTCTTCTACAGTCTTCCTTATTCACTCTCAATTGTTCACATGCATATAAGATTATTGAAACCTTACCAAAGCATGGCTTGGGTAAAGTGCACCTTAGTCCTCAAGCTGACATCTTTGTTCTTCAACTTTTTAAAAAGGTCTTGTGAAGTAGATTTGCCTAATGCAATACGTCATCTGATTTCTTGACTGCTGCTTCCATGAGTGTTGATAGTTGATCCAAGAAGAATGAAGTCCTTGACAACTTCAATCTTTTCTCCA
>NW_006408586.1:14429417-14431997 GCF_000296735.1 Chrysochloris asiatica
TCATGTTTTTCTTCATATAACCCAACTTCTCAAATTATTTGCTAAGCATAAGGATACAATATGTATGGTTAAAAAACGCAACCCTTGCCCACACCTTTTCTAATTTTAGAACATTCAATGGTCCTTTGCTCTGTTCAAACAATGTCCTATTGGTCTATGAATAGATTCTTCATAAGCACTTAACAACAACAACAACAAGCACAATTGAGTCTGCTTCTGACCTTGTTTTGGCTGATGATATGAGCTTTTACTCTGTCTCTTCCCACAATGTGTTTTCTGTGTAGTCCATCTGGTGAATTCCATGTGTATGTTGTTAATGTTACGTGCCATCAAGTTGGTTCCAACTCATAACGGCCCTGTATGGAGTTTCAAAGGAGTGGCTGGTGAGTTTGAATCACTGACCTTGTGGTTCAAACTGACCTTGCAGTCTAGTGCAATATCCTACACACCAGACCAGGACTCATACATGTCTATAGTCATCTTTTATATTATTCAAAAGGTACTTACAACAATAGGATGAATGTAAAGCTAAAGCCCTCCCATGTAAACTATCACGTACTTCACAATAAAACCTTTAAAAAAAAATGTTTACAATGTAGGGGTCATTAGTTTTGCAAAAATTCCAACATGTGATTTTCAACATAATTTCACTCACCAGGCCATATTTTCCAATGGATGATCTTTCCTGTCTGCTTCCAATCTTTGCATTCTAATCACCAGTTATTACCAATGTATTTTTATTACATGCTTAAAGAATTTCAGACTATAGAAGTTTATAGAATTCTACAATTTCATCATCACTAGCTTTATTGGTTGGTGCACAAATCTGAATAATAGTTGTATCAACTGGTCTTTCTTACAGGCATATGGATATTTATTATATCACAGATACCATTGCCTTTCAAAATCATATATTGAAATGTTCTTTTCATTGATGAATTCAACACCATTACTCTTAAATTTTTCATTCCTGGTATAAAACAACATGCGATTGTCAGAATCTGAATGGCCAATACAAGTCCATTTCAGCTCACTGAAATCTAGAAAATACTATAACTTATGGTATTCACTAAAAGATTCAAATGATCACAAATAATGTTAAATAAATGTACTGAAAATTATTCATTCAGTTTGAGGCAATTCACTGGCAATGGTTATATCAGTTATGTGTTTATGTTTAATATTAGAAGCTACCAATATATCTGACACAGTTACTAAAATATAGCCCTACAATCTCACATGATCTACCACTCATCTGTCATTTTATCATACTGTGGTGCTTGCATGTTGCTGTGGTTTCAGAAGCTATGCCATGGGTGTTTTAAATACCATCAGGGTCACCCACAGTGGACAAGTTTCAACAGAGCTTCAACAGTAATACAAATGAGGAAGAAGTAGAAATGAAGATAAACAGCTATAAATACCCATTAAAAATAATAACATGGAATGTTCAATGAATCTAGGAACACTGGAAATTATAAAAAATGAAATGGAGCTTGTCAAAAATTAAATAGAGTGCATAAAGATCAATATCCTATGCATTAGTGAACTAAAATAGACTGGTACTGACCATTTTGAACCTGACAATCACATGGTTTACTATGCCATGACAAGTTGAAGAGGAACAGTGTTACATTGTTGATCAAAAAGAACATACCAAGATCTGTCTAGACATACAATGCTGTCTTTGATAGGATAATAGCCATACTCCAACAAAGAAGACCAAAATACCACTACTATTCAAAATTATGCACCAACCACTAAAGCCAGTGATGATGACATTAAAGAATTCTACAAGCATCTTCAGTCTGAGATTGATCAAACATGTAATAAAGATATATTGATTGAAATACAAAGGTTGGAAATAATGAGGAAGTATCTCTAATTGGAAAATATGACCTTGGTGATATAATCGATGCTGGAGATCACATGATAGAATTTTGCAAGACAAATTCACCACTTTTGCAAGACTTCTTCAATGCAAATACATTTTCCAAACAACATAAATATGTTATTTACTTGGTTTTGTAGTCAAGAGCAGTTATGCTTTATATCTATCCCATAGCCGGGTTTTTTTTGTTTTTTTTTGTTTTTCTTTTTTTGCTAATTATCATTTAAAATGATAAAGACTAGACTATTAATGAGTTTTAGAAAATCTACTGGCAAGAAACTCATTGAAATTTACAGACAACCTTTATAATTACCCAATCAAATGATTGTTTTACTTTTCTGGAAATCAAATGCTTGATATGATGGTGTTCTTAGACTTGCCAAAGAGACCACATTATTCTCTGATTTTACTTGAGGAACTGGAAAATTACTTATTGTTGTTGTTAAGTGCCGTTGAGTTGGTTCTGACTCATAGCAAACCTGTATAGGTTTCTGGAGGAGCAGTTGGTGGGTTTGAACAGTTTAGCTTTTGGTTTGCTGATCCAATGCTGCCTCACTTGATGAAGTGCAATTTGTTACATGTAACATTGAATTTGAGTATCGAGACTCAATAACCAGAAAATATAGCAATAGATTGCTAAACAGTGCGGATTGTTCTGTTGTTGTTGTTGTTGTCAGGTGCCATCGAGT
>NW_006408586.1:14432392-14433992 GCF_000296735.1 Chrysochloris asiatica
TTCACAGTGACCCTGTGTAGTGTTTCTAAGAAGTGGCTAGTGAGTATGAACAACAACATTGTTGGTCAATCCGACCTAGTGGTCAAGTGCTTATCCTATGGCAGCATACCTGAACTCCAATATATATAACATGAATAATATTAACTATTTCATACAGACTTTACATTTTTTTTAATATTATTGATTCAAATTTTAAGTCATAATCAGTGCCCTTTAATAGAATAGTTCTCTTGCCTTTGATCCACTTTTCAGTACATAGATTTTGAATAGTGAATTAAAAGCAAAGAAACCAGGAAATGTGCACTGTTCACCTTACTTTAAAATAAAACCAATTATCATTTTTTTAAAAATGTAAAGAAGATAAGATGCTAGGATAGATGCAATAAGCAATAGGCTTTCTTAATAAATACTTGAATTAATATTTAACTTCATCTGTGACGCTGTAGGATCTGCACTGGACTGCCAACCACAGGTTTAGTGCTTCAAATCCACCAGGTATACCTTGGTAATCCTCTGCAGGGTGGCTATGAATCAAAACTGACAGGATAGCATTTAACAACAACATCTTGGGTATTTTCACTCATTCATACAATGATTACCTGTCAAACATATGTTTAGAAAATACTTTGCATTATACTAAAGAAAATGTACTCAATGATATATATGCATATATTTGAGCAAAAATTTATATCCTGTGTGCTGTAGGAAGGATAGAAATTTTAGCATTCAGAAAACAGAAATTTTACATTAAAATTATCTTCTAAGTATTCACCAGTGGTCCCTAATGATGACCATTTTCCCATTCTATTCTTCTTCCCCTTCCTAGAATTCTTATCAGTCTTTATGAGACACCCCTCTTTTTTTTCCCTTTTACCCACTAAATTTGCTGTAAGTAACTTTATGCTAAAAAAAATATAGTTTCTCCAGATAAAGATTAACTTCCTTAGAAACTTCTTATGCCTGCGTTTATCAGTAGAGAGCGTTAAGATAAATTTTACATATTTAAGATATTCAATAAAATATGAGCTCTTTGTGTAATATTTATCTTCATGTTTTCAAATACTAGCTAGATACTAGGTGTAAAAAATATATATATTGTTGAAAACCTGCAATCAAAAATTACATATATAGCTGAAATGCAAATATAATTATTGTATATGATTATATGTGTTTTGTTTGCCATAAATGATTACTTTACCTCAGGTACCCACTATTACCAAGGCCATATTTTCCAACTACTGATTCTTGTATTGATCCTGAATGAGGAAGTACAAGATACATTGAAGAAATTGGGAATGAACAAGGCACCAGGAATTGATGGAATAAAAATTGAAATCTTTCAAGAAACTCGGGTGGCACAGGAGGCACTCACTCATGAAAAGCTATGGACAACATTGTGAAGTATGAGTATTCCTGAACACTTAACTGAGCGCAGGAGGAATCTGTACATGGACCAACAGGCAGTTATTCGAACAGAACATGGAAACACTAAATGGTTTCAAATTAAAAAGGTGTACGACAGGGTTTTATACTTTTACCATACATATTCAACCTCTATGCAGAACAAATAATCCTAGAATCTGGGTTATATGAAGAAAAA
>NW_006408586.1:14434811-14436576 GCF_000296735.1 Chrysochloris asiatica
TAACCTTTGCCTTCCAATCACCAGCAACTATCAATACATCTTGATTACATGTTTGATCAACTTCAGATTGAAAAATTTGGTAGAATTCTTCAATTCTATCATCCCTGGCTTTAGTGGTTGTTGCACATATTTGAATAATAGTGGCATTAACTGTTCTGCCTTGCAGGCATGTGGATATTATCCTAACACAGACAGTACTGTACTGCATGACTGATCTTGATATGATTGTGTTGTTGTTTTTTATGATGAATACAACACCATTCCTTTTTAATGTTTCAATCCTGACATAGTAAACCATGTGATTACAGATTCAAATTGTTCAATACTAGCCCATTTCTGCTCACTAATGCCCAGGATATCTATGTTTATGTGTTTCATTTCATTTTTGACAATTTTACAATTTTCCTAGATTCATACTTCACACATTCCATGCTCTGATTATTAATGGATGTTTACAGCTGTTTCTCTTCATTTTGAGTTGTGCCCCATCAGCAAATGAAGGTCCTGTGGGCTTTACTCCATTTACAAAATCATGATCAACTCTACTTTGAGGAGGCATCTCTTCTGCCATTGAATTTGGATTCCTTCCAACCTGAGTAGCTCATCTTCCAGCACTATATCTGACAGTGTTCCACTGCTATTTATAAGGTTTTCAGTGATTATATTTGTAAGTAGTCCATCTCTCCTTCTTACTAGTCTGTCTTAATCTGGTAGCTCATCTGAAACCTGTACACTATGGGTGACCCTGCTGGTATTCAAAATACCTTTCACACAGCTTCCAGAATCACAGCAACTCACATGCCACCCCAGTACGACAAACTGACATACGAGTGGTGAAAATCAAAATTAATAAATATAAAATGTTTTAAATACATTATTAGCTTAAAATACATAGGAATTAATTTCTCTAAAATGAGCAGTTGTTGATAAGTGTCATCAAGTTGATATCAACTCATAACGACCCAATGCAGAATAGAACAAAACATTGCTGGTCATGGACCAATCTCACAATCATTGCTAAATATGACCCACTGCTGCCACCACTGTGACAATCCATCTCATTGGGAGTCTTCCTCTTTTTCTCTGACCCTCCACTTTGTCGAATATGATATCTTTCTCCAGGGATGAGTCCTTCCTGATAATATGTCTGAAGTATGTGACATGAAGTCTGGCAATCCTCCCTTCCGAAGATCATTCTGGTTGTACTTATAACACAGATTGGTTTGTTGTTTGCGCAGGCCATGGTACTTTCAGTATTCTTCTCCAACATCATAATTCAAATGCATTGATTTGCATATTGTCTTCCTCATTGATTGTCCAACTTTTGCGTGCATATGAGGTTATTGAAAATACCTTGGCTTGGGTCAGGTATACCATAGTACTCAAGCTAAAAGTTTTGCTTTTTAATTCATTAAAAATATTTTTAAAGCAGATTTGTTTAATTCAATATGGCACTTTTTTTCTTGACTGCTGCTTCCATGAGTGTCGATGGTTGTTCCAAGCAAGAAGACTTTAACATTTTTTATTTGTCTAGTGGTGAAAATTTTTATTATCTTTACATTAAGCAGCAATACATACCTAATGCTGTGGTCATTGATCTTCATCAGTAATTATTTTAAGACTTCTTTGCTTTAAGCAAGCAATGTTGTATTATCTCTCATATTGTAACTGTGAATGACTCTTCCCCAAAATCTGATGCAATGTTTTTCTTCAGATAATCCAGCTTCTTGAATTATTAGTTCAGCATACAGATTGAATTTTGTTG
>NW_006408586.1:14437216-14438604 GCF_000296735.1 Chrysochloris asiatica
CTAATTTTAAACCATTTGGTGTTCCCTTATTTTGTTTGAACACCTTATTCTTGGTCTATGTTTAGGTTCATCATGAGCAAAATTAAGTATTCCATAATACTCATAGTTTGCAATGTTATCCATTGCTTGACATGATCCACACAATGGAAAGCCTTTATATGTAGTCAATAAAATACATGGAGTCCTCTTTCTGGTATTCTCTGCTTTCAGCCAACATCCATCTGATATCAGTAATAGTATCCCTCATTACATGTTCTCTTCAGAAACTGGCTTAAGTGTTCCTAAATATTCATTCTCCATAATTTTGTCCATAGCTTGTGATGATCCACACAGTTGAAAGCCTTTAAATGTCAATAAAGCAGAGGTAAACATCTTTCTGGTATTCCTGCTTTCAGCCAAGGTCCATATAATGTCAGCAATGATATCCCTCATTCCAAATCCTCTTATGAATCCAGCATGAACCTCTGAAAATCATCTGTCAATATATGGTTGAAGCCATTTTTGTATTGTGTTTTAAAAATGTTCACTTGCAAAAGAGTTAAGGAGAGTGTGGTAATTAATGGTGGATTGTGGAGAAGTGTAGTGAGGATCTTCATAAGCAATAACAGAATACCAAATGAAGCAGGTTCAAGAGATGGTCCCAGAACTCTGAACTACATATGAAAGGACATTTAGAAAGTTTGAAGGCTTATAGCCAGTGGAATTTGTAGTGGAAGCAAGAAATCTAGTGCTTGTGGATTCTTCAGCCTCAACAGCTCTTGGAACTGCCATCTTGAGCTAGATGGAGCACTGAAAGTATCAGAGCCCCCAAGGATGCCTGATGCCTGATGCCTGACACATACTTGGAGATAAAGATGTGGGCATTCTTTTTTGTTTTGTTTTGTTTTGTATCTGTTCATTAGTCTCTCACTGTTTGCTCACTTCCATTATGAGCAAGTGTACACCCTCCTCACCTCTGGAGGGTTCTACTATGCATGCACACAGACCTGCTCAAAACTTAAGGAACACTTTCCACTAAAAAACAAACAGCAGCACAGAATGGTCAGAGACGGCCCTGAACTGTTTATCACTAAGACAAAGGCTGGAATGAGGGGTTTGGAGTCAGAGACAGACAGACTAAAAGGAAACAGGCAAAAAAAAATTAAATCCTGAGTTACATCATAATGACCAACAGTGGCATCTTAAAATTCCTCAGGCAACCTTAAGGACAAGAAGCTGAGTGACGGAGATTAAAGTCATACTCTTATTTGGCTACAGAATTTTCTTTCTTTCTTTTCTTCTGTTCTGTCTTTCTGTGATTATAGACTACAGCATCTGATCTGTCTTTTTTGCTGTTGCACTTTTGTTTTTTGGTCCCTTCTTTACCTTTAGGGTCTTTTCTCGCCTTG
>NW_006408586.1:14449930-14450978 GCF_000296735.1 Chrysochloris asiatica
GACATAGTTTCAAGCATCACAGCAACACCTGAGCCACCACAATATAATAGACTAATAGACTGACAAACAATTTGTGCCCTATATGTTATTTGTTTTCTCTGTGTGTGTGGTGTGTGTGTGTGTGGTATGCTGTGTAGTCCGTTCCAACTCATAGCGACCCTGCACAGGGTTGTAAATCTTTACGGGAGCATAAATCCTCCTCTTTCTCCAGTGGGACAACTGGTAGTTTCGAACTGCTGACCTTGAGTTTAACAGCCCAATTCATAACCACTATGCAACCAGAATTATAGTAACATTATTTATTTCATAATCATATTCATATTACAAATAAAAAATTCAGTGAATATCCAGTACAGTAAAGAACCCTGATGTTATGATAGTTGAGCACTCATCTACTAACCTAATGGTCAATGGTTCAAGCCCATCAAATACTCCAAAGGAGAAGGACGTGGTGATTTGCTTCCAGAAAGATGAAAGATTTGGAAATGCTATAAGACAGTTCTACTCTGCTTTATTATGTCACTATGATTCAGAATTAACTCAAAGCAAATGTATTCGGTTTGGTGTTCTGTTGTGTAGAGTGTATTTCTGTGCTCATCAACATTTTCCCAAACACTAGCACAGTAAATATAGTTATTAAATGTTCTGAAATCACTGAATAAGTTATTAAAATACAACCCTAAGTTTTGTCAATAATGTGTATTCATTTCAGAGCTTATTTTGTTGTTGATGTCAGGTGCTGACCAATTGTTTCTGACTCATAGCGACCTTATTCATAATAGAAAGAAACGTTACCCAGCCCTATGACATCCTCACAATCATTTTTAAGTTTGCTGCGGCCACTGTGCCAATCCATCTCATTGTGAATCGTCATCATTTTCTCTGACACTACATTTTATCAAGCATGATGGTTTTCTAACTCCAGATCTTTGCACATTTCATTATAATCCATGACTTTGTCTTCTAGAACTGCCCTTTAGAATGTTCTGTTCAGCTCTCTAAACTCCTCATTGCTTCATTTGCTTTAGCATCTCTATGCTGGAGTGAA
>NW_006408586.1:14453168-14455807 GCF_000296735.1 Chrysochloris asiatica
TTGGTTTGGGGACCAAATGGATATATGCGAGGGCAAGATCAGGATCAAGTTTCCCAGCAAAATTCTCATAGGACAGTTATTGCTGCCCTGAAAAATAAGCAAGCACACTGTAAGGATGGAAAAAAAAAAAAAAATCTCAGGGTAAACTTTTTGGTCTTTTTCTCACCAACACAGTGTGATTGTTTTGTGGCCTTCAGGAAAACTGATAAAGATTATCCCTTTGGAATCCCAAAGCAAGTTACCATAACCTCCTGTGCTCCCTGCCTTGTGGGATCTGCTGTTGCTACTGCTATGAAGTACTGTCCAGCTGGTTCCAACTCATAGCAACCCTGTATAGTGTTTATGAGGAGCGACTGAAGAGTTTGAAAATAACATCAGATCCCATAAAAAGCCACTGTTTTAATTGCACTTATTTTTTTTAAATACAAAGTATAATTGCAACCTTTTCTGTAGTCATTCACTAATCACAAATATATATTTAAACATACTTTGTTTGAGATAAAACACTGCATGTATAAACTATAATCCTAGTAATAAAACTTTTGGTAGTAATATTTCTTGACTTAACAATGTAGCCCAGTGCTTAACCATTTATATCAGCCTGAGACCTAACATGATATTAGATAATTGTTTTATACAAAATAACAAAATGATGAATAATGCATAGCCTAAACTATTATCGTTTTTAAATCAGTAATGAATTTAATAAAACTAGAAATACTCTTGCAAATATTTGGAAATATTTAAAAAGTAATATGTTTTTTGAAAGAAATAACAAGGGAGCAACTAAATGTTAAAATGAGGTAGAATGAATTATATGATATTTAAGAACCAGAATTATTTAATAAATATCAGTACATTGCTTGCATATTTTATTTGGAATGTAATTGTAAAGAATTCAAGTCACCTTTCTTTATTCTAAATTCTTAAAATAAATCAGCATACTTATATATTGTTTACTGGTAAGCTTTCATAATATATTGGAAAAAAAAATCACTATTTCCTTGGCTTTGCCAGGTATTACATTCAGTTTTTTCTTAAATTGTTTGTTTACAGAATTTATAAACGTCTCAGATTGTAGTCTTTGAACATGGATGAAGTAAAATTTGTGGGATCTTCATTTGCTGATGTGACATGACTCAAAACAAGAATGCATGAAGTATTGTGGGTGGTGATGTTAAGTGTCACTGAGTCAGTTTCGACTCATAGCAACCCTGTATAAGGTTTCTGAGGAGTTTCTGAGAATTGCTGACCTTGTATTTCAAACTAATTTTGAGGTTGAGGATTATCCTATGGCATAAAATCGAAAGTCCTTAGTTACAAAATGAGTACTGGTGTTGTGTCATAGGATCATCACCCAACCTCAAAGTTGTCTCAACTTGCAGATGAGGTGTGGGATTACATAAAGGAAATCATGCATGAAAGAAAGAAAATTATAATTAAAAAGATGTGAAAGAATAAAAGGATAAAAATAGATATCAAAAGACATTGTGAAAATTACTCTTGAATGTAGAGTACCTAAATTAAATGAAAGAAATGGAGTAAAAGAGCTGATCAGAAGATTTCATGTGGTAGTATGAGAAAACAAAGTAGTATAATGAAATTTACAAAGACCTACAGTTACAAATCCAAAGTGTAAAATATTCTCAGCATTTCTCAATATGAAAGAAATGAAAAATTTTAAGTCTCAAGTTATAATACTTAAGGATTCTATGCTCATAAAATGAATGATGTAGAAAGCATAAAAAGAATGTAGAAGGAAAATAACACAGTCATTGTAACAAAAAGAGTTGCTAGATATGGAACCATCAAAAAAACTGCCATGATCAAGAAATCAATGCTACTTTAAGAAAAAGTTCTAGTTGCAAAAACAGGGCTCCAAGAATAGACAGAATACCAATTGAAATAGTTTAACAGATGAAACAAATGCTGAGAGGGCATTTGTCTATGTTGTTCAAAAACAGTCACCTGGCCAACTAGGTGGAAGAAACCCATATTTGTACTCATTCAGATGTAAGATGATCCAATATTGTGGACATTATCCAAATTATCATTAATATAACATGAATTCAAAAGTTTACAAAACATAATTTAAAAGTAGTTGCAGCAGTACATTGACAATGAACTGCAAGAAATTCAATCCAGATTCAGAAGAGGACAGGGAATAATCATTTCTGAAATCAGATGAGTCTTGTCTGAAAACAGAGAACACTAGAAAGACATTAACATGTGCTTTATTGAGTATGAAAATTTGTGGATCACACACACACATACACACACACAAATGATAACATTGTGGAAAACTCTTAATTGTACTAATTGGGACACTGTACATAGAACAAGAGTCAGTTGTTTAAAAAGAACAAGGGGATACAACATATTTTAAAGTCAGGAAAGGTGTGTATTACCTTTCACCATACTCATTCAATTTGTATGTTGAACAAATTATTCAAGAAGCAAGGCTATATGAGGACTGCACCATCAGTATTGGAGAAAGAGTCATTAATAACTTGCATTTTCTTAAATATTTTATTGTGAATTATGTGATAGTTTACATGGGAGAACATTATTTTTACATTCATCCTATAGTATATCATTTCATTGCTATGGCTGCAATCCCCTCCATGCATCATCAACCA
>NW_006408586.1:14456266-14456954 GCF_000296735.1 Chrysochloris asiatica
TAAATTGGGAAAAGACTAAAGCAGTCAAGGATTTCATTTTAGTTGTACCCACAATCAATGTCCCTGGAAGCAGCAATTAAGAAATCAAATGACATATTGCATTGGACACATTTATTTCAAAGGATCTCTTTAAAGTGTTTTAAAAAAAAAGATGTCATTTTAAAGAAAAAGCTACAGCTGGCACAAGTCATGGCAATTTCCACTATCTCATACGTCAGTTTGACTTAGCTTGCATGTTGTTGTGATACTGGATGCTATACCACCTGTATTTTAAAATACCAGAAGGCTCAACCATGTTGGACAGGTTTCAGTTTAGCTTCCAGACTAAGACAGAATAGGAAAAAGGAGACACATACTACTTTTGAATCTTTAGTCACTGAAAACATGATTAGCAGCAGATAACTGTAAGATCTAGTATAAGAAGATGAAACATTACTACAGTAACAGAACATTGTCAGATATAGACCTAGAAGATGAGCACCTTAGGTTGTGAGGCAATCAAAACATGATTGGAATAGAAGGGCTTCCCAAACTGGACTTGACCATGATGACAAAAGTGAAGTAAAGCGTTAGAGACCTTTGTTTGCAAATGGGAATTATTTAGAATGAGAAAAAACAGCTGCAAACATCCATTAATAATCAGAATATTTGATTTTCCAAGGACTAATCTAGGAAAACTGGAAGCTAT
>NW_006408586.1:14457303-14494731 GCF_000296735.1 Chrysochloris asiatica
CCAGTGATGATAAAACTGAAGAATTCTACAAACTTCTTAAATCTGAAATTGTTTGAATATGTAATCAAGATGCATTGGTTATTACTTGTGACTAGAATTCAAAAGTAGGACATAAAGCAGAAGGATCAGTAGTTAGAAAATATAGCATTGTTGATAGAAATGTTGGAGATTGCATGAGAAAATTTTGCAAGATCAATGACTTGTTCATTGCAAATCCTTTCTTTAAAAAATATAAAAGGTCACTATACACATGGAATGCCCAAGATGGGAAAAGCTTAGTATTATCAGGCAAAACAAAGCCAGTGGTACACTGTGGAACAGACCATCAATTGCTTACATGAAAGTTCAGGCTGAAGCTGAGGATTATTAAAAACAAGTCCAGAAAAGCTAAACTATGACCTAGAATGTACCTTACCTGATTTTAGAGACCATCTTAAGTACAGATTTCATTTATTAGACACTACTGACTTAAGACCAGAAGGGTTGTGTTATGACATCAAGAATATTATAAAGAATGAAAGCAAAAAATAATTAAAATAAAGACAGCAAAGCAGGAAAGGACCAAAATTGATTTCAGAAGAGACACTATGACTTCTTCTTGAGTGTAGAGAAACTAAAGCAAATGGGAGACCTAAGGATGTAAAATAATTGAATAGAAAAATTCAAAGAGCAGCTCCATAAGACAAAGTCAAGTATTATAATAATATGTGTTAAGACCTTGAGTTAGAAAAGCAAAAGCTCATAACATGCTAAGCTATTCTCAAGCTGAAAGAACTGAAGAAAAAATTCAAGCCTCGGCTTGCAATATTCAAGGAGTTTGGTGGCACTGTAGGATAAGCACTGAACTGATAACTGTTGATATCATTGCTGAAGTCAGATGGAACTTGGATGAAGACAGAGAATGCAAGAAAGATGCTTACTTGTGCTTTATTGAGAATGAGAAGCCTTTTGACTCTGTAGGTCATGACAAACTATGGATAATATTGGGAAGAATGGGTATTCCAGAACACTTCATTGTGCTCATTAGGTGCCTTACATAGACCAAGAGAGAGTTGTTAGAGCACAACAAAGGGATACTGAATGGTTTATAATCAGGAAAGATGTGTTCCAGGGCTGTATCCTTCTGCTATATTAATTCAATATGTATACTGAGCAAACCATCCAAGAAGATGAATAGTATGATGATGAACATGGCATCAGGATTGGTGGAAGCCTCATTAACACACTACAATATGTTGATAATACAACTTAGCTTACTGGAAGTGTAGAGAACTTGAAATACTGATGAATTACAAAGACTACAACCTTCAGTATGGATTGCACCTCATTGTAAATTAAAAAAAAACAACAAAAACTTCACAACTGACCAAATATGATAAATGGAGAAAAGAATGAAGTTGTAAAATAATACATTTAGCTTGGATTCACAATCAACACTCAAGGAAACAGCAGTCAAGAAATCTAATCTTAATGGCAGAGAAATCTGCTGCACAAGACTTCTTAAACTGTTGAAGAGCAAAGCTGTTATTTTGAGGACTAAGGAGTGCTGATACAAACCATAGTGTTTTCAATAACATCATGAACATAGCAAGCATAACAATGGATAACAAGACTATAGAGGATTCTGTATATTTGAATTACCTTGGGAGAATATTGAATTCTGAATTTCCAGAAGAACAAACAAATCTTTGTGGGAAGAAGTGCTACAAGACAGTGTCTTAGAAGTCAAGTTGGTGAGACTTTGGCTCTTATATTTCAGATACAATATCAGGAAAGACCAGTTCCTGGAGAAGGACATCATGCTTTGTAAAGTGGAGGGTCGACAATAAAGAAGTCTCCCAATGATATGGATTGACACAAACAGGCACGATGGGATCAAATGTAGCAATAATTGTGAGTATGGCACGGATCTAGCAGAGTTTCATTCTGTGTGTGTATAGGATTGCTATGAGTAGGAACCACCTAGATGGCATAAGATGCCAACAATATGTACAGTGGAAAGCTGGACATTGAATAATGAAGACTGGAAAAGAATTGAAGCATTTTAATTGTGATGCTGGCAAAGAATATTGAATATAAAATGGACTTTCAGGATGATTAACAAATTTGTACAGGAAGAAGTACAAGCCAAATATTTATTGGATGGAAAAAAAGTGAAACTTGGTCTCATATATTTTGGACACATGCTCAGAATGGACAAGTCTCTGGAGAAGGGCATTATTCCTGATAAAGTTGTTGTTGTTAAGAGCCATCAAGTGGGTACCAACTCATAGTGACCTTATGCACAGCAGAACAAAACACTGCCTGATCCTGGGCCAATCTCACTATGGTTGCCACGCTTGAGTCTATTGATGCTGCCACTTAACCAATCCATCTCTTTGGGGGCCTTCATCTTATTCTCTGACCCTCCAAATTATCAAACATGATATCCTTTTCCAGCGACTGGTTCCTCCTGGCAATATGTCTGAAGTATGAGAGATGAAGTTTGGCCATCTTGGCCTCCAAGGAGCACTCTGGCTGCTTTTTCCTGAACAGATCTATTGGTTCTTTGGGCAGCCCATGGCACTTTCAATATTCTTCTCCAACACCATGGCTCAAAAGCATCAGTTCTTCTATGGTCTGCTTATTCATTGTCTAGCTTTCATATGTATATGATGCTATTGAAAATACCAGGCTTGGGTCAGGTGCACCTTAGTCCTCAAGCTGACATCTTTGCTCTTCAACACTTAAAAAAAAAAAAGGTCTTGTGCAGCAGATTTGCCTAATGCAATGCGTCATTTTATTTCTTGACTGCTGCTTCTGTGAGTGTTGATAGTTGATCCAAGGAGAATGAAGTCCTTAATAATTCAATCTTTTCTCCGTTGATAAGAATGTTGTTTATTGGTTCAGTGATGAGGATTAATGTTTTCTTTACATTGAGATGTAATCCATACCGAAGGCTGTGCTCTTTGATTTTCATCAGTAAATATTTTAAGTCCTCTTCACTTTCAGCAAGCAAGGTTGCATCATCTGCATGTCACATGTTGTTAATGAGTCATTATTAACAATGAGTTAATGAGTCCTCCATTCCTTATGCCATGTTTTTCTTCATATAACCCAGCTTCTCGGATTATTTACTCAGCATACAAGTTGAATAAGCATGCTGAAAGAATACAACCTTGTCGCACACCTTTCTTAATTTTAAAACATTCAGTGTTCCCATATTCTGTTCAAACAACTGCTTCTTGGTCCATGTACAGATTCCTCATGAGCAAAATTAAGTGTTCCAGAATCCTCATACTTCATAATGTTGTCCATAGCTTGGCTTGATCCACACAATCAAAAGCCTTTGCGTAGCTACTAAAGCACAGGTAAACAACTTTCTGATATTCTGTGCTTTCAGCCAAGATCCATCAGACATCAACAATGATGTCCCTCAGTCTACAGCCTCTTCTGAATCCAGTTTGAACCTCTGGAAGTTCTCTGTCAATGTATGCTTGCAGTCATTTCTGTGTTACCTTTAGTAAAACTTTACTAGCAGGGGATATCAAAGATATTATCTGATGATTTCCACATTCCGTTGGGTCACCTCTCTTTGGAATGGGCACAAATATGGTTCTCTTCCAATCAGTTGGGCATACAGTTGTCTTCCAAATTTCTTGGCATAGATGAGTCAGTGCCTCCAGTACCTTCTTACTTGGTTGAAAGATATCAATTTTTATTCCATCAATTCCTGGTGCCTTGTTCTTTGCCAATTCCTTCAATGCACTTTGGGCTTCCTCCTTCAGTAGCATTGGCTCTTGATCATATGCTACCTCTTGAAATAGTTTAACATTAACCATTTCCTTTTGGTACAATGACTGTGCATTCATTCCATCTTCTCTTGATGCTTTCTGCATCATTCAGTAATTTGCCCAGAGAATCTTTCAATAATGCAAGTCAAGGCTTGAATTTTTTCTTCAGTTCCCCCAGCTTGAGATGTGCTGATAAAATAAAGGGTCATAATAAAAAGAAAACTCTCAAGAAGATAAATTGATACTGGGACTGCAAAAAAATATGAGTAACCATGACAAAGTCTTTGTTCTTCACCTCTAATTCTATTCATTGGATATTTTTGAATAATGCTTAGGCACTCTGTGTAGTCTTGGCTATAATGGCATCTAATTAGAAACTATTCTGTGCACAACATGATTGAGAGGAAAGTTAAGGACCAAATTATAATTAAATATAAAATCAGTGGATGAATGCATCAGAAGATACATGCAAAATCATACCTGTCCTTGGTTGGTTTCACATATGCATGTGAAAATTAGACAGTGTAAAAATAAAATTGTAGAAGAATTGATGAATTTGAATTATGGACTTGTAGAAGAATATTGAAAGCACCACAGACAGCCAGAAGAGCAAATAGATCCATCTTGGAGAAAGTGTGGGTAGTGTGATCCTTGGAAGGAAGGATGGTGAAATTTTTTGTGATACTTTGATACTTGTTATACTAGCAGGAGAGACTAGTACCATGAGAAGGGCTAGTATGCTTGGCAAAATTGAGGGTCTATGAAAAAGACGAAGACCCTCAATAAAATGGAGTTACACAGTGACACCAATAGTGGGTTAAAATGTAATTGTCAGGAGGGTGCAGTACCTGGCAGTGTTTCATTCTGTTGTACGTAGAGTTTCTATGAGTCAGAACAGATTCAATGGCATCTAATAGCAACACCAACTTGCTGCAATCTGAAGGATATCTGAATGTAACTGAAAAAAAATACTACCTTTTGGATAAAAGTTTTATTTTGTATGGATTGCTAGTAGCAAAATTGTATCGCAAAAATCTAAGTATCAAAAAATATATATATCTAAGTACCATGTATAGAAGTTCTTCATAAATCTCAAAGAAAGATATTGTGTCAACCTGTTCCTTAATTTGATTAATAGTTTTTCAATATACACTTTATGAATCCCATACCTAATTATTTTGATCCATTGACGTCAGCTTGAGACATTATGAGAATTTTAATATCTACTTTCTAATTATGATGATCATTTTCCATTAACTTCTACTTAAGGGGGAGTATGGTGACTATATACCTTGAGTACTGGACTGAGAACTACCAGGTCTGCTGTTTGAGCATGCCAGCCTCTCCTACGAGAAACATGAGGCTGTCTTGTCTCACGATCATTGAAAACTTGGAAACCCTATAGGTTCCCTATTTGTTGGAATCCACTCTAAAGCACTTAATAACAACAACAAAGGGCCTTAAAATAGCCTGAAGAGGCAGTGGTTAAATGCTCAGCTACTAACCAAAGGGTCGACTGCTTGAAATCAACAACCACTCTCTGGGAGAAATCTATGATATCATCTGTGGAATACTATGAGGCAGTTCTACTCTTTTCTATAGGGTTGCTATGAGATGGATTTAAATCAACAACAATGATTTTGGGGTGAGGAAGGAACTTAAATTATAGTTACTGATACTCTATGATCTATCATTAATTAAACAGAAAACTGGGTCTTTTATAGCTTTACTTTATATGCAGCTTTCTAGATTACTCATTATGTTTCCTCCTTCTAAATAGCGGTATATAAATTCTGCTCACGTACTCAAAACTGAAAGCTGGGAATAAAGGGGCTTTATCACCTGTTAGGGAGATCCTTTTCCAGTTAAAGTGTTCCTTGCAGCCAATCAATTTGTCAGATCAGAGGCCTATCTTTTTGAGAGTTCTTCTGAACTAAAGCTGACAGGGTTAGGCCAGGGTGAGCTTTCTGATAAATCAAAGCAAAAGACAACTTAAAGGACTATAGTAGAGAGGGTTACGGATCAGCACAGATGGCATTATCTAGGAGTTGACATTGATAAAAAACATATTTGTAAGAGTAATCTTGGAAGACTTTTTTCCCATCAACTTTTCTATTTCCTGTCCTCTCAAATGACATTGAGATTAATTAGAAAAGTTAGAAAAGAAACGGAGTTACAAGACATTTATCTACCAACGGGTAACAGTTTAAAATTTAAATCCAGATAGTCTTCAATAAAGAAGCTTAACAAAGATTAAGTGTTATCAGTCTTTGGTACAACCTATCAAGAATGATTGACCTTAAATTGTATTGAAGCAAGTGTTTTACTGAAGGTATATGTTCAATGCTATGAAAGTTTTATACATGTGTGTGTACACATTTAAAATTTCTGTTTTATAATTGAAAAATAATATCCTTTTTAGAAAATAATGTTTATCAAGGCTCAATTTATCCCTGTAAATTTCAGTTCATAATCACAACCAAATAGTTCATTTGGATAGAAAATATTGCTATTTTTTAGTCTGATGAATTCTAAAGTTGTCATTTAAGAAAACTTAATTTCCAAACTTTTAAAATCAATAATAATAAATATTATAAGTAATTTTTATGCATTATTGTTGCATGGAGTGTTAGTGTGGAGCTGTGGGATAATGCACTGGTCAATTTGAACTGCAAGTTCGGCAGTTCAAACCCACCAGCTATTCCTCAGAAACGCTATACGTTATTGCTATGGGGCAGAACAGACCAGACAGCACTTAACAACAATTGCTGTTGTGTACCATCTGGTTGGTTCTGACTCATGACAATGCTGAATATGGTTTTTAAGAGTGGCTGGTGTGTTTGAATGGACAATCTTGTTAACGATCCAGTGATTTCCCTACCGGATAACAATTTTATTTGGGTGTCATGTTGTTTCTATATGAAAAAGAACAGGATCTGAATAACATTATGCCTTTTTCCACTGGTAAAAAAAAAAAAAATCACATAATTTTTGTAGTCCAAATGGAGAGGTAAAAGGACATTGCTCATCATTGAATAGCCATAAACTGTATTTTTTTTTCCTTTCATACTGCAAAAAGTTGTTAATTAAGTTTGATAAAACAACGAAGAGCAGATATTGATCCTTAAAAACAAAAGTAAACCAAAGAATTTATTTCATAGGCTTTTTTACTTTAATTTTGTGACTCTTCACTTATATTTCAAATTCTATAATATAATACAACGTAATTTATTATAAAAGTATAGTAACATATAAGAAGCAAGGGGAGCATGGTGGCTCCATACATTAAACACTGAACTGCAACCACAAGTCCCACAGTTTGGGTCTGCCAGGTGCGCTGCAAGATAATGATGAGGCTTTCTGTTCCTGAGATTTAAAAAAACAAAACAAAACAAAAAAAACTTGGAAATCCTATACTGGGTAGCTCTGATTCAGAACCAACTCAACAACGCTTAACAAAAACAACAACAAGAAGTAAGGAAAATACAAGAGGAAAAAAGTGAATGGTGTCAAAAGAAAACCATTTGAGGAATGCATAAGATATTTAAGAGTACTCTGTATGTAATAAGAATTATCTATTTTCTTTAAGAATTTGCAATGCACCACGTTTGTCACCAATAAGGGGAAGTAAGGGAAAAACAGCAATGAAGCTGCAAGCAAAGCCCTACAAAGTTCAATGGACTCCTGTGAACCCGGGTGGAGACCTGGTTGACCAGCAGTGTGACAAGACCTGGGGACTCTTGGGCCCAGAGTCATTGACATAGCCTCAGAGGATTAGAGTGGAGAGTGAAGCGTCCAGCTGATAAGAAGAGAGGGCATATGCACAAGAACACCCACACTTGCAGGTAATACCCACTTGACCTGGCTTCAATGACTGGATGATCAGAGCTCAACTAGAAGAAGGAAGAAGAAGGAAAAAACAGTAATCTTATACAATTTGATGAACTTGACCTACACCTATGGATGCAGTATCTCAAAAGAGGGAACAAATCTTTACAGCAGAGATAATTCCCACCCCCTCCATACACAGAGTAGACAGGGATGGGCAACTTGGACAATGGCTACCCAAAATGAGGGGGCTACAAAGCCAAGAAGCGACTGGCTTATAAGCTTTCAAGATGGGACCTAGATCCAGAGGGCATGGAGCAAGGTAGAATCTCCACTGAGTAGTATCCAATCTGTCTGGGCAGGGCTGATGAAAGGAAATGGGGATAGGTCTTTTGTGATACAACAGTGAATAATTGTTATCAGGACTGCTTGTGAGGGTTGGAAATGTAAAGGTAGACATTTTGTAGCAAGAAGGGGAGTGATTAACTTTGCAGTCTAGGAGTGGAGGTCCCTGGTACCATCAAGGGAGAAGAGCGGAGAGTGGGACCCTACCCAGAGAAGCAGTGGTGCCTGAGATGGAGGCAGATACCATGACATGGACAGATGGAGCAGCTGTGGACTTTAGACACAGATAGGGAGAGGGGCTATGTACTGACAACCGGAGGGGTAGACTTGTAGGGTGTACCCTTTGGTTGGTTGATGATGCATGGAGGAGATTGTAACCATGGCAACGAAACGATATACAATAAAATGAATGTAAAACAAACGTTCTTCCATGTAAATTATCACATAATTCACAATAAAACATTTGAAAAAAAGAATTTGCAATGAGATTTGAGTTCATGAGATTTAACTTGATACAAATTTTCAAAATAATTCATGAGATTTGACTTGATACGTTATAATGAAGCCTAAGAAATACTGTTTCTCATAAAGTAAGAAAATGTGAGTGTTCATAACAATAATCTCTTTTATAGCATTTCATTTTATGAAGACATATATATGAACCCTTACATAAACCATTAAGGCCATATTTTAAATAAATCATATTAAATACTAAAGATTTAAAATAAAATTTAATTCGTGACCATCCTTAAATGAACTGCATTCTATGAGACCTATCATGATTGTATATGTTCTATGACTTGTTTGTTTCCCTCGAGTCAGCTCTGATTCATGGAAATCCTATGCACAGCAGAAGGAAACATTTATCAGTCCTGTATTATCCTCACAATTGTTGATACATTTGAGTCTGTTGTTGTCTGTTACTGCTATTTGGTTGAGATTCTTCCACAGTTTTGCTAACTCTCATCTTTACCAAGCATGATTGGAACCTCCTGATAACCTGTCCAAAGTATGAGAACAAAGTCTTGATATTTGACTCCTAAGGAGCATTCTTCCAACACAGATATATTTGCATTTCTGGCAGCCAATGATGTTTTTAATATCCTATTCCAACACCATAAATCAATCGCATCTGTTCTTCTACAGTCCTCCTTATTTATTGCAAATATTTTACATGCATATGAAGCTAGTGAAAACACCATCACTTTAATCAGACACACCTTAATCCTCAAACTGATACCTTTACTTTTGAGTACTTTAAAATGGTCTTGTGTAGCAAATTTTCCTAATGCCATATATCATTTGATTTCTTGACTGCTGCTTCCATGAGTGTTGATTGAAGATCCAAGAAAATTAAGTATTTTACAACTTCCACCTTTTCTCCATTTATTGTGTGATTTTTAATGGTCCAGTTGTTCAGATTTGGGATTTCTTTATATTAAGGTAGCAATACATACTGAAGGCTGTAGTAAGTAGTCTTCTTCAGTAAGCATCTTAAGTCTTCTTCACTTTCAGCAAGCAAGGTTGTATCATCTGCATATTGCAGATGTCCTCCAAACCAGATGTCATTTTCTTCTTCATATAATCGAAATTCTCATATGATTTCCTCATCATACAGATTGAATTGTTGTTAATTTCCATCAAGTCAATTTTGACTCATAGTGACCATGTATAGAGTTTCTAAGGAGCAAATATTGATTTGAACCACCAACCTTGCGGTTTGCCATTCACTACTTATCCTACAGTATAACACCAGGACTACAAAGTATGGTGAAAGGATACAACCTTGGCACACACATTTTCTGATTTTTAACTATTTAGTATTCCCTTGTTCAGGTCTGATGATTGTCCCTTATTTATGCACAGTCTCCTTATAAACATGATTAAATGTTCTCGAACTCCCATTCTTCTCAATGTTATCCATAGCTTGTCACGATCCACATGGTTGAAATAATTTACACAGTCAATAAAGCACATGATGACTTTCTATTTTTCTCTGATTTTAGCCAAGATCCATCTGATATCACCAATTCTGTCCCTAGTTCCATGTCCTCTTTTGAATCCAGCTTGGCTTTCTGTCAATTCCCTATAAACGTATGGTTGTAGCAGCTTTGAAATTATCTTCAGCAAAAATTTTACTAGCATGTTATATTAATATTGTTCAATGATTTCTGCATTCCGTTAGGTCACCTCTCTTTGAAATTGACACAAATATGGATCTCTTCCAAATTGTTTGTCTCATAAACTGTCTTTCAAATATCTTAGCATAGATTAGGATTCTTCATCACTTAGTTGAAAGATTTCAATTTATATTCTGTCAAAACCTATAGTCATTTATTTATTTATGTACTTATTTACTTAATTGCCAATACCTCAGTTTAGAGTTATCTTCTTCCTTTAGTATCATTGGTTCTTCATCATATGCTACCTCTTGAAATGGTTAAATATTGCCCATTTCTTATTGATACAGTAACTCTGTGTACTCTTTTTTTCTTCTTTTGATGCTTTATGTATCATTCATTATTTTGCCCACAAAATCATTCAGTATTACCAATTGAGACTTGAGTTTTTTCTTCAGTTATTTAAGCTTGAGAAATGCTGAGCATATTTTCCCCTTTGGTTTTCTAACTCCAGGTCTTTGCACATTGCATTGTACAACTTGATTTGTATTCTTGAGCTGCCCTTTAGTGCTTTGATTTCCTCATTTCTTCCATTCACTTTACCATCTCTATACTAGAGAGCAAGTTTCAAAGTCTATTTTTACATCCATTTTGATATTTTCTTTGTTTCCTGTCTTCATAGTGACCTTTTGATTTTTTCAACATGGTGTTCTACATGTCACTCCACAACTCTTCTGGTCTTTAGTCTTCAGTGTTGAATGCATTCAATTTGTTCTTGAGATGGTCTATAAGTTCAGATGGGATATGTTTAAGGTCATAGTTTGGCTTTCATGGACTTCTTTTGATTTTCTTCAGCTTCATCATGAATTTGCATAAAAGCCTGAATTTGCATAACAGTAATTTATTGCCTTTTCCATGGTCTGCATTTCACCATGCTTTGGATGATGATATTGAGCTATTTCACTATCTCTTCCCAAAGATGTAGTTGATTTGATTCCTGTATATTCCATCTGGTGAGATTCATCTGTACATTTGTTTTTGTTTTTGTTTTGTTTTTTATGTTTTTTAAAAAAGTATTTGCAATGAATAAATCATTGGTCTTCCAAAATTCTATATTGCAATCTCCAGCATCATTTCTATTACCAAGGCCATATTTTTCAACTACCGATGCTTCCTCTTTGTTTCCAACTTTTACACTGTAATCACCAGTAATTATCTTTCTTACATGTTAGATCAGTTTTAGACTGAAGAACTTGGTAAAACTCCTTAAATTTCATCATTACTGGCTTTACTGCTTGGTGCCTACATTTAAATAATAATGGTATTAACTGTACAGATATTATCTTATTACAGACAGTTTTGTAGTTCAAAATAGACCTTGAAATGTTTTTTGACAATGAATGGAGCTGCATTCTTCTTAAATTTGTTTTACCCAGAACAGTTAACCACAGGATTGTTTGATTCAAAACGACTGACCAATCCATTTCAGCTCACTAACACCTAGGATATGATTTTTTTTTTTTTTTTTTTTTTTATGTATCCCATTTAATTTTTGACAACTTCTAATTTTCCTACATTCATATTTCATATATCCAATGTTCTAATCAATGTTTGCAGCTGTTTCTCTGCAGTTTGAATTGTGCCCATTCAACAAATGAAGTTCCTGGAAGCATTACCTCTTTTGTCAGTTCTACTCTGAGGAGCTCTTCCACAGTCATGTTTTGAATGGCTGCCAACTTGAGGGACTCATCGTTTGGCACTGTAACAGATAATGTTCTGCTGCTATTCATAAGCTTTTCATCTTTTGGTACCACATCTGACAATGTTCCACTGCTACCTGAAAGGGTCTCAGTGGCTAAGCGTTCAGATATAGTCTGTTTATTTATTTATTTATTTATTTATTTATTTATTTATTTATTTATTTATTTATTTATTTCTTGTCTGTCTTATACTGCTAGCTATGCTGAAACCCATCCATCATGGGTGACTTTGATGGTGTTTAAAGTACCTGTGGCATAGCTTTCAGCATCACACCATCACATATGCTATCACAATATGACAAACTGACAGACAAGTGGTGGCTAGTATGCCTAGTTAATCTATATTTAAAGTGATTTATTGATAACTTTTATAAGTATTTATTTTTTTCAGAATAAAATAGAAGAAATTCTAAATTGATATGTTTATACCTTAAAATCTGAAATTTTATATGTAAGTTTTTTTTAAAATAGAAGAGAGAAACTTCATAATGCTAACTTACATGACTTGGCCTGGTGTGAGGCTATGGGTTAATATGCTAGACTTCAAGGTTGTTTGAACTTCTAGGTAAGTGGTTCAAGCTCACCAGCCACTCCTTGGAAACCCTATACAGGGTCACTATGGGTCAGAACCAACTCGACAGCACTTAAAAATAATAACAACCAAGAGTAGTGCCAAAAGTAACATCATACTGTTGTTATTGTTTTTAATTGCTGTTGAGTCATTTAGACTCATGGAGACATTATATAGGGTTTCCAAGAAGCGACTGTTTCAAACCAACTTTGTCATTCAGTGTTTAACCTATATTGCCATGCCAGAAACTACTAATTCAAAATATAGCACTAAGTATAACGAGCTCTGGAAGCATAGTGGTTACGAATCGGGCTGCGAACTGTAAGGTCAGTGGTTCAAAACTACCAGCTGTTCCTCAGGAGAAAGATGAGGCTTTCTGCTCCCGTAAAGATTCACAGCTTCGGAAACCCTGTACAGGGTCGTTATGAGTCAGAACCAACTCCACAGCATACAACCACCACCGCCATATCAAAGGAAGATGTTCTTTCCAGGTCACTCAGTTACACCCAGAGCAACAGGAGAGTTCATTCAATATAAATATATTACTTCCTGGCATTTTTCTTCATTTAAATATTAGTCTGTAAATGAATCATATGAAATACACTTTTACAATGTATGTAACCAAATGAATATTATTAGTCATTACTCATTACTGAGACTTCCCCCAAACCTGGATACCTTTCAAGGTACTTTTCCAAGATACTTCAAATAACATAATTAAAAGAAAGGGAAGGCCTTACTCAACATGAAGTTCTCTTTTGTGCACATATAGCTCAGTATAAAACATGCATTCAATTGTGGTTTGATGAGTGGCAGCATGATGAGTCAAAGGGAATGCGTCAAAGATTGTCATGTGGCAACAGTTATCAAAGAAGGAAACAAAAATGGCACAGATAAAAGACTGCTTTGTTTCCAAATATCCCCAAATGTATCTTAAGAACTAGGAATAGGTGTCCTGGTCAATTCTTCACCTGTACTTCAAATTATTAAAAAAACTAAAAGGAAACAAGGATCACAGGGAGGAAGTGTGATAAGTGATATTACACTTAGGGGATTGAGATGAAATAAAGTGTATGATTTATTGAATACAAATCTGATGAACTCTGTAAATCTTCACTCATTTCACAATGAAAAAAAATTTTTTTTTAATAATTAAAATGTGTTTCAGTTGTGTTCTTCACCAATAAAGATCTTAGGATTTGTCCCTCAAATTGGATTGCACAGGATTTATGGTTCAAATAAATTGCAAAAAGTACTCTGGGAATAACCAATCTTTATGCCAAATGTTTTGGACTATGTTTAATTTTGTGAAAAAGCATTTGAAGTTTTTACATATATTTGAGTAAGAAGAAACTTCTTGGTCATATCCATCACAAAAGAAGGATAGGTACTCTAAATGTCATGTAGTATAAGGCAAAAGGAGCCATTAGAATAGCTTCCTATGTAGGTGGAAATGAGAGTCAGAAGATACAATTTTTGATATCACAAACTCTACATACCTTCTGGACCAAACTAAACTTTGCTTCATGATATCCTAAGAGTATAAGAATAGAGTCTCATTCCTCCCCCCATTACATTTAAAATTAAAAAGAAATGTCTGATAATGTGCTTCTGTAAATTAAAACCTTATGTATCACTACATAACAATGTCTGACCCGTTTACTTTGAACAAATCATGGAGAGTAATAAATTGTTGCAGGAGATATCAAATTTGATGAAGAAGACACACAGAATTCTAAAAACAGTCTCCCTAATCTTATGAATCATGAAGTAAACTTACTGGATCTTCATTTGTTAAAGCGATGCAACTCAAAATGATGAGAAACAGCTGCAAAAATCCATTAATAACCAAAGCTTAGAATGTGTGAAGTACAAATCTAGGAAAATTAGAAGAGTCAAAAATGAAAGGGAACGCAGACACATCAATATCCTAAGCATTTGTGAGCTGAAATTGATCAGTATTAGTGAATTTGAATCTGACAAAAATATGATTTATTGTGTCTGGAACAACAAATTCAAGAATAATGGCACGGAGTTCGTTATAAACAAGAACATTTCAAGATCCATCTTGAAGTACAATGCTGTCTGTAGTAGGATATTATCCATAAGCCTACAAGGAAGACCCGTTGACATAACTATTATTCAAATTCATGCAACAACTACTAAAGCCAATGAAAATAAATTGAAAATTTTTAACAATTTCTTCAGTCTGAAATTAATGAAGCATGCAATCAAGATATACTGATAATTACTGATGATTGGAGTGTGAAAGTTTGAAACAAAGAAGAAGGATCAGTATTTTGGAAATATATCCTTGATGATAGAAATTATGTTGGAAATCATAAGATAGAACTTTTTAAAGTCAATAAATTATTCATTGAAAAAATTTTAAACAACATAAACCATGACTGTATACATGGAACCCACAATATGGTATATACAAAAATCAAATTTACTAAATATATGGGAAGAGATAGTGGAAAAGCTCAATATCATCAGCCAAAGCCAGGCAAGAGGCAAATAGTGGAACAGACCATCAATTGCTGACATGCAAGTTCAAGCTAAAGCTGTAGAAAACTAAAACAAGTCCGCAAGACTCAACATATGATCTTGAATATATCACACCTGAATTTAGAAATCATCTCAGTAAGAGATGTCTTGAATTATACACCAATGACAGAAGAACAGTTGTTAAATTACATCATGTAGGAAGACATCATGTAGGAACATCATGTATGAAGAAAGCAAATAGTCATTAAGAAGACAAGAAATAAGGAAAAGATAAAAATGGATGTCAGAAGAGGCTCAGAAACTTGATTTCCAGCATGAATACTAAAACATAAGAAAGACATGAGGAGATAAAAGAGCTGAGTAGAAACTTTCAAAGGGCAGTTTGGGAAGACAAAGTCAAATATTAATGTTTTACTAAAGGTAATACAGAAACAGCTGCAAGCATACATTGACAGAGAACTAACAGAGGTTCAAGCCAGATTCAGAAGAGGCCGTGAAACGAGCATATCATTGTTGATGCCAAATGGATCTTGGCTGAAAGCAGAGAATATCAGAAAGATGTTTACCTGTGCTTTATTTACTATGCAAAGGCTTTTGATTTTGTGCATCATGATAAGCTATGGACAACATTTTGAAGTATGAGTATTCCACAACACTTAATTGTGCTCATGAGAAATCTGTACATGGACCAAAAGGCAGTTGTTTGAACAGAACATGGGAACACTGAATGGTTTAAAAGTAAGAAAGGTGTGTGACAGGGTTGTATTCTTTCACCATACTTATTCAATCTGTAAAGGAGCTCTTGTAGCATAGTGGTTACAAATCGGGCTGGGAACAGTAAGGTCAGCAGTTTGAAACTACCAGCAGTTCCAAGGGAGAAAGATGAGGCGTTCTGCTCCTGTAAAGATTTATAGCCTCGGAAACCCTGTACAGGGTCCCTATGAGTCAGAATTGACTCCACGGCACACAGCCACCATTCAATCTGTATGCTGAGCAAATAATCCAAGAAGCTGGGTTATATGACAAAAAACATGGTATCAGGGTTGGAAGAAGACTCATTAACAACCTGCGATGAAGAGAACTGAAAACATTTACTGATAAAGATAAAAGATCACAGCCTTCGGTATGGATTACATCTCAATGTAAAGAAAACAAAAATCCTCACCACTGGACCAATAAATAACATTCTTATCAATGGAGAAAAGATTGAAGTTGTTAAGGATTTCATTCTTCTTGGATCAACTATCAACACTCACAGAAGTAGCAGTCAAGAAATCAAATGACGTATTGCATTAGGCAAATCTGCTGCCCAAGACCTTTTTAAAGTATTGAAGAGCAAAGATGTCAGCTTGAGGACTAAGGTGTGCCTGACCCAAGCCATGGTATTTTCAATAACATCATATACATGTGAAAGCTGGACAGTGAATAAGCAGGCCGTAGAAGAATTGATGCTTTTAGGTCATGCTGTTGGAGGAGAATATTGAAAGTGCCATGGGCTGCCAAAAGAACCAATAAATCTGTTCTGGAAGAAGAGCAGCCAGAGTGCCACTTGGAGGTCAGGATGGCCATACTCCGTCTCTCATACTTCAAACATATTGTCAGGAGGGACCAGTTGCTGGAGAAGGATAACATAAATGTGGACCAAAACTTAAAATTATATATATATATACACAAAGACTAGGCTTACTAATCAGAGAATAAAGGGAAGACCCCCAATGAGACGGATTGGCCAGGTGGCAGCATCCATGGACTCAAGTGTGGCAACAGTAGTGAGGTTGGCCAGGCTCAGGCTGTGTTTCGTTCTGCTGTACATAGGGTTGCTATGAGTCAGTACTGACTCGATGGCACCTAACAACAACAACAGTGGCTCCAGCCACTCCATGATAGAAAGATAAAATTTTAAAAGTCTCTAAAATGCTATACAGGGTTGCTATGAGTCATAACCAAGTTGATGAGACTTAATGACAAGAATATTCTCCAACACCTTCAAGGATATGTATGCACCAAAGGTTGTACAAATATTCTCTATCATACCTGTATGCATTTCCACTCTGCTTCCCACACCTATGTATCTATCAGTATATCTACCCATAGGTTACTCTTATTGCTGGGCTGTGTGGTGATGATGGTGACTGGAATGGGTGTTGGATTTTGTCAACTGCCTTTATTGACCCAATTGATATGATCATGTGCTTCTTTTCCTTTGTTTTATTTGTGAGAGAGATAGCATTGGTTATTTTTATAATAGTAAATAATTCTTACATACCTGGTATGAATCCCATTTGATCATGATGTACTATTATTTTCTTTTCAATTTGATGTTGGGTTCTTTTGATTAGGATTTATTGAGAATTTTTGCCCCTATGTTCATAAAGGATGTTGGTCTATAGTTTTCTTTTCTAATGATGTCATTCTCTAATTTTTCTATTAGGGTTATGCTCATGTCATAAAATGAATTTGGGAGTTATCTATTCTTTTCTATGTTCTGGAATGGTTTGAGTAAAATTGGTGCCAAGTATTTTCATAATATTTGGTATAACTCACCAGTAAATCTCTGAGTCATTTTTTGGTTGGAAGTTTTTAATGAACTGAGCAGTATTTTCTTTGGATTTGTTGTTGCTGTGGTTAGGCACCATTGACTCTGTTCCAACTCAGTGACCCTATGCACAAAAGAACAAAACAATCTCAAGTCCTGTTCCATCCTCACAAATGTTGTTATGATTGAGCACATTGTTGCTGCCACAGTTCCAATCCATCTCCACGGAGTTCATCCTCTTGCATGTTGATCCTCCACTTTATCAAGCATGATGTCATTCTCTGGAAACTGATCCCTTCTTAAAGCCTGGGAAAGAATAAGTAAGGAAGTCTCACTATCCTCACTTCTAAGGAGCATTCTGGATTTACTTCTAATACAGATTTGTTTGTTCTTCTGGCAATATATGATACTTTCAATATTCTTCTCCAATACTATAATTCAAATGCATATATGCTTCTACAGTCTTCCTTATTCATTGTCCAATTTTCACATGCATATGTGGTGATTTTAAAAATTACGGTTTGGCTCAGGCATGCCTTAGTCCTCAAACTGACATTTTGCTCTTGAACACTTTATAGAAGTCTCGTTCAGCAGATTTTCTCAGTGAAATACACTGATTTCTTGACTGTTGCTTCCATCATTGTTGTCTGAGGATCCAAGCAGAATGAAGTAATTGATAACGTCAACCTTTTCTCATTTATCATGATGTTATTCAATGATACAATAATGATGATTTTCATTTTCTTTAAATTAAGGTGCAATCCATACTGAAGTCTTTGTTCTTCATCAGTAAGTATTGTAAGTCATTTTCACTTTCAGCAGCAAGATTGTATAATCTGTTTATCACAGGTTGTTATTCTTGATGCCACTTTCTTCATACAACCCAACTTCTGAGATTATTTGTTCAACATATAAATTGACTAAATACAGTGAAAGGATACAATCTTTCATGTCTTTTCTGATTTTAAATCACCCAGTATCCCTTTGTTCTCTCTGAATGACTGCCTCTTGGTCTATGTACAGATCAAAATCATAATTCAGTGTTCTAGAATTCCCATTCTTTGCAATGTTATGGAAAGTTTGTTGTGACCCCAAAAGTAAAATACCTTTGCCTAGCCAATAAAGCAAAAGTAAAGATCCTTCTGGTATTCTCTGCATTCTGCCAAGATCCATCTGATGTCAATAATGATAAATCTCATTCCACGTCCTCTTCTGAATCCAGTTTGAATTTGTGGTATCTCTTTGTCCATATAGTGTTGCAACCGATTTTTAAATTATCATCAGAAACATTTAACTTTCATGATCTTATGTTATAGGTCTGTTCAAGTTTTCTACCTCATTCTGTGATGTTTATCAGTAATGCAGTCCTAGAAATGTGTGCATTTCTTCTAGATTTTCAAAGTTATTGGAGTACAATTCTTCATACTATTATTCATTATCCTTTTGATTTCTGTTGGTTCTGCTGTGATGATACGCAGTTCATTTCTTATACGTGTTTGCATTTTTCCAACTTTTTCCTCATTTGTTTTGCTACTGGTTTGTCAATTTTATTATTCCTTTCAAAGAACTAACCTCTTTCCTTGTTGATTTTATTGCTTTTCTGTTTCATTTATTTCTGTTCTAATCTTCATTATTTTCACTTAATGGTTACCCGTTTACTTTGCAATTGTTTGAGGTCATGTTCACAGAAGTTATTCATTTTAACTTGCACTTATTTTAGGTTTTGCACATTTATTAGGGTTTTGATAAATTGTCCTCTGAGCACTACTTTTGCTCTGTGCACAAAAGTTTTGGAATGCTGTATTTTCGTCTTCATTTGATTAAAGGAATATTTTTATTTGATTTTTTTTTCTTCTGTTACTCAGCAGTTTTTAAACAGGTGTTATTCAATTTCTATGTATTTGTTTTTTTCCCATGATCTTCCTATTGTTGATTTCTAATTTTAGAGTACTGTGATCTGAGAAATTGCTTTGTAGTGTGTTGGTGTGGTTTTTTTTGTTTGTTTGTTTGTTTTTTGTTTGTTTGTTTTTTGGAGGCTTGCTTTTTTACCACATATGTTTCATGTGCACAAGAAAAGAATGTATATTGGGCTGTAGTTGGGCTGAATGCTTTATTTCAGTATATGAAATCAAGTTCATTTATTGTGCTTTTAATTTCTTCTGTGCCTTTGTTGAGTTCTTTTTTTAGTTTTTCTGTCCTTTATTGAAACCTGTTTCTTAAACGTTCTGCTACTATTGTAAAATTGTCTATTTCTTTCTTCATTTATTTTAAAGTTTGATTTATGTATTTCAAGGCTTTTCATTGTAAGCATATATGTGTGTGTGTTTTTGATTACATCCTTTTGTTCAATTGACCATTTAATCACTATGTGAGGTTCTCCTTGGTATCTTATGCTTGTTTTGACCTTAAATTCTATTTTATCACAAATTAATATTGCCACACCTGCTAATTTTTTATTGCTGTTTAATATTTAATATCCTTTGATTTTTAGACTACTTTTGTCTTTATGTGTAAGGTGTGCTTCTTGTAGACAAAATATTAAAGGACACTGTTCTCACTCATGCTTTTGCTAACAGTCTCTTGACTGATATATTTAATCCACTTACATTCGCTGTAATTATACATAGACATGAATTGATTGCTATCACTTTGCTGTATGATTTTTTTTAAATTTCTATTGTGAATAGAGTGAAGACTTACAGAGCAATCATCAGTTTTATATTCAACAAATCATGTAACTTGCTTCATTACAATGATTGCAATCCCTTCCATGTAACATTAGCTAACAGTATTTCCCTCTATTCGTTTTAACTCTTGTATTTCTCCCTACGTGCCCTGATACCTACATCTTTCCTCTGCCAAAGTCTTTCTTGTTGTCACCTATGCCCTGTAACCTATGCCCTGTCACCTATGCTGACACAGGACTAACCTCTAGACTGTGAATAATTTTCCCTCTTGTGCCCTCAGAAACCATTATAGCATGTTTCTTTTGTCAGCAAAGCCTTTTCTTAACTTTTTACAACAGTGGTTTTATAAAATATTTGTCCTTTTGTGATTTATTCATTTTACTAAGCATAATGTCCTGAGTGTTGCTGGTTCTTTTGTCCCACATAATTTTCTGGGCTTATTCATTTTTCTTATGGGTTTTCTTATCATTTTCTGTATTGTTTAATTTTAATGTCTACTAAATCTTTATGATTTTCCTCTATTTTATTTTGATGAGGTGTATTAATTAAGTCTTTAAAGAGCCATGGTGGCATAGTAGGTTATGTGCTATGCTTCTACTTGCAAGGTCATCAGTTTGAATACACCAGCTGATCAGTGGGAGAAAGATGACAAACAAACAAACAAACAAACAAACAAACAAAAAACAGCCAGGAAATGCTAGACAGGTTGACTATGAGTTTAAACTGATTCAATGACATACCACCAACATTAATTATCTATGAAATTACTTTGGAATTTATTAATGTCTTCCCTGGTTAAAAAAGTCTGTTTTATCTTGAAATTTACTTGACTTCCTAACCAGTTGGACATTCTATATGTATATTCTTCCTTCCTTTTGCTTTGTCGAGTTGGTACCGATTCATATTGACCATATGTACAACTGAATGAAATACTCACAATAATTGCTACATTAAAGCAAATTGCTATGCCACTGTGCCAATACATATCATTTGGAGTCTTCCTCTCTTCTCTGACCATGCTCTTCGTTCTTCTCCAGGTGCTGGTCCCTGCTGATACTATGTTCAAAGTATGAGAGATGAATTCTGGTCATACTGGCTTCTAAGGAGCATTCTGGTTGTCCTTCTTTCAACTCAGATTTGTTTATTATTTTGGCAGTCCAACACCATAACCCAAATGCATCAATTATTCTAAGGTCTTCCTTATTCACTGTCCAACTTAAGCATACATATGAGGTTATCAAAAATACAAAAACTTAGGTCAGACACATCTTAGTTCTCAAACTGACATCAATGCTCTTGAACACTTAAAGAGGTCTGGTGTAGCAGATTTTCCTAATACAATCGGTTATTTCATTTCTTGAATGAATATTGCTTCTATGAGTATTAACAGTTGATCTGAGCAAAAAGGAAGTCTTTGACAACTTCAATCTTTTATCCATTTATCTAGATGTTATTTATTGGTCTAGTAATGAGGATTTTTGTTTTCTTTACATTGAGATGCAATCCATACCAAAGGCTGTGGTCTTTAATCTTTCTTAGTAAGTATTTTAAGTCCTCTTCTCTGTAAGCAAGCACGGTTGTATCATCTGCATATCACAAGTTGTTAAAGAGTCTTCTACCAAACCTGATGCTGCATTCTTTTTCATATAATCAAATTTAGCATACAGGTTGAGTAAATACAGTGAAAGACTACAACTTTGGTGCACATCATTAATTTTAGACCATCCAGTGTCCTCTTGTCTTATTAGAACAACTGCCTTTAGGTCTACGTACAGGTTCCTCATAAACAAAATTATGTGTTCTGGAGTACTCATTGTCCACTATGTCTTCCATAGGTTCATGAACCACACAATTGAAAGCCTGTGCAAAATAAATAAAGCACAAGAAAATGCCTTTCTGATATTCTTTGTTTTCAGCCAATATCTGTCTGTTGTTAGCAATGATATCCTTCATTACATATCCTTGTCTGAATTAGGCCTGAACTCTGGCAGTTGAATATATATTTGCAGCCAATTTTTAATTATCTTTAGCAAAACTTTACTTGCATGATATTAACGATATTGTCCAATGATTTCTGCATTTCATTGGATCACAGTATGAAAAATTGACAGAGGAGTGCTAGCTAACTCTGTTGTTGTGTTTAAATGCTGTCAAGTTGGTTCAGACCCTTAGCGACACTATATAGGTTTCCAAAGAGCTGCTGGTGATCTTGAACTGCTGTTCTTGCAGTTCAAACGGCCTTTGAAGTCCAGTGTATTAATCCACAGCACCATACCGGAACGCCAATATTTTATTTTATATATTTTATGGTGGGTATGGTGGTTATGTGTCATGAAGTCGGTTCTAATTCATAGCGATTCTGTATAGGATTCAGGAGGCCATAAATCTTTACTGGGACAGGAAGCCTCATCTGTCTCCCATGGGGCTGGTAGATTCAAACTGCTGACACTGCAGTTAGCAGTAGAGTTTTTCATCTGCTGCTGTACCAGTTCTGTACACAGTCCTGGTGTGGCACTGTGGGTTAATGCGTCAGACTGCTAAGCCATGTGCGCTGCAAGTCGGTGGTTCAAGCTCACCAGCTGCTCCTCGGAAACCATATACAGGATCGCTATGGGTCGAAACCAACTTGATGGCACTTTACAACAACAAGACTGTACCAGAACTTTTTTTGTTGTTTGTATAGTTGGATCTATAAATTGATAAAAGACTGAAGTTTTCAAATACTTCATTTTATTTGAATCCACAATCAATATTCATGGAAGTAACATTCAAGAACTCAAACAATGTATTGCATTATGCAAACCTGCTGCAAAATATTTCTTTAAAGTGCTCAAAAGCAAAGATGTCACTTTGAAAACTAAGATACACTTGACCCATCACTCAGTATTTTCAATAGTCTCGTGTGAATGTAAAAGTTGGGAGACCTGAGGACATCTGAGCCCATGGACAAGGACATAGTCACAGAGGGCTAGAGCTGAGAGTGAAGCATCTAGCTGATAAGAAGTGAGGAGAGACACACAAGAACCCCCAAACTGTCAGTCAGTACCCATTTGACCTAGCCTCAATGGCTTGATATTCAGAATTCTACTAGGAGAAGATAAAAACAAACAAAAAAACCTATTATTGATCAAGGAAATGAGGGTAAAATGCTACAATTTGATGAATTTGACCTATACCCAAGGAGGTAATAGCTTAAAATACCAACAGAGAGGGAAGGAGTCTTCACATCAAGTATACATTGAATACCTATAATGAGGGAGCAATAAAGGCACAAAGTGACTGGCTTGCAAGGTTTGAAGAGGAAGCTTAGTTTAAGAGTGTGTGGGGGAAGTTACAGCCCCCATTGAATAATTTTCATCTTGTATAGATGAGTCTAAGGAGCTCTGGTAGTGTACTGGTTACAAATCGGGCTGCGAGCCTCAGGGTCAGCAGTTCCAAACTATCAGCTGTTCTGTGGGAGAAAGATGAGGCTTTCTACTCTCGTAAAGATTTACAGCCTCGGAAACCCTGTACAGGGTCGCTATGAGTCAGAACCGACTCCACGGTACATAACAACAACAATATAGATGAGTCTGGTAAAATAAGATGGGGATAAGATTCTTATGATTCAATAGTAATTGTTATCATGACTAATTGTGACTGTCACAATTGTATAGGTACAAGTTTTGTTCTAAAACGGGGGAGTAATTACCTTACAGTTTAGAAACAGAGGACCATAGGATCATCAAGGCAGAAGACCACAAGTGGAATGTGGGACATTTTCCAAAGAAGCAGTGACACCAGAGATGGAGGCAGAGATGGTGATATGGAAAGAAGGAGCAGCTGAAGACTCTAGATTCATGGAAAGTGAGGGTTGAGAGCTTGTCGCCAGGAAGCCGATTTTCAGAATATGCCCTTCAGTGGTTAAAATTATTATATATTCCAAAGTGTTTAAAAAAGAAAAAGAATAAAAAAGAACTAAAATGAATAGAGAGAAATACTGTTAACTGGTGGTACATGGAAGGGATTTTAATCATTGTAATCAAACAAAGTATATGATTTGTTTAATGTAAAACTGATGATCTGCCCTATAAACTTTCACTCACTTCACAATAAAAACTTAAAAAAAAAAAAGGAAAAATTCCAAAGGAAGTCAAAGATTTAATAATTTTCCTAAATAGACTCCTTTGAATTCTGTCATGTAGTTACAATATCTTGTCATCCTTAGAAATGTTTTCTGGCTTTACATGCTGATCACAGGTTTAAGCCACTCTCTCTTTTTTTTTTTTGTATGCACTGAATTATTCTGTTGTCGATTAGACATTGTGGTGTCATTGCACTTGTATTTGATTTATGGTTATGTGTTGATGTGTGCTTAGGTATTCACTACCTGCCTCCCTGGACCAAGAAGCAGTTGTTCAAACAGAGCATGGGAACACTGAATATTTCAAAATTAAGAAAGGTGTGCATCAAGGTTGTATTCTTTCACCATACTTATTCAACCTGTATGCTGTGCAAATAATATGAGAAGCTGGGATCTATGAAGAAAAATGTGGCATCAGGATTGGAGGAAGACTCATTAACAACTTGCGATATGCAGATGATACAATCTTGCTTGCTGAAAGTGCAGAGGACTTAAAACATTTACTGATGAAGATCACAGAGCACAGCCTTCAGTATGGATTACATCTCAAAGTCAAGAAAACAAAAATTCTCACCACTGGACCAATAAACAACATTCTAATCAATGGAGAAAAGATTGACGTCGTCAAGGACTTCATTCTTCTTGGATCAACTATCAACACTCACGGAAGCAGCAGTCAAGAGATCAGACGTCATATTGCATTAGGCAAATCTGTTGCACAGGAACTTTTTAAAGTGTTGAAGAGCAAAAATGTAACCTTGAGGATTAAGGTGTGCCTGACCCCAGCCATGGTATTTTCAATAACCTCATATGGATGAGAAAGCTGGACAGTGAATAAGGAAGACCGTAGAAGAATTGATGCCTTTGAGTTATGGTGTTGGAGGAGAGTATTGAAAGTGCCATGGGCTGTCAAAAGAACCAACAGATTTGTTTTGGAAGACGTGCAGCCAGAGTGCTCCTTAGAGACCAAGATGGCCAAACTTCGTCTGTCATAATTTGGACATATTGTCAGGAGGGAACAGTCATTGGAGAAGGATATCATACTTGGTAAGATGGAGGGAAAAAGAGGAAGACCCCCAACGAGATGGATTGGCCAGGTAGCAGCATTGATGGACTCAAGTGTGGCAGCGGTAGTGAAGTTGGCTCAGAATCGGGCATTGTTTGGTTCTGCTGCGCATGGGGTTGCTATGAGTCAGTTCAGATTCGATGGCACCTAACATCAACTACAACCTGCCTCCCATTGTTTGTGGTTAGAGAATGGAAGCATGTGCATAGATCTCCATTTTCCACTCATGCAGCTCAGTTTATTGTGGTTTTGTTTGATGTTGACTGCTATTTATCTTTGATCAGGTGATATTGTGTATTACCCAGTGAGTGTTGCTGCATATTTCGAGTTGGTATCAATCAGAACCCACATAAGGGCATCTAAAAATAACAGTAGCAACAAATTAACATATAAATATATACAGAAATGTTACTAGACCAAAGGAAAATCAAAACACCTAGGAAATAATAGTTTTTAGTGCCCTAAGGAAGACATTAACACTGTGAGTATAGAAATTCTGTTGTATTTTGTGTCTGTGTCTTGATCTTGTTAGGAGACTCTGCATTTATTCATGTATTCATTGCTATTCTATTTAAGTCTTGAAGAGTTTTGAATATCATGATTTTGAAGAGATTAAACATATTTCCTTAAAGAGATTTGTGAGGCTCTTACATTTCAGATATGTATGAGATGTATGATTCTACATATAATATTTTTACAAATTTCAATATAATTTCAAATACATTATTACATCAATTTGCCATAAAATCCTAAGCTTATTTTCTTTGCACAATTCACAGTATTCAAAATAACTTAAATGTTGTTCAATAGCTATCAAATCCATGAGCATTAAAATATAAATATTTCCATTATTCTCACTCTAGTCATACCAATTTAATGACAGGAATAAACTGGTTGTTTATAATAACATTTCTGTTATCATTAAATATCTCTAAAATTATGCGTAACCCTTACCCTTGAAATTTATTTTACAAATAATCAATTTAAAAATATATTGCCATATAGAGGAAATTGTTGTTGTTGTTAAATGATGTCAATTAGATTCCATCTCATAGCAAACCCATCAATAGGGTGGTGTGTTTGAATCACCAACCTTGTGGTTAACAGTCTATTGCTTACTCTACAGTACCATACCATGACACATCAAAAGAAATAGGAACATGATTTTCATTTATTCAAGGAGCATTGTATGAAATATGACACCAATCATTCTTTTCACATCACTTTCTACTCAACTGTGTTCAATAATTTATTTGCAATGGCCATGTAGAACTCAGACAGCATCCTCACAATATGGGATCTGTTTGAGAAGTTAACAGTACAAGATAGCAGCCCTCTCTCTGTTTGGGAAATGCTACAAAGCTCTTTCAGAACTTCTAATAAATGCTGCAGTGCAATGAACTATTTCATATGTCTCTTCTAGCCATAGTTTTTTAACTCTTACCAAACTACATTTTTTCCTGATGCATGTGGATAAAAACAGGTGAGGAAGATGCTGATGAATCTAATGATTCAGCTGTGAGTGACTGTTAACATGAATAATATTGATTGGTCAATTTTGCGAAGAATGGAGTCCATCTGTTGGACCCTGAGATATCTGCATTGAACCTCCTCAACCCAGGGATAGAAAGCTGTGATAATGGAGAAGTGGCAAAGGGGCAACATAGCCAAGAGCCAGTGCACAAGAGGGAGTAAGTGAAGTAGAGTGACTTTTTGTAGTAGACTTACTTGTAGAGTAGGGTGCCTCGAGGCAATTAATTTGTAGAGGTATGTTTGCTGACCCATGTAGCTAATGCTGAGAGACTTCAGACTGAGATTTATGGCAAAGTGGTGTGTCTTGTGGGCATTTATGACAAGCTCAAAAAGAGCTTTGTAACATTGGTGAGGCAGAGTGAGGACTGCCTATACCATGTCTGAGGTGAGACTGTCCTGACTGGAATAACTGCACCCTAAGATTTCTAACCTGTTAACTTCCCTAATAAACTCCATAACTGTGAGTACAGTGTCTGAGTTCTGTGTGGTGTGCTCATTGAAAAGAATCATTGAACCCAGTTGAGTAGAGGATGCTATGTGAGGAATATTTGATGCAACATTTTTTCAAATGCTCACAGGACACCACTCCATTTTAAACCTCAGACTGAAGGAACACTGCTCTAGATCCATGAGTCAGCAAACCTAGCTCTCTCCCTTAAGTGTCTGGAGTCACTCCACTCTGCAAGCTTACTCATTCAGTCACCCAGCTTTACTTGTTCTGTGGGCTGGGAAGTCCACTACTCTGTTTTATACTCTGACTCTTGATTCTGGTGTTGTAGCTCCTCTGCTACTTCTCCATTGTCACTACATTCTGTCCTTAGATCAAGGAGGTTCAATGTGTAGGATCCAAAGGACACATTCCACACCTGGCATTTCTTCTTTAATATTAGTGATATCCCCTCTTCTGTTTCTTAGATGACTCATCTTATACCCGTGCCAGGGTTCCAAGGTTTTACAATTACAATTAACTCTTTCACATCCACAGCTGAATCATGTAATACTATCAGTATCTTCTGCCATCATCTTTTATCCAGACACATCAGGAAAAGAGTCACTTGTTAGGAATCACAAAAATGTAGGCTAGAAGAGACATTCAATAACTCACTGTATCACAAGCATTCATGATCTATTTTTTTTTTTTTTTTTAACATTTTGCAATTAACTCCTAGCAGTATTTAACAATGAGCAAGATGATAGGAATATTATTGTTTTCTTTTTATGGGCAATCAAGTTGGTTCCAACTCATATTCACCTTCTATACAGTTTCTGTGGAGTATCAGGTGGGTTTGAACTGTTGACCTTGTAGTTATAAGTCCAGTGGAATTACTTGCTATAGTTATTAAAAAAATAATAATTGATATAAATTATAACTACATTGTGGTGGCTTGTGAGTTGTTGTGATTCTGGATGCTATGCTATGGATATTTTAAATACCAGCAGGGTGGACAGGTTTCAGATGAGCTTCAAGACAAAGACAGACCAGGAAGAAGGAGAGACAAACTACTTTGGAATATTTAGTCACTGAGAACCTTAAGAATACCAGAGAAACACTGTCAGATATAGGGCCAGAAAATGAGCACCTCAGATTAGAAGGCACTCAAAATGTGCCTCCTTAAAGTAGAGTTGACTATGATGACATGAATGGAATAAAGCCCGTTGGAGTAAAGTCCTTGGGACCTTCAATTGCCAATGGAGAACAACTCACAATGAAGAGAAACAGCTATAAACATCCAATAATAATATAAACATGGAATGTATGAACAATGAATCTAGGAAATTTGAAAACTGTCAAAATTAAATGGAATGCATAAACATCTATACCTTAGGCATGAGTGAGATGAAATGGAATGGTATTGGCAATTTTTAATCTTACAATTCCATGGTTTACTATGCCAGGAATGACAAATTGAAGAGGAATAGTGTTGCATTCATTGTGAAAAAGAACATAGCAAGATCAGTCATGAGATACAATGCTACCTGTGATAGGATAATATATATCCACCTACAGGGAAGACCAATTAATATCACTATTATTTAAATTTATGCACCAACCATTAAAGCAAGTGAGAATGAAATAGAAGAATTCTACCAACTTCTTCAATCTGAAATTGATCAAACATACATATTACTGGTGATTGGAATGCAAAGCTTGGGAGCAAAGAGGAAGGATCAGTAGTTGGAAAATATAACCTTGTTGATAAAAATGATGCTGGAGAGAACGCATGATAGGATTCTGCAAAACTAATGATTTGCTAATTTCAAATACTTTCTTAACACAGCATAAGAGATGACTATACACATAGACCTCAACAGATGGAATACACAGAAATCAAACTGACTACATCTGTAGAAAGAGCCAGTAGAAAAGTTCTATACCATCAACCAAAACAAGGCCAGAGGCAGATTGTGGAACAGATCATCAATTGTTCATTTGCAAATTCAAACTGACTGAAGAAAATGAAAAGAAGTCCATGATAGCCCAAATATTACCTTGATGTTAGAGAATTTAGAGATCATCTGAAGAACAAATTTGACACATTAAACACTGAAGATCAAAGACAAGAAAAGTTGTGGGATGACATCAGTATCATCATACAGGAAGAAAGCAAACAGTGATTAAGAAGACAAGAAAGAAGAAAAAGGTCAAAATGAATGTCAGAGAGACTCTGAAACTTGCTCTGAAGTGTAGAGATGCTAAAGCAAATGGAAAAAATAAGGAGGTACAAGAGCTGAACAGAAAATTTCAAAGATCAGCTATAGAAGACAAAGTCAAATATTACAATGAAATGTGCAAAGCTCTGGAGTCAGAACACCAAAAGGGAAGAACATATTCTGTACTTCTCAGGCTGGGGGAATTGAAGAAAAAAATTCAAGCCTCGTTATTGAATGATTCTCTGGGCAAATTGCTGAATGATTCAGAAAGCATCAAAAGAAAATGGGAGGAATACAAAGAGTCACTGTACCAAAAGGAAATAGTTGATGTTCAACTGTTTTGAGGGGTAGTATATGACGGCACTTAACAACAACAACAATATGATCAAGAGCCAATGATCTTCAAGGAAGAAATCCAAGGTGTATTGAAGGAATTGGCAAAGAACAAGGCACCAGGAATTGATGGAATACAAATAGAACTCTTTCAAGACAGTGAAGGGGTACTGGAGGCACTGACTCATCCATGCCAAGAAATTTGGAAGACAACTATCTGGCCGACTGATTGGAAGAGATCGTATTTGTTCCCATTCCAAAGAGAGGTAACCCGGCGGAATGCAGAAATCTTTGGATAATAAACTTTGATATCCCATGCGAGTAAACTTTTACTATAGGTAATAGAGAAAGGGCTGCAAGCATACATTGACAGAGAACTCACAGAGGCTTAGCCAGATTTAGAAGAGGACATGAAAGGAGGGATATCATTGCTGATGTCCAATGGATCTTGGCTGAAAGCAGAGAATACCAGAAAGATGTTTATCTGTGCTTTATTGAATATGCAAGGGCTTTTGATTGTGTGGATCATGACAAGCTATGGACAACGTTGCAAAATATGAGTATTCCTGAACTCCTAATTGTGCTCATAAGGAATCTATACATGGACCAAGAGGCAGTTGGTTGAACAGAACATGGGAACACTGAATGGTTTAAAAGTAGGAAAGGTATGCATGGGGTTGTATTCCTTCACCATATTTATTCAACCTGTATGCTGAGCAAATAATCTGAGAAGCTGGGTTATATGAAGGAAAATGTGGCATCAGGATTGGAGGAAGACTCATTAACAAACAACCTGCAATATGCAGATGATACAACATTGCTTGCTGAAAGTGAAGAGGACTTAAAATACTTAATGATGAAAATCAAAAACCATAGCCTTTGTATGGATTGCATCTCAATGTAAAGAAAACAAAAATCCTCACCACTGGACCAATAGACAACATTCTTATCAACAGAAAAAAGATTGAAGTTGTCAAGGACTTCAGTCTTCTTGGATCAACCATCAACACTCATGGAAGCAGCAGCCAAGAAATCAAATGACATATTGCATTAGGAAAATCTGCTGCACAAGACCCGTTTAAAGTGTTGAAGAACAAGAATGTCAGCTTTAGGGCTAAGTTGCACCTGACCCAAGCCATGATATTTTCAGTAACCTCATATGCATGCAAAAGCTGGGTAGTGAATAAGGAATACCATAGAAGAATTGGTGCATTTGAGTTATGGAAGGCTGCCAAAAGAACCAACAGATTTGTGTTGGAAGAAGTGCAGCCAAAGTGCTCTTTGGAGGCCAGGGTGGCCAAACTTTGTCTCTCATACTTCAGACATATTTTTAGGAGAGACCAGTCACTGGAAAAGGATATCATATTTGGTAAGGTGGAGGGTTAGAGAAAAAGAGGAAGACTCCCAGTAAGATGAATTGGCAAAGTGGTAGCATCAGTGGGCTCAAGCGTGGCAACAATTTGCCCAAGACCGCACAGTGTTTCATTCTGCAGTGCATAGGGTCACTAAGAGTCAGTAACAACTCGATGGCACCTAACAATAACAACATCAACAACAACTCAGTCTTCATAGATGTCAAACCAGTCTTTGGATTACTTCATTTTGTAAAAATAATTGATATTTCAAAATTTTATTGAAAACAATAAAGCAGCAAGTCTATCTGCAAATATCAAAAAAATGATATTATTATGTGACATTGAGTCAATTTCCACTCACAGTGACCCTGTATAGGGTTTCTGAGGAGCAGTTAGTGTGTTTGAACCACCTGAACTTGTGGTTAGCAGTCCAGTATTTATTTATCTTATATTGTCACACTCCTTGCTTATAAAATTGTCCTCAGTGTCATTGTTGTTGTTTTAAAGTGCCATCAAGTAAGTTCCAACACATAGCAATTTCTTGTTGTTTAGTCCCATCAAGTTTATTCTGACTTCTAGCTACCCTGAATAGGGTTTCGAAGGAGTAACTAGTGAGCTTGAACCACCAACCTTGCATTTCCAATGACTTTGCAGTCCAGCACTTTAATCCACAGTGCTACACCAGGACATGTTGAACTGCTAACTGTAATGTCAGCAGTTCAAATCCACCAGAGGACCTGCATGAAAAAGATGAGGCTTTCTGCTCCCATAAAGGTTACTGTCTTGGAAACCCTATACAGGATCATTAAGAATTAAAACCAATTAGAAAGTGTAAAATAACAACAAGTAAGTTCCAGTTTATTCCTTTTTTTTTTTCAGTTTTATTCTTTAACCCATGGTGTGAAAAGTTATAATCTGCTAATTGAAAATTGGCCAATCACCTGTTTATGTACAGGACAAAATCCAAGTATGGTTTTTAATTTTTAAAAATAAATATGAAAGTCAAAATGAAAATAATATTTCATAATGCATTAATATTCCATAAAATTAAAATTGTATTGTAAATAAATATTATTTTATTGGAACATGTACACAATTAGTCATTTATATATATTTATTTTATTTCATGCTACAAAGATAAATTTGTTAATGTCTTTGTTATCTAGTGCTGTTATAACAGAAATATCACAAGTGGATGGCTGTAACAAACAGAAATTTATTCTTTCACAGTTTAGGAATCTAGAAGTCTGAATTAGGAGTGCCAGCTCTGAAGGAAGATCTTTGTATCCTTTCAGCATGTGTAGGCCCAGCATTCGTTGGAGATCTTCATGTATTTTGGCATCAATCTTTTCTTGGATCTAGGAGCTTCACAGTGCAGGGACCCCAGATCCAAGGACATACTCTACTCATGGCTGTCTTTAGTGGGAGAAGGTCCCTCTGAGCTCTATTTACTTGTTTAATCTATTTTATGTCTCAAAAGTGGTTGACTACAATCTAGTCCTGTGCATTGTATCTGGTCTTATTAACATTATAGAAATGAAGATTTACAACACATAGAATAATTACATCACATCAGATCTCATCACCAGAACACATTACAGGAAGTGATCATATCATATTAAATCTAATCATGGAGGTGATTGCTATTGTTGTTGTTAAGTGCTGTATAGTTGGTTCCAAATCATAGTGACATTGCATATGATTTCTGAGGAGTAACTGGTAACTTTGAACCGCCAACCTGGCTGCACAAACTAAACTTGTAGTCCAGTGTAGGATAACTACAGCGCCATATTAGGACTCCACGGACATGATTACCATATGAGAATCTTGACAAAGTCACATTGACAAAAATCCGTATCACAGTTGCTATTGAGTTAGCTCGTACTCCCAGTGACCTTATGTGTAACAGAACAAAACATTTCCCTGTATTGACGTATCTTCACAATCGTTGAAAGTATTGAGTTCTTTGTTCGGGCCATTGCGTCATTCCGTCTCATTGAGGGTTTCCCTCACTTTTGCTTATACTCACACAATGTCTTTCAATGGCACTAATCTCTTCCAATGATGCATCCAGAATAAGCAAACACAAGTTTCACCATCTAGCTTCAAAGGAGCATTCTGGTTCTATTTCTTGTAAGATTCTTTGTTCTTTGGGTAGTATAGAATTTACTCAATATTGTTTGTTAACATCAAAAGTTGTTTACATAAACTCATCTTTTGTCTTCTTTTTTCATTATCTGACTAACATGAGCAGGGATTGAAAAGAGGATGTCTTGAGGTAGGTAAAACTCAGTTATCAAAATGACACGTTTCTTTTTTTAAAATCTTAGAGGTTCTTTGCAGCAGATTTGTCCAATATAATACATCATTTGATTTCTTGAATTTTGTTTCTACAGATGTTGATTGCTTTCCAAGGAGAAAGAAATCATTGGAGACTTCAATTTCTTCATTTATCAACACATTGGGTATCAGTCCAATTGTTACAATTTTCATTTTCTTAACTTTCTGCTATATATTGAAATATATTGTCTTTGGCCTTCATGAGTAAGAGTTTCAAGCAGTCCTCATTTCTAATAGGTACAGTCATGTCATTTCAGTTTGTTATTATATGAGGCTTGCATGTTGATATTACATGTCACTGGTATTTTAAATACCAGCAGAGTCACATATTATGAAGAGGTTTCATCCAAGTTTCCAGACACAGTAGACTAGGAAGCAAGGCAATCTAGTTCTAAAAATCATCCAATAAAAATCTATGAATAAAAAGAAATTATTGTCCAATATTATTTTGGAAGATGAGATAGAAGTGAGTGGTTGTAAAAGAAACTATATGACCTGCAAATTATAAAATATTTACTATCTGTGCTTTTAAAGAAAATATTTTTCCTGACTCCTGTTTTAACTTATTCTACCTCTTACAAATAGAGAGGATCTTGTGGTTCTGACTGAAAGTGATGCTGTATAGAGTGTCCAAGGAATGGTTGGTGGGTTTGAACCACCAACCTTGTGGTTAACAGTACAGTGCTGATTCTATCGTGCCACATAAGGACTCCATATAAAATCGAGGCATGACTAATCTAATAAATAGTCAAGGTGAATTCATTCAAGTGTTTTTGTTATGTTTAAAAGCAAAAGTAATAATATATCAATCAGAATAAAATGTTCCAATAGATGAAAAGTTTGGGACTATTGAACATAATCTGTTTTGTTATGTTGAATTGCTACAAGGTAATTGTGGCTTTATATCCAAGACCATTGAGGTGAAACTGTTGTTAAATGCCAGTTAGTAGGTTATAACTTATAGTGACCCTGTATAGGGTTTCAAATGAGCAGTTGGTGGGTTTGAACTAAAGATCTTGTGGTTAGCAGTCCAGTGCTCATCTTACAGTACTACATCAGGACTCTGAGCTAAAAAATGGGCAAGGCAAATATTTTTTAATTTATATATTTTTGTCTCCTTTCTCATTCTAAATCAGGGCCATAGCTATTGCTATGTTCTGATTGGAACTGTGCACTATGTGTTTCCTTTATTTCATGGTCAAGGATTTGCAAGTCTGCTGAAGAATATCATCTTTAAGAGGGGCAATAAAACAGAATAAGTTAGAATACAGTTGAAGATATTTATAGGTCAAATTGTTTCTCTTATATTGCTTTAGTAATGGGATTATAGGGAAAAGAAATTATAGATTTTATTAGTGTATGTCTGTCTGTGAGTGCGTATATAAAGGTGCATGCATACATGAAAATTTTAGGTTTTTGTTTTAAAGTAGAATCCTGTGTCATTAATATTGTCGTTGTTAAGTGCCACTGAGTGAGTTCCTACTAAATAGTAAATCTGTATAGGGTTTCCAAGGAGCAGTTGGTGAGTTTGAACCACCAACTTTGTGACTCAAATAGACCTTGTGGTCCCATGCTTTACCTTAGCCACATCACTAGTACCTCCTTCTTATTTATTCATTCTCTTCCTGGATAATGTCCTAGCCCCCAGTCAGTGGTGTCACTGCCTTCCGTGCATCATGGAGACAAGTGGTAACACATAAATAGTTAAACACAGTGTGGATGCTCTTCACATTGGCAGTACAGTAAAAGATGAAGAATTTCCCCACATTTTTAATAATTGAAAAGAATAAAAAAAAGTCATGTCATGACTCATGATTTTTATATGAAAATAAAATTTCAAAACCCATATATAAGGTTTCGTTGGAACACAGTGACAATCATATTTTAGCCATCTTTTCTATGTAATTGTACTGAGACTCTGGGCAATGTATTCCTTGAGCTCGAAACTATATATTTTTTAAAAGTTGAGAGAACTCAGCAGAATTGTGACAGTTATATTTGATGTGGCTGGTACATAGTATTGTGTCTATTTCTATTATAAAAGTGATGTGCTGGGATTAAATCAGATTAAAAATTAAGTCTTCATATATCGAAATAAATGCTTTATTATATGGAAGTATAAATACTTTTAATTTAATTTTCTGTAAATAAATTGATCTACACAATTTCACAGTGAGCACATGCTTTAAATCAAGTTTCTTGTTATGAAATACTCCTACTATATTTTTTTAGCTTTTTAAGGTCCGCCATAAGAAGGAGCTCTGGTAGCATAGTGGTTATGAATTGGGCTGTTAATCTCCCCATCTGCAGTTTGAAACTACCAGCTGTTTTGTGGGAGAAAGATGAGGCTTTCTGCTCCTGTAAAGAGTTATGAGTCAGAACTGATTCCACGGCACATAACAACAACAGCAACAACATAGAATAGAGCTTCAGATTTATATTTATAAAACTGGAAAAATATCTAACACAAGCATCTGATGAGTTTATTAAATAAACTATTACATGGAAAAAAATCAAAATTCTCCATAAGTATTAGCTAGCACCACCACCAAAACATCATTTAGTTCATTCCAACTCGTGGTGAGGATGTGTGTGTCAGACTAGAACTGTGTTCTATAAAGATTTCAATGACTATTTTTTTTGCAGAAGAAGATCATCGGACTTTCTTTCAGGATTCCTGTAGGTGAACTGTAAACTATGGTCATTGTTTAGTAATCTATCATTTAACTGTCTGCAAACCTCAGGAACTAATGTTAATTATATTACTATAAGAACAGTGAAACATTTAACAACTCTAATAGACAAAGTATGATAAAATTACTTGGTACCTATGATTTCTAAATATTTTGTTATTGATTTAATTACTTGGTTGATAAGTAACTTTAAGTAACTCAGCTGTACGGTGTACTAACCTATAATTATTAAAAGGCTCTTGCCTACTACATTCATACAAGCATTAATTAAGTACCTAATCATTCAAGGTTTCATGACAATGGTTTGTATGTTTGGATCCCAGGAAGAAACATCAGGATCATTTTCAAAACCAAAAATACCATTTGATGGCAACATTATCTTTGCATTTGTGAAATTCATCCTTTAAAATGTAGTACTGATCCAAAGTTTTCCTACAGAAATGGCCTACCAATCTGAGTGAGAAGTGTATCTATGGCCTTTGAAAACATTGCTTATGTCTTCCTAAAGATTTGACTTTCTGAACGATAAACCACTTTCTAAATTGTGGTGCCACCACTAGTCTCAGTTTGTCATACTGTGCTGACTTGTGTGTTTCTGTGATGCTGGAAGCTATGCCACCAGAATTTTAAATACCAGTAGTATCACTTATGGTAGACAGGTTTCAGCAGAGCTTCCAGACTAAGACAGACTAAGAAGAAATAAAAAAAAGTAGATGTCTTTTGAATGAATAGCTACTGAAAATCGTAGGAAGAGCAGAAGAACATTGTCACATATAGTGCTTAAAGATGAAAACATAAATAGAACCAGAATATTGTTACGTATAGTGCTAGAATATGAGCCCCTTAGATTGGAAGGCAATTAAAATATGACTGGAGAACTGCAGCCTCCTCAAAGTAGAGTTGGCCATGATGACATAAACTTTATGTTTAGGAAAGCTTCACAACCTTCATTTACTGATGGGACACAACTCAAAATGAGGAGAAATAGCTGCAAACATCCATTAATAATAGGAACATGGAATGTACAACCTAAGAATCTAGATAAATTGGAGGTTATAAAAAAATAAAAGAAATACATAAATATTGATATTCTAGGCATCCGTGAGTTAAATCTGACTGATGTTGGCCATTTTGAATTGGACAATCATATAGTTTACTAAATTGGGAATGACAATTTGAAGAGGAATTGTGTCATGTATTTT
>NW_006408586.1:14495259-14496214 GCF_000296735.1 Chrysochloris asiatica
ATAAATAACATAAAAGGTGGTTGGTTGTATACCTGGATCCTACCAGATGGAATACAAATTGTAAGAGTGTACAAAGCTCAATATCATCAGCGGAAACAAGGCGAGAGATTGACTGTGGAATACATCAATTGCTCATATGCAAGTTCAGGCTGAAGCTAAAGAAAATTAAAACAAATCCACAAGAGCCAAATATGACCTTGAACATATCCCATGTGAATTTAGAGACCATCTCAAGAACAGATTTGAAACATTAGACACTAATGATTTAAGATCAGAAGAGCTGTGGAATAGCATCATGAACATCATACAGAAACAAAGCACAAGATTATTAAAAAGATAATAAAAAAAAATAAAAGACTAAAACTGATGTCAGAAGAGACTGAAACTTGCTTTCCAGTGTAGAGATGTTAAATAAACATAAGAAATGAGGAAGTAAAAAAGCTGCACAGAGTATTTCCAAAGGAAGTTCAAAAAGACAAAGCCAAATATTATAATGAAATGTGCAAATATATGGAGTAGCAAAACCAAAAGGGAAGAACATGCTCAGCATTCCTTAAGGTGACAAGACTTAAAAAAAGTCAAGCCTCGACTTGCAATATTGAAGGTTTCCATGGGCAAAATACTGATTGATGTACAAAGCATCAAAAGAATATGGAAGGTATATACACAGTCACTGCTTCAAAAAGAAATGTTTGATGTTCAACCATTTAAAGAGGCAGCATATGATCGAGAACCAATGGAGCTGAAGGAAAAATTCCAAGGTCCATTGAAGGTATAGACAAAAACAGATTCCAAGAACTGATGACATACAAACTGGAATTTTTCAACAAGCTCATACAGCATTGGAGGTTCTCATTCATTTATTCCATGAAAATTGGAAGATAGCTAACTGATGAACTGACTGGAAAAGAATCATATTTGTGTCCATTCCAAAGTGAAGGGACTCAAAAGAATG
>NW_006408586.1:14512399-14513674 GCF_000296735.1 Chrysochloris asiatica
TTAACGCTGTATGAGCCTGGCTGTGCATAAACTTTACTTTTGCAAACACTTTTTACTTAGACATATAAAACAAAATTAAAGTTTATTTCATCTTTAAAACAATAGTGATGTTTATAGTTGCAGTTTCAACACTAAAATATTTCATTATACAAATAATAAAATAAAAAATTACCAAACCAATACTTGTTTAAGTCAATTCCAACTCAAGGTAATCCCATGTGTTGCAGAGTGGAACTTTACTCTGAGTTTTTCTAGGCTACTATCTTACAAAGTAATGAAGTCCTCATTTGGTGCTGTGGAATAATGCACTGGACTGCAAGGTCAGTTTGATCCACAAGGTTGGCAGTTCAGATTCATCAGCTCCTCCTTGGAAACCCTATATGTGTCACAATGAGACAGAAACAACTAGAAGGCACTTAACAACTACAACAATCTTTCAAAGTAGTAAAATTTGCTGACAGCAATACAAAAATGGTCGCAATATTATATCAACAAAGTAACAAAGTACTGCCAGAAATTAAGCTGAATTCAGAAGAAAACTTGGAACAAGGGATATAATTTCAGTCAGATGGGTCTTGGCTGGGAGCAGAGAACACCAGAAAAATATTTACAAATGCTTTATAGGTTATGTAAATACTTTTGACTCTGTAGACCACAATAAACTATGGATAACACTGTGAAGAATCAGTATTCCAGGACACTTAGTTTTGCTCATGAAGAACTTCATAGACCAAGAAAACAAGGGGATAATTAGCAAATAGTTTAAAATCAGAAAGGATGTGGAAAGGAGCTATATTCTTTCACCATACTTATTCAGTATGTATGCTGAGCAAGTTATCTGAAAAGCTGGATAATATGAAGAAGAACATAACATTAAGATTGGAGGAAAATGCATTAATATTAGCATATTGCAATTTGCAGAGGAAACAAGCTTGTTTGTTCAAAGCAAAGAGGAATTAAAATACTTACTGATGAATATTAGATACTACAGTCTTTAGTATAGATTGAACCTCAGTACAAAGCAAAGAAAATCCTCACAACTGGACCAATAAATAATATCATGATAAATGGATAAAATATATAATTTGTCAAATACTTCAGTTTGCTTGAATCCATAATCAACACTCATGGAATCAGCAGTTAAGAACTCAAATAATATTGCTTTAGGCAAATATGCTGCACAAGACATCTTAAAAGTGTATAAGCAAAGATATTAGTTTGAAGAATAAGTTACATCTAACTAAACCCATAGCACTTCATTTGTGTATGAAAGTT
>NW_006408586.1:14514219-14517674 GCF_000296735.1 Chrysochloris asiatica
TTCTGCTGTGCATGGGGTCGCTATGAGTCAGTTCTGACTCGATGGCACCTGACAACAACAACAACAACCAAGACAACAAACAAATCTCTATTGGAAAAAGTATAGTAAGAAGGGTCCTTAGAAGCTGGTATGGCAAGACTTCATCTCTCATACTTTGGACCTGTTATGAGGAGGGACCAGTCACTGGAGAAGAGCATCACAGTTGGTAAAGTGGAAGTTCATGAAAGAAGAGGAAGATCACCAATAAAATGGATTGACATAGTGGTAGCAGCAATGGACTCAAATATAACAATTGTGAGAATGGTGCATAAATGGACCATTCTGACACATCGGTACCTCACTCTATTGTACATGAGGTACCTATGTGTCAGAACCAACTCTATGGCAACTAACAATAACAGCAATATTTCAAAGCAGATACCCAGATCTTTGTTCCTGGATAAGTTCAGATAGTCAACCTTTCAGTTATTAGTCAAAAGCTAAAGCATTTGTATCACTTTAAAAGTCACAACAATCAATACGTTTAAAAAAATAGCTTTACAAATGTTCACAAAAGTGAAATGATACTTTGCTTTTAATCCTTGTTATGGATTAAATTGTGTCATGATGCTGTTGGATATGCACTGAATCACTTGGTTGATTTGAACGGAAAAGTCAGTAGTTCAAACTCACCAGCTGATTCTTGGAAATCACATACAGGGTCTCTATGAGTCAGAACAACCTTTGGCAAGAACAACATACCAGATGGCTGAACCGCCGACCTTGTAGTTCAAACCAACCTTATGGTCAAGTGCTTAGCGTATGGCACGACCCCAAGAAAACCCTATACAGGGTAGTTACAGCAGCCAGTACCATCACCAAGAGTCTCTATAGAAAAACACTGGACCACAAGACCATATAGACTTTCCAGCTGCTCCTGGAAACCCTATACAATGTGACTATGAATCAACGGATGACAAAACAACAATATATCTGTGGTTATAATACCATATGGCAAGGGGTTTCTTTGTTATGTTAATGTGACCATTTTAGTGTAAGGTGTGCCTTAAAGCAATCTCTTTTGAACTATAAAAGGGAAGATTACACATGGAAGCAAGCAAGAAGAGATGAGAGATTAATGCTATGCCACATGAAAATCACCAAGGAGCCAAGGAACAAGTACCTTTCCCCTGAGCTGACAGTGAGCCTTCTACTAAAGCCTAAGCCCTGAGTATGGACTTCTAACTTACTAAACTGTAAGAAACTAAATTTCGATTCCTTAAAGCCTCCCATTTGTAGTATTAATTTTATTATTGCTAAGTGCCATGTAGCCGGTTTTGACTCATAGCAACCCAGCCGGCTGGTGGATTTGAACTGCTGACACTTATTTTCAAACTGAACTTCACTCCAGTGCATTATCTTGAAGCATCATGCCAGTACTATAAAATTTAAACAATCTCTGAGTTATTTAAAGAAAATAAATATTATGGATCTATAAGGAGCTCTGGTAGCGTAGTGGTTACGAATCGGGCTGTGAACCTTAAGGTCAGCGGTTCGAAACTACGAGCAGCTCCGTGGGAGAAAGATGAGGCTTTCTACTCTCATAAAGATTTATACCCTTGGAAACCTTGTACAGGGTCGCTATGGGTCAGAACTGACTCAACGGCACTTAACAACAACAACAACAGTAAAATGTACCAGGATCCAGTAAAATGTAACACAAACCAATTTCAGAACAAATTAGTTAATAAACTAGATTAACATATAGCTGTCTATAACATATGTTGTTGTTGTTACGAAGTGCCATCAAGTCAGTTCCAACTCATAGGGACCCTGCATAGGGTTCCCGAGGAGCAGCTGGTGAGTTTGAACTGCTGACCTTGTGGTTCAAACCAACTTTGTGGTCCAGTGTTTATCCATAGACTCCATGTATTGAGTCGTGGTGGTGGTAGTGGTTTTCATAACTACCCTGTATAAGATTTTCCTGGTGTCATGTTTTAGGATAAGAACTTGACCACAAGGTCGGTTTGAACTGCAAGGTCAGCAGTTCAAACTCACCATCTTCTCCTCGGAAACCCTATGTTGGTGGTGAAAGTTGTGTACTGTGGAGGTAGTTCTGACTCATAGCAACCTTGTATATGGATTCCAAGGCTGTAAATCCTTATGGGAGCAGAAAGCTTCATCTTACCTTAAAGGAGTAGCTGGTATTTTCGAACTGTTGACCCTGTAGCTAGCAGACTTGTAACCTCCAACGCTATCAAAGCTTCTCATACTGAGTCTTAGTGCATTAGAGGAATCCTGTTGTGGTGGTGTGGGCTAATGCATTGGACTGCAAAGTTGTATTGAACCATAAGGTCCATGGTTCAAGCTCACCAACTGCTCCTTGGAAACCTGATACACTGTCGCTATGGGTCAGAACCAACTCAATGGCACTTAACAGCAATAATTGCATTAGAATTCTTATTGTTGATCAAAAATTGAATATTTCCTGTTTAAAATTATATTTCTCTACTCATATACTGGATAGATACTTAAGTATCATTCTGTCTCAACACAATACAGAAAGAAAAGTCTTCTTTGATAATCTCAGTACACTTAGCGTTTTTATTTTTTCCATGATTCAATTGACATTTGTAAATTCTTTATAGAAATTGGCAGAGACTTTGCTTCTTAAAACATCTTTCTATTTTTCTTCCTATTGCCTTAAACATGTACAGTCTTATAGCACACGCTCAATATTCTTGCTTCAAGTATTACAAGTCTTTCCCTTGTCATGCCTCCGAAATTACTGCTATAAAATAAGTGTGTTTATATCAGTGCCTACATAAGGATACCATCTTAATCTCCTTAAATTATACATTGGAAACAGGATGGAGAATAAGATTATACATATTTTTTAATCTATCATTTATTACTTTCAAAACTTTACTTTTCTAAATTAGCTATTTAAATATTTTCAGTCCTCCAAATGGTGAAATTTAACGTGCATGTTTTTTGTGATGATTAAACTAAGTAATATTTATTAAGAAAAGGAAACATAGTAAGGTTTATTATTTGTTTTCTTTCACTATCTTCATGTCCAGATATTTTCTACATCATTAGACCATTATTTATTACATTAAAGAAAGTCATGCTGCTAGATGTCTCCTTTGTGTGTGCGTGTATCTGGGGGTGGGAGTGGGGGAGGCTGTTAGGGATTACCAAAAAGACTGACATGAGTTTAAGGCAACTGGTTTTATAGATCACAATTGAAGTATTAGTTCTTCAGTGAAGTATTTTTAACATTTCCAGAAAACATCCATCACAATTTTTATATATTTATATAAAACACACACATACATGAGGGTAAGTAAAAAATTATCTGTGTTCTGGCTGTAGAATTTATTTTAGTAAATTTTAGAAAAGACAAATGCATCCTTTTTGTACATCATCTCCTTGCTTTTAAATATATTTTGTCCATTTGTCACCAAGCTTTC
>NW_006408586.1:14519199-14530620 GCF_000296735.1 Chrysochloris asiatica
TATATATATATATATATTGTTATTGTTAAGTGCCGTCAAATTGATTCCGACTCATAATGGCACTTTATAGAGTTTCTGAGGCTTTAAAAATCTTTGTGGGGGTAGAAATCCTCATCTTTCACCCAAGGAGTGGCTCGTGGTCTCTAACCATAGACCTTGTGGTTCGCAGTGCAGTGCTTATCGCATGGAGATGCCATCCTGCATATGCTGTGTGTGTGTGTGTGTGTGTGTGTGTGTGTGTGTGTAAAGAGAGAGAGAGCATCCTGGTGTGGTGCTGCAAGTTAATGCACTGTCAATTTAAACTACAAGGTCAGCAGTTGAAGCTCACCAGTGGCTCCTCAGATACCCTATATAGGGTCATTATGATTCAGAACTGACTGAAAAGCACTTAACAAAAACATATATATAAGTGGCTGGTGAGTTCTAACCCTGACCCTGTGGATCAAACTCATATTGCAGTTCAGTGCATTATCTTGCAGCACCACAATAGGACTCAGTATATAGATATAGAGATGGAGCTAGATCTAGATATATAGATATAGTTGTTGTTAAGTGCTGACAAGTTAGCTTCAACTAAAAACGACCCTGTATAAGGTTTCAGAGGAGCTAGTGGACTAGAACCACTGAACTTGCTGTTCAACAGACCTTGCATTCCAGTGTTTATCCTAGATTATCCAATAGTGCCACGCCAGGACACTTTTGCACACTCTCTGTATACATACATATGTTGTTGTTAAACATCATCATGTTGGGTCTGACCCATAACTCCATAATGGCCCTGTATAGGGTTTCCAAGGAACAGCTTGTAAGCTTGAACCATTGACTATGCAGTTCAAAAAGACTTTGAAGTCAAGTGCATTAACGCACAGTACCATATACATACAGACAGATAGATAGATAGATAGATAGATAGATAGATAGATAGATAGACAGATAGATCTAGAAATATGTATAGGGTTTGCAAGGAGCAGCTAATAGGTTTGAACTGCTGACAATTTCTTTCTAAGTCCAGAGCTGACCCTACAGCCCCAGACCAGGAGACCACACATATTCATACTGTTGTTATTGTTGTTGTTGTTGTTGTTAAGTGCCGTCGAGTCGGTTCCGATCCATAGCGACCCTGTACAGGGTTTCCGAGGGTGTAAATCTTTACGGGAGTAGAAAGCCTTATCTTTCTCCCGCGGAGCAGCTGGTAGTTTCGAACCTCTGACCTTAAGGTTCGCAGCCCGATTCGTAACCACTACGCTACCAGATTAAGTGCTGTTAAATCAGCTCAGACTTGTGGGCTTGAACTGCTGAACTGGTGGCATAACATCAGTTTTTCTGTTCCGGCAAATATTTACAGCTATGAAAATTCTATAAAGAGTTATTATGAATCAAGCTGTGGATTTGGATGAAGCAAAGCTTTGGGGACTTTCATTTGTTGATGGAACACAACTCAAAATGACAAGAAACAACTACAAACAACCATTGGTAATCAAAATGTGAAACATACAAAGTTTGAAACTAAGATATTTGGAAATGCCAAAAAATGAAGTTGAAGTCATAAAAATGGAACAAGCTGAACTGGCCTGGTATTGGCCATTTTTGATGAGAAAATTATGTGGTTTACTATGTCAGTAACAATAAATTAAAGAGAAATGTCATCACTTTTATCATCAAAAGGAACATTTCAATAGCTAATTTGAAGTACAACACTAACTGTGATAAGATAATATACACAAACCTATATTAAAAAAAGACCCATTAATAATACTATTATTCAAGTTTATGTACCAACCTCTACAGCCAGTGATAATGAAATTGAAGAATTCTACCATCTTCTTCAGTCTGAAATTGATCAAACATGCTATCAAGAAACATTAATTTTTATTAGTGATTGGATGAAAAAGGTGGAAAGAAAAAAAATAGGAAGGTTCTGTAGTTGGAAAATATGGCCTCAATGATAGAAATGATACTGGAGATCCAATAATAGAATTTTGCAAGACCAAATATTTATTAATTGCCATTATCTTTTTTCAAAAATGTAAATGAGGACTATCCATGTAGACCTTGCTAGACAGAATACACAGGTATCAAACTGACCACGTCTGTAGGAGTTGATGGAAAAGCTCAATATCATCAGTCAAAACAATGCCGCATCAACTGTGAAGCAGACCATGAATTACTTGTATGCAAGCTCAGGCTAAAATTGACAAAAAAGAAATCAAGTCCAAGAGAGTCAAAATACATACCAGAGTATATTCTAGCTGAGTATTGGAAGCATCTTGAAAAGACTAGAGGTGTCATGGAATGATGTCACGAAGTTACAGCAACTATAACAAATGATGAAGTTTGAAAACAAAAATACAAAGGGCAGCTTGAGAAGACAAAGAAAAACATTATGTTGAAATGCACAAAGACTTGGAGTAAGAAATCCAAAAGGGAGGAACAAGTTCAATGTTTATCAAGTTGAATAAAAGAACTGAAGGAAAAATTCAAACCTTAACATGAAATTTTGAAGAATTCTACATACAAATTATTTAATGATGCAATAAACATTGAAAGAAGAAGATGGAAGGAATATACAGAGTCACTATATAAAAATAATTCTTTGAAATTCAATCATTTTTAGAGGTAGTATATGATTAAGAGTCCATGGCATTGAACGAAAAAGTCCAGCTTCACTGTGGCATCGACAAATAACAGACTCCGGGAAATGATGAAATAGAAATTGAAATGGTTCAACAAACAGTTGCAGCTCTGGAGGTACTTACTCATCTATGTCAAGAAATTTGGAAGGCAGTTACTTTAGCCAACCAATTGAAAGACATCCATATTTGTACCCATTTCAAAAAAAGGTGACCCACCAAATCTGAAATTAGTCAAATGATATCACTAATATCACAAGCAATTAAAACTTTACTGAATGTAATTACAAAATAGTTTTGTGCTGTCAGGAGTTCAAGCCTGATTTAAAGGAAGAAGTGAGATGAGGCATATCCTTACTGGCATTAGAGGGATCTTGGCTGAAAGCAGAGAATAGCAGAAAGATGGTTATTTTTGCATTATTGAATATGTGCAGGCACTGGACTGTTATGTGTCATAACAAACTATGGATTGCATTGACAAGAATGGAAATTCCAGAACACTTCATTTTGCCTATGAGGAACCTGTACATAGACCAAGTTATTGTTAAATGCCATTGAGTTAATTTTGACTCACTGCGACCCTGTGTAGGGCTTCTGGGCTTTTAAAATTTTTGACAGGAGCAGAAAGCTTCATTTTTCTCCTGAGGAGATGCTGGCAGGCTCAAATCCCAGACCTTGTGGTTCATAGTCCAGTGCTTCTCATTTGGAGCCACCACACTCCCACATAGAACAAAAGATAGTCCTTAAAACACAGCAATAGATACTGAGTGGTTTAAAATCAGGAAAAGTGTCTGTCAGTGCTTTATCATTTCTTCATACTTACTCAGTCTGTATGCCAATTAAATAATTTAAGAATATTAATTATATGAAGAAGACCATGGTTTCAGAATTGGAGGAAGACTCACTAGCAACTTGTGATATGCAGATGACACAAACTTGCTTGCTGGGAGTAAAGAAGACTTGAATATTTTACTGAGAAAGATCAAAGACTACAGTTTTCAGTATGAATTGCACCTCGATGTAAAGAAAATGAAAATCCTCATAACTTAACAAATGAATTACATCATGACAAGCAGCAAATTGCTTGAAGTTGTCAAATATTTAATTTTACCTGGATCTACAATGTCAATGAAAGCAGCAGTCAGGAAATGAAATGACTGATTGCCATGGGTAAATCTACTGTTAAATATCTCTTTAAAGTGTTAAGAAAACAGTTTGAAGACTAAAGTGCACCTGATCCTAGCTATGGTATTTTCAATTGCCACATATGCACATGAAAGCTGGACAATGAATAAGGAAGATTGAAGAAGAATCTAACATTTTAAATCTGTAATTTTAACAAAGATGGCCATGGATTGCCAGAAGAATGAACACAATTGTTTGGAATAGATATAGGTAGACTGTTCCTTAGATGTGAGGATGCTGATACTTAGTCTCATGTCCGTGGGAAATGTTATCAGGAGGGAACAGTCCTTAAAAGACATCATGCTTGATAAAGTAAATAGTCCAAGAAAAAAAGGAAGACTCTCAATGAAATAGATTGGTACAGTAACTTCCAATAGTGGGCTCAAACAGAACAACAATTGTAATGATGGGGCAAGACTAGGCAGTATTTTTTTCTATTGTACATAGGGTCTCTATGAGTTGAACAAGCTGTACAGCAGCTAACACCAATACATTCCTTCCACTACAGGGGCAATCATAAGGAGCCATAGTGTGGGGCTGTAAGATAAGCACTGGACTGCTACTCACAAGGACAATGATTCAAACTCACCAGTTGCTCCTCAGAAACCCTGTACAATTCGCTATGAGTTGGAACTGACTCAAAAGCACTTAGCAACTATAATATTATAGGCACAATCATATCTATACAGGTCACCTGAACTACTTTCTGTTCTTTAAACATTCCACTCTATTTACTCTAAAATCTTTTATGCCATTTGTTTGTTTGTTTTCAGGCTAATATACCCTCATTTTATCTCTTCCAGAATTAACTGTTGCCTCCTTTGGGTTTTCTTCTCAATATTATAACACTTTATCTGAAAATACAGGCAAATTGTGATCACTCTCAACTTTAGCTTTTATCTTCATATAAATAATTCTGATAACTTTTCTTATAGATATATCACAATCTCTGTTGTCCTCATCATCACCTCCAAAATTTAAAAATATGAACTTTGTAAAGCCCAATAAAATTTCATTCATCTTTTTATTTCAATAATTTCCTCATGTATTTCAAACAGTATTAAATCACCACAGCAATTGTAAGCACAATTTTCCATATTAAGGTAATTTTTCAATAGTATTTTAGATTACTAATGTTCAAATTCCCAAATTAAGCTACAAAAACTGTTTATTTTTATTGTTATTTCTTCTAATTTTTTTCTCTAGTATATCCTTATATGTCTACATTTCTCTAAAGAAAGTAGGTGTGAGTGATGGCAGCCATGAATTATATTTTTATATCACCTTATATAATTTTATCTATTTAAAATTTAATAAAATAAATTTTCTGCTGCTATCAAAAGGAAAATTCTGTTTTTGTTGCATTCTATCAAACAAATGAATACTTGGAAAATGCAAAGATGGTTTTATTTAGCAAAGTAAAGAAGTTCAAACTCCAGTTGCAATATATTATTACCTCTAAATAGTTTCTAACACTGGGAGTGAAAATGGTGGTGTATATTTAGTTGTGCTTTTTTTGAAGGTGAAAACAGCAAGGAGCATTGTACAAACATACAGGTTCTGTAATAATTTTAACTGGAAAGTATTCCCAGTAGGTGGGAAAAAATGGGACATTATGCATGGTAACAGGTAAAATAGAAGGAAAGGATCATTTTCCTAATGCATTTTCTTTTGTTTGTTTGTTTGTTTGAGTCCTTTTAAGTAATGAAGTCTTTGTGTTGCTTCAAACCTAACAAATTATTATAATTGTATGTGCCTGTGATGGTTATTTGGCATGATAAAAGCATTTTTTCCAGAATAAATCAGGGCAGCTGATATCTATAATCTGTGACACAATATCTGACAGTATGAAATGTTTTATATGATTTGTTTATTGGGGGTTAAATTCACTTGTAGGATTACTTGTCAAATGTTTAAAATCAGAGCAAATTAAACATTTGGAGTTGCAGTAAAGTGTAGTCATAAAAACTGCTGCAATAAATGTTTAAGCTACTGGTGCTTATATTTTATACAACAATAGAAAATTAACCAAAGACCTAAGGGAAGGTTGATTAGGCAAAAAGGCAATTATTTGGAAAATGGAATGAAAAGGATCAAGAAATAATCTGTGTAATTTTGCATTCAACAAAGCAGAGAAATATTGGCAACCCTATTTGAGCATTCCCAAATTCATTGGAGAGCCATTAAACAGCTTAATAGAGGAACGCTGAAAGAAAATATGCGTGATTACAACATTTTATTTTTACTCCAACTCTTCAATCAAGGAGAAATAAATTTGAGCTAATAAACAACTAGTATTGCACTCTACATAAATTACGGTTCCTGAGCATACTCACAAAGGTAAAATATTTTTATATATTTATTTGCTGTGAAATGAATAACATTTGGCCCCAAAACCTATATAAAAAAAGCATATTTACAAAACATAGTCTACCAATCTAAACTAAATCAGCACTAGATTCTGCTAAAAAATGAAGATACCTGTGGCAGGCATGTGGATGTGTTGTTTTGACTCACTTTCAAGAAGAATTTGATGTCTAATTGTAAGGAATATGAATAAGTGATAGACTTCAGCTCTTTGCTTTATCAGAGTCTACATAAGTTTTCAAGTAGCTTCCATTTTCTTCTTCTTCTTTTTTAAAAATAATTTTAGGTTTGTTTCACATGCTCCCATACTCTATATGGGACCCTCTAATATGATCCCTTTCTGAGCAATTGTTTGTGGTAACTAGGCATGGTCTAGTTCTTTTCATCTGATAGTCATGAAGACTGATGTACTCATGTTCCATTAGTCCATTGGGCTAACTGATTCTAAGCCTCCTCAATTCTTTCTTTCACACATGGAGAGACCAATGACTGAACCTCATGTGCTGTTAAGATCCCAACAGGACTCACCCAAGTAGTACAGAGAACACTCTCTTTGTGGACTGTGTTATGCCAATTGACCATGGCGTCCCTTTGAGTCTATGGTTCTGAGCCCCTAGGCCCAGGAACTAATTGCCTTATGATGTTTGATAATATCTAGGAAGTTTTCAGCATTTTACCCACTGTAAGGAGTCCTGGTGTGGTGCTGTGTGTTAATGTGCTAGACTGCACAGTCGGTTTGAACTGCAAGGTTGGCAGTTCAAGCTTACCAGCCATTCCTTGGAAACCCTACACAGGGTCATTATGGGTTGGGACCAACTCGATTACACTTAACAGCAACAACAAATTCTACCACATTCATAGTTGTGATTGTTGTAAAGTTAAGTACTCATGTGCAAATATTCTCTTTCAAACTCATATATTTATGGGATATAAAAATATGTAGATATTCCACTCTTCCTCCCTTACCCATTCAGCCTATGTCTCAATCCATGTATCTATGCACAGAACACTATTGTTTCAAGGTTGTGTATATATTTAACCTTTATCCCCTTTAGCCCATGCATACCTCCCTATGTCTACACCTTTTTTCAACATTTTTCTGCCACCCTCCTTTTTCTTGTATATTGCCCTCCCCCTTCTTGTATATTACCCTCCCCATCACCTCAGCTAGCATGTCTACCTACCCTTTAGTTAGTGAATTGCTTAGCAAGATTTAAGTAGCCCAGAGTTTGTCTTCTCCAAGTAAATGAATTATAGGCAATTTTTCTCCAGAGATCAGTGTTGGGTTGGCAGAGATGTTGTTCAAGCTACGTTGCACTCTTTTTGTACTTGTACCCAATAAAAACTCACTTCCATTCACAATTATTATATCTAATAGATACTTCTATTCCATATTCTATATATCATCATCTGATTCTTGGAGAACCAAAAGTAGCCCAATTGATATTAGGAAGTATTCTGAGGAAGCAGGTAGGAAGATGAGGTGTTTTTTGTTGTTGTTGTTTTGTTTTAGGTGCCCTCATGTAAATTATAAACTCGCAGTGAATTCTTGTGACAGAAGAGAACAACCCCATTGAGTTCTCTAGGTTGTAATCTTTATAGAAGTAGATTGTCAGGCTTTCCTCCTGCACAGCTGCTGAGAATGTTAAAACTGTCATCCTTTAGGTAGGCAGCTGAGTTCATAACCATTGCACCACTGGAATTTAGAAACTCTATTTCATACCATCATATCTGTTTTGAGAATTCTTAATGTTCAGAACAAGTAAAGAGGAGGGTCAGAGAAAATGAGGTAGACTCCCAAAGAGATGGATTGGCCAAGTAGCAGCATTGATGGACTCAAGTGTGGCATTAGTAGTGAGATTGTCCCAGGATTGTGTGGTGTTTCATTCTACTGTGCATAAGGTTACTATGAGTTGGTACCGACTTGATGGCACCTAACAACAACAACAATCCTTATTTTGAGTTGTGTGACATCTGCAAAGAAGGTCCCCCAAATTTGCTTCATCCATGTAATTAAGGTAACTGTATTTTAGGAGGCAACACTTCCTCGGCTTTATTTTGAGTGACTTCTAACCTGAGTGACTCATCTGCAAGTAATAGATCTGATAATATTTCAATTGTAATCGTAATAGTTTGATTGGCTAACCATTCAGCTGCAATCATCATGTCCTTCTCCCTAGGCTGTCTTACTATTTAAGCTGCACTAAAACCTGGCCAGAGCCTATGATCATGAAGGAAGAAGACCAAGTTGCATTGAAGACATTGTCAAAGAACAAGGCAGTGGGAATTGATGGAATACAAATTGAAGTCTTTCAACAAACTGTTGTGGCAGTGGAAGAATTCATTCAACTATGCCAAGAAATTTGGAAGACAACTACCTAGCTAATTGGCTGCAAGAGATTCATATTTGTGTCCATTTCAAAGAGAGGTAACCTCATGGAATGTGGAAATCATCAAACAATATCACTGATATCCTCTATGAGTAAAGTTTTACTAAAGATAATACAAAGACAGTTACAACCATATATTGACAGAGAATTTCCAGAGGTTTTAGCCTGATTCAGAGGAGGACATGGAATGTGGGATATCATTGCTTACGTTAGATGAATCTTGACTGAAAGCAGAGAAAACCAGAAAAATGTTTACCTGTGCTTTATTGACTATGCAAAGGCTTTCAGTTGTGTGGATCATGGCAAATTATGGATAACATTGCAAAGAATGGCTATTCCGGAACACCTAATTGTGTTCATGAGGAATCTGTACATAGACCAAGAGGCAATTGTTCGAACAGAACAAGTGAACACTTATTTATGGTTTAAAATTAGTAAAGGTGTGTGACAGGGTTGTACTCTTTTACCATATTTATTTAATCTATATGCTGAGCAAATAACCTGAGAAGATGGATTATGTGAAGAAAAATGTGGCATCAGGATAGGAGGATGACTATTAACAACCTGTGATATGAAGATGATACAACCTTGCTTACTGAAAGTGAAGAGGACTTAAAATATTTACTGAGGAAGACCAAAGACCACAACTTTCATTATGGGTTGCACCTCAATGTAAACAAAACAAAAATCCTCACCACTGGACCAATTAACAATATCCATATAAATGGAGAAAAGATTGAAGTGGTCAAAGACTTAATTTTACTCAGATCAAGCATCAAAACTAATGGATGCAGCAGTAAAGATATTAAAGGATGCATCGCATCAAGCAAATATGTTGTTCAAGACCTCTTTAAAGTTTGGAAGAGCAAAGATGTGAATTTGAGGTCTAAGATGTGTCTGACCAAAGCCATGGCATTTTCAATAGCCTCTGATGCATGCAAATATTGGACAGTGAATAAGTAAAACCATAGAAGAATTGATGCATTTGAGTAATGTATTGGAGGAGAATATTAAAAGTATCATGGGCTGCCAAAAGAACAAAAAGATCTGTGTTGGAAGAAGTAAAGCCAGAGTGCTTCTTGGATGCCAAGGATGGCCTGACTTCATTTCTCATACTTTGGAACTGAGGGATGAGTCCCTGGAGAAGGATAATTTGTTTGGTAAAGTGTTGTTGTTGTGAAGTACCATCGAGTCGGTCTGACCCATAGCAACCCTGTATAGGGTTTCTGAGGAGAAGCTGGTGAGCTAGAACCACCAACCTTGCAGTTCAAATGGCTTTGCAGTCTGCCACATTAACCCACAGCGCCACACCAGGACTCCTTGGTAAAGCAGAGGGTCAGAAAAAAAAAAAAAAAAAAGATGAAGACCCACAATGAGATGGATTGGCACAGTGGCAGCAGCAATGGGCTCAGGCATAGTGATGATTATGAGGTTGGTCCAGGACCAGGCAGTGTTTAGTTCTGTTGTGCATAGAGTTGCCTTGAGTTGGTACTGATGCAATGGTATCAAACAACAACAACAGCAGCAAAACCTGTCTACTATGGGTGACCCTGAGGATATTTAAGTACCAGTGGCATTGCTTCTAAGGACCGCAGTAACATACTAGCCATTATAGTATAACAAACTGACAGACAAGTGGAGGTATTAGCTATTCACAACAGAAAGTACTTTGTTGCTTAAGTAATCACTCAGATATGTTGTTTCTGTTGTTGTTATTGCTAGATGCCATCAACTTGGTTCTGACTCATAGTGACTCTATGCACAACAAAATAAAACACTGCCAGGACCTACACCATTCTAACAACTGTGTCACATAAGCCCATTGATGTTGCCACTGTACTTCCATCTTGTTGGAAGTCTTCCTCTTTTTTGTTGACCCTCCACTTTACCAAGTATAATGTCCGTCTCCAGAAACTCATCCCTCTTGATAGCATGTCTGAGCTATGAGAGATGAAGGCTGGCCATCCTTGCTTCTAAGTACATTCTGGCTGTACTTCTTCCAAAAAAGATTTGTTGGTTCATCTGGCTTTTAATATTGTTGCTTTTATTATTATTCTACAAAACCACAATTCAAATGTATCAAATATTCTACTGTCTTCCTTATTCATCGTCCAACTTTCACACACATATGAGGCTACTGAAAATGGCAACCTTATAAACAGCAGATATGAGAAAATTTTGATATACACAGAGCTATACTTTGTCCATTATCCTTGAATTTGTGGTTTTTGTGTTAGATACCACTTTGTTATTTGCAAATCATTTTAATGTTATATAAAACAGTGTGTGGTGCTGCACCATCTTCACAATTGCTGCTATGTTTCAGCCTTTTGTTGAATTTTTGTGTCCATCCATCTCACTGAGGGTCTTAGAGCTTTTCTTTGACACTCTATTTTACCAAGAATTAAATCTTTTTTCCTAGGAATTGTCATTTCTAATAATATGTCCAAACTATGTAAACTGAAGTAAGAAACATGATGACTATACTTTTTTCTACACAGATTTGTATATGGCATCTAATTTCCTGACTGCTTCTTCTATGGGTACTGATTGGGATACATCTAGGATAAAATACTTGACAACTTCAATCTTTTCATCATTTTCATGATATTGCTTATTGGTCCAATTGAGAACGTTTGTTTTTCTTTTATACTGAGGTACTATACATACTGAAGACTATAGTGTCTGACCTTCTACTTTCAACTTCACATTCTTTTCTTTCAAGGTTGAAGTTCATGTTATCAGCACATCAAAGATTGGTAAGAATTCCTTCTCCAATCCTGATGCTAGTTCCTTCTTCATACAGTGCAGGTTCTTGGAACATTTATTGAATATACTGATTGAATAAG
>NW_006408586.1:14531122-14532932 GCF_000296735.1 Chrysochloris asiatica
ATTTGCATTGTTTTTCCATGAATGTTGCTTCTACTGTGGCATACTATCAAATTGGTTCTGACTCATAGTGACCTGTATAGCATTTCTGAGGCTATAAATCTTTTCAAGAGCAGAAAGACTGGTGGATTCAAACTGCTGAACTTGTGGTTAGCAGCCCAATGCATAACCCACGATACAACCAGAGTTTCTGATCCTTATGATTTATCAGTGCCTTCAATGTATCTTGGACTTCTTCCTTCTATATTATAAGTGTTGATTATATCTTACTTCTTAAAATTGTTTAACTTCAATCAAGTATTTTTTGTAGAGCAATACAATGTATTCCTTCAATCTTCTTTGGTGCTTCCTGTCTCATTCAATATTTTGACTACTGTTGTTAAGTGCATCTTTTTTTTATATTTCTTGTCTCATTTGACACGTTTACTACTGTTGTTATTAAGTGCCATCCAGTCAGTTCTGACTCATAGTGACCATTTGTAAACCGACCATGAGGTTGAGTGCTTTTCTCTGTGCCACATTGCAAATGGTGACTTCAATTTTTTTCTTCAACTCTTTCAGCTTCAGAAATGCCAAGCATGTTCTTCTATTTTGGTTTGCTAACTCTAGATCTTTTCAGTTTTCATTATAATATTTCACTTTGCCTTTTTGATCCACCCTTTTATATCTTCTGTAGAGCTGTTTTGCTTTAGCATTTCTTCATTTTGCTGTATCTTCCCTGCGTTGTAGAGCAAGTTTCATAGTCCCTTCTGCCATCCATTTGCTTTGTTTTTTTGTTTTCATTTTTAAAATGTCTTTTAAATTACCTTTTAGTTTCTTCATGTATGCTGTCCTTGATGTCATTCCACAACTCATGTGGTATTCCATCATTAGTAGTCAGTCCTGGTATGGCGCTGTGGGATAATGCACAGGACCTCAGGATTGGTGTGAATCGCAAGTCATTGGTCCAAATTCACCAGACACTCCTTGGAAACACTATCAGGGTTTCCAGGAGTTGGAACTGACTCAACAGCACTTAAAAACAACAAGTAAAGATTATTCTTCAGAAGGTCTTTTAATTCAGATAGGATGTAATAAATGTCATTTTATGAATTTGAAGATTTTTCTTAACTTTTTTCTTTGAACTAGCATGTGAGGAAGTGATGGACAGTTCTAGAGATGGTCTTGGCCTTGTTCTGTTGATGACATTGTGAATTTCCATGGCATATTTTAAAAAGGGTGGTCAGTTTGATTCCTGTTCAGTACTTATGTGCATTACAAGAGTATAGCAGTCATTTATGTTGAAAAAAAATTTACAATGAATAAATTGCTGGTCTTTCAAAGTTTTACCACGAGATCATTGATTTGATTTCTATCTTGGATGCCACATTTTCTAACTGTTGATTATTCTTTGTTTCCATCTTTTCCATTTTAATTATCAGTGCATCTTGATATAATGTTTGATCAATATCCCAGTGCAAAACACTTAATTTCCTCTTCTTTAGCATTAGTGGTTGCTGTGTAAATTTGACTAATGGTCATATCAATTTGTCTCCTTTGCACATGAATAAATATTGTCCTAACCCTGAAAGTTTTGCATTTTTGAATTGATTTTGAAAAATATTTTTTAACAATTGATGTGACATCATTAATCTTTAATTAGTAATATACAGCATAGTATATTATATATTTATTTGATTCAACATGGCTAACATCAGTCCATTTCAACTCAGTAATGCTTAGGATATTAATCTTTATGTGTTTTTTTGAAAAGAATTAATGTTACTAATGTTTTAAAATTAAGAAAGGTGTGCAATAAGGTTGTATCCTTTCA
>NW_006408586.1:14533742-14536540 GCF_000296735.1 Chrysochloris asiatica
TTCTGCTGTGCATGGGGTCATTATGAGTCAGTTCTGACTCGATGGCACTTAACAACAACAATGTTACTAAATTCATACTTTGCCATTTCACTTTCTGATTTTAAAGGGTGAGTGCAGCTGTTTCTTAACATTTTCAGTCATGTTACTTTGGAAAATAAATGTCCTGAAACCTTCATTCCATCTACCTCAGTAAGATTAACTGTATTTTGAGGAAGCAGCTATTGCCAGTTGTCTTTTGAGTGCTTTTCAACCTGATTGACTTTTCTTCTTTCACTGTGTCAGAAAACGTTCCACTACTATTCATATGGTTTTCTTTCAGTGGTGTCCTCCTTAGTCTTTCTTTTTCTGGAAACTCCACTGAAACACCTCCACCGTAGGTGACCCTGCAGTTATTTGAAATACCAGTGGTATAGCCTCCTGTATCACAGCAATATGCAAACCACCACAGTTGCACAAATTCACAGACTAGGGCTAATGGCCCAATAATTGTCAGATTTACAAATCTCTGAAGTCATCAACAATGTAGGAAATCACCAAAATGTTAGAGAATTCATCTTTACATGCAAGTATCCATGTTTCTTTCTAGGATACCCAGAGTACTTGCTACTCTGGGTATTTCACTCACATTTAACAGGTAAAATTTATGTCATGCTTCAAAGAGCACACCAGCCTGATATCTACTAGAATTCCCAGATAATCAAAGTCAAATTTGTTTTCTCTTAGGCATGCTTTGATTGCCTCTCCTCATCTCATTGATGAGCTTCTACCCTAACTGTATGCGGAGGACCAATCACATCACATTCAACATTGGAGAGATGAAATTAATAATAGTTTATTAGTCATGTACATACTCTAGGATATGTTGTTGTTGATTTAAAGTGCCATTATGTTGAATCTGACTCATAGCTACCCTGTATAGGGTTTCCAAGCAGCAGCTGATGACTTTAACCACCAACCATGCAATTCAAACAAGCCTGTGATTGAGTGCTTACCCTATAGCAACACACAAGGACTCTGGAATGTAGGCCACCGTATTTCATGCAGAGCTCACAAGTTACATTCAAGAACAAAGTGGGTTGCAAGAAGAAGTCTTTGTGTGTGTGTGTGTGTGTGTGTGTGTGTGTCGGGGGTGGAACATCGCTTGTTCCCTTGGGGAACTGTGGTAGGTTGATTTGAATAATTTAATTGGTTCACAGGAAACTGAACTTTATTCCAGCATACACAGACACTGAGCCTGGAATATGTGATAGGAGTTCTGTAAAATTGATAATCTTTTGCTCTGAGGACAATCTCGGATCCGTAAACTAAACAAATGATCATGATTTTGCCTTAGAAACATTGAGCTAAGGTTTCTGTTCACCAGCATTTTACCTGATTATACACAAGAAAAATTCCCTTAAGAACAATTTCTATTACTCTTAGAATGCTATTATTGATCAGCCGCTGTGATAAACTTCTGCAGAGCAGTGTTTCCACTTATTCTATCTGTCTCAGTCTCCTAGGGTTGCCATAACAAAATGCCACAAAACACATGGCATTTAAGAAAGACCTTAACATATCTTTTGGGATCACAGTTGAATGTATAAACACTGCTCTTTAAGAGAAAAAATGTCCACCTCACTGGTCAATGTTTCCATGTGGTCTCAGTTATTCTGGAACTTCTCATTTCCTATTACCATAGAGTTTAGCTCTTTTATAATGTCTACTATTGATATATAGTGGACAGTTATCACGGAACTTCTCAATAATTTAACCTTTCTTATCCCTATTACACTAGTTCTTGCTGCATTAATAAAACGACTGTTTTCATACCTCAGAAAATAAAACAGTGAGTCCATGCTAAGCAGACAGCATGCATCAAAACAGGTATTTGGGCATAAAGATTTGGATCTCAAACTGAAAGTCTGGTATGAAAGTCATCCCCCATTCTAAATAAGCAATTTAGAAAATAAAACTCCATGTATAAAATTTAAGATAGCCTATGTTCAATTGTAGAAGTCTATCTTTAGAAAAGCCATCATATATGCCTTCTGAATTTCATGTAAAACCTTAAACTGGTAATTTCATATCATGTCTTGAACTTCAGCCTATCTTTTTCATTCTTGGATTATAATAAATAAAATTTAATGTAGTAAAGAAATGACACAGAAAAGGAAAGAAAACAATGAACTTATTATAAGCTAGGTAATATTGTGAGCAACTAGAAATAATTTCCACTATAGAAGCCCTGATAATTAGTTTAAAACATACAAAATATGCTTGTTTTTGTTTGTTGATTGTCAGGAGTTGATTTCTACTCAAAGTGATATTTCAACTCATTCATAGAGTAAAACTGCCCATAGACTTTTCTAAACTATAATGTTTTAACCTTTTTTATTGTGACTTGAGTAAATGTTTAAAGAGCAAATCAACAGTTGTACATTAAACAAAGCATACATTTAATTTCATCTCCATTGCCATCCTTTCTGTGTAATATCACTTATCTTATTTCCTCCCTGTTTCTTACATAGATTCCTCCTCTTCTTCAATTTCCCAACAAATGCTACTTTATCCTTCCTTGCTCAGGAGTTTGAATCAGAAAAATGTAATTATGAATAAGAAATTAAATGAATTTTATGATTTTTATCAGTTTTTGATCAGTTTGATCCCTCTACTATTCCCTCTTGCAGTAGCATCTTCCAGTTCTTTTTTATATCACTGTTTGGAACCATGCAAATGTAATTTTGCATTATTAATATATTTTTTTAATTTTTTTAAAATATTTTATTGTGAATTATATGATAGTTTACCTCAGTAAG
>NW_006408586.1:14536974-14538105 GCF_000296735.1 Chrysochloris asiatica
TCTAGGTTCCCTCTTGAAAGCTTGTAAGCCAGTCACTTCTTGCCTTTGTAGTCCCCACCACCCATTTGGGTATCCAATGTCCAAGTTGCTCATGTCTGTCTACTCTGTATGTGGAGGGGGTGGGAATGTTTCTTGCTGTAAGGATTTGTTCCCTCTTTTGAGTCCCTGCATCCATATGTGTAGATCAAGTTCATCAAATTGTATCAGATCACTCTTTTTTCCCTCTTCTTTCTTCTCCTGGTTGAGCTCTGATCATCCAGTCATCCGGGCCAGGTCACGTGGGTGCAATCTGCAAGTGTGGGCGTTCTTGTGCACATGCCCTCTCTTCCCATCAGCCGGTAGCTCCACTCTCCACTCGAGTCCTACGTGGCCATGCCACTGACTCTGGGCCCAAGAGTCCCCAGGTCTCCTCACACTGCTGGCCAACTAGGTCCCCATCTGGGTCCACAGAAGCCCACTGAACATTGTAGGGCTTAGCTTACAGCTTCATTGCTGCTTTTACCCCATTTCCCCCTATTGGTGATGTGTGTGGTCACCAATCTGAGCATGTAGTTCCGTTGTCTCAGTCTTGGAAGGGGGTTTGCATTGAGAGGACCTGACTACTTGCCTTGATGTTTCCTGGGGAAGCAATTTGTTTGTTCTTGTAGTAACAGTCCATCTGCCTGTATTGTTTTGTATTTTTCTTGTAGGTCTTTCTTTCAAGGAGTATCTTCTGTTCTTCTAGCTGCTCCAGGCTGGACTAATCATCCTTTCAAGTGGAAATTTCTCATCTCTGGAGATTTGGATGTGGTTCAGATTTCTAACTATAGTTTTATGTATTGCAAAGGCACCGCAGGATGCTTTCTTCACTAGGTACGCTGTAGCCCCATTTTAGGTATTCCAATCAGTTATAGGCAGAAGATGGACTTACAAGCCTTCTAGGGTGCTGTTTCTGACTATTCCTTTCTCTCCCCCTCCAGTGTCTGCTCTGGAAAACCAAGATTCAAAATACAGCCAAGCATCTTAACACCATTTCCCTCTCCTCCCCCATTCCAACCATGACTCAATCCCTATATCCCAGAGCCCTGCAATTCCAAGGCTGTGCATATATCATCCTTTATCTTTGTCCCACTTAGCCCATTCAAACATGTC
>NW_006408586.1:14548237-14548745 GCF_000296735.1 Chrysochloris asiatica
AGAGATCTGAGCTTAGTCTGACTTGCTTGCCTTTGTATGTGAACCTTCTCTTTTCTCTTGCTGTTTTCAGAATCGTCTCCTTATCTTTGAGTTTGGAGCTTGACTGTGATATGTCTTGGTGATTTTCTTTTGGGGTCTACCTTTCCTGGAATTCATTGAGCTTCTTGTATGTTCATCTTTTCACTTTTCAGGATGTTAGAGAATTTTTCTTCCAGTAGTTCTTCTACTATTTCCTCTGTGGACTTGTGTGATTCTTCTTGTTCTGTGCTGCCTGGTCAGGGAAGCGTTGGAAGTCCAAGATCTGCATTAGTATTTTTTAATATCTTTCTTCATAACTTTAAGCTCTATATATCAGAGGTAACTTGTTTGATACAGTGCTACCTATATCCCCAATGGCTTGTAGAGTGTGGATCCTGTAAGACTACTTTTTTTTTTTCTTTTAATGTTTTATTGTGAATTATGTGATAGTTTACATGAGGGAACATTAGCTTTACATTCATCCTATTTC
>NW_006408586.1:14550286-14551169 GCF_000296735.1 Chrysochloris asiatica
ATGGTGATATTTCTATCTATTCCATTCTCTCCCCCTCCAGAGTCCATTTTATAATGTAATGTAAGGAAAACCAACATTCAAAAGACAGCCAAGCATCTTAACATAGTTTCCCGCCTTTTGCCCTTCCCAAGCATGCCTCAATCCCTGTATCACAGAGTCCTGTTGTTCCAAGGTTGTACATACATCATTATTTACCTTTGTCCCACCTAGCCCATGCAAACCTGCCTATTAATTTTCCCATTTGTCTTGTTCTTCCATTCCCCTCTCCTTTCTTGTGTACTGCTTCCCTCCCAGCACCCAAAATATCCTGTATCTATTCCCTACTGTTTGATCCAAATTCCCTTCCCTCCCCTCACCCCACTTCCTACATCCCGGTAACCTGCTAAGAACGTCTCCCCCCAGGACTTTAGTATGAATTATTTTTCTTTTTTCTTTTACAGTTGTGGTCTTATGCAGTATTTCCCCTTTTGTGAGTGACTAATTTCACTCAATATAATATCCTCAAGGTTCATCCATGTTATTCAGTGGTTTGCCGTTTCCTTGTTATTCTTCAAGGTAGCATAATATTCCATTGTGTGTATGTACCACAGTTTGTTTATGCATTCTTCAGTTGATAGGCACTTAGGCTGACTTCATCTTTTGATATTTTAAGTAGTGCTGCTATGAACATTGGTGAGCATATACTTACTTATGTTATGGCTTGCATTTCTTGTGGGTAAATACCAAGTATAGGAATTGCTGGATCATAAGGTATTTTAATCTATTTTGCATATTGCATCTATTTCCAACTTTCTGACAAAGTGCCGTATTGCTTTCCAGAGAAGTTGTACCATTTTGCAATCCCATCAGCAATGCAGGAGTGTCCTAGTCTCCTCACATCTTC
>NW_006408586.1:14553171-14555590 GCF_000296735.1 Chrysochloris asiatica
GACATATTGTCAGGAGGACCAGTCACTGGATAAGGATATCATGTTTGGTAAGATGGAGGGTCAGAGAAAAAGAGAAAGACCCCCAACAAGATGGATTGACCAAGTGGCAGCATTGATAGACTCATATGTAGCAACAGTAGTGAGGTTGGCCCAGGATTGAACAATGTTTCATTCTGCTGTGCATATGGCCAGTATGAGTCGGTACTGACTCTATGGCACCTAACAACAATACAGGGCACACATAGAATATTAAGGGTTGCACAAACAAAAGAACACAAAACAAATGACTGAGGCATACTAAAAATTAGAAACATATGTGCAACAAAAGACTTCACCAAAAGAATAAAAAGGGAATCCACAGAATAGGAAAAAATCTTTTACAACATATCATACAAGGGACTGTTTTCTAAAATCTATAGGAAACTATAACACCTCTATAAGAAAAAACAAATAACCCAATTTTAAAAATGGGCACAGGACATAAAAGACACTTTACCAAGGAAGACATTTGGGCAGCAAACAAACATATGAAGAAATGTCCATGCCAGACATAATAGCAAGTTCAAAAAAACAGTGGACAATAAATGCTGGCAAAGATGTGGAGAGACTGCCATGCACCTATGCTCTTGGTGGGACTGTAAAATGATTCAGTCACTCTGGAAAACAATATGATGTTTCCTCAGAAAGTTAGAAATAGAAATATCTTATGATCCAGCAATTCCAATACTTGGTATATAGCCACAAGAAATACAAGCCAACACATGAGTAGGAATATGCACACCAATGTTTATCACAACACTATTTGCAATAGTAAAAAGATGGAGAGGCAGGGGATAGGTATTTCATAGCTTGCATGTTGTGGAGGGCAATATACAAAGAAAGGGAGGGCAATACACAAGAGTGGGAAGGGGGATGGAACAACAAGGTAGATAGGGGAACACTTAGGTAGGTTTGCATGGGCCAAATGGAACAATCGTAAATAGTGATATATGCTCAACCCTGGAACAATAGGTACACAGAGATTGAGGCATAGCCTGAATGGGTATAAGAGGGGAAATAATGTTAGTATGCTTGATGGCCTAATCGATATTTGTTTCCATTACTTGTTGTTGTTGTGAAGTGCCATCGAGTCAGTTCCGACCCATAGCGACCTTGTACAGGGTTTCCGAGGGTGTAAATCTTTACGGGAGTAGAAAGCCTCATCTTTCTCCCGCGGAGCTGCTGGTAGTTTCGAACTGCTGACCTTAAGGTTCGCAGCCCGATTCGTAACCACTACGCTACCAGAGCTCCTTACTGTGGGACAACAGAGTGGGATAGAAAGGAATATCAGAAAATATGATTACAGAAAGTTTGTAAGCCCATCTTTGCCCTATAACTGATTGGAATACCTAAAAAAGGTTCTAGAACTTGCCCAGTGAAATAGGCTTCATGTGGAGCCTTTGTAGTATACAGGACCTTAGTTGGAATCTTGAGCCACATCCAGAACATTCTGAGGTGGGACATTCCCACTCAAAGGACATGCAGACCAGCTCAGAATAGCTAGAGGAACGGAAAATATTTCTTAAAAGAAGGACCATCAAGCAAAAAATTAAAAAAGGCAGTCTATTTGGCTATTACAAGAGCAAGCAAGGTGTTCATTCAGGGAGCCATCAAAGCAAGCAGTCAAGTCTCTTCAGGACAAATCCCCCTCCAAGACTGAAACACAGGGAAGACATAAGCAGGCATGTAAGATGATTAGTGGCCACATTAGTTTGCATATGAGTAGAAGTGGAGAGAGGCAGTAATTAAGATATGGGTTGAGTTCAGTTACATTCCATGGACTCCTGTCAGCCTTGCAATGAGAGAGAAAAGAAGAAGGGCTGGTCGGTCCATAGTTTGGGGAAACTTGGAAACTCTTGAGCCCATGGACAATGACCTCTAGCCATGGAGATCTAGAGCTGAAAGTGAAGTATGCAGCTGATATGAATGCAGTGGGGGAGAGGCATATGAATGCCCAGACTTGAGGATAGTCCCCATTTGATGTATCTCAGATGATTTGGTGATCAGAACTCGACTAGAGGGAGATAAAGAAATTTGATAAAGAAACGAGTGTTAATTGCTACTATTTGAGGAACTTGACATATGATGTAGTAACTGAAAACACCAACTTAGAGAGATGGAGTCTTCACATCAAGGATCAAACCTATCCCCTCTGTACACAGGGTTGATAGAACAGGCAACTTAGACATTTGTTGGGGACCAAAAAGCTTACAGGCCTCATAAAACTTTAAGAGCGTCAGAACTGCTCCTTATTTGATTATTCAGTTATGTTTAATATTAGAACATGATATCCATGTACAAACCAAATTTCCCCCTAGAACCAAGGCAGTAAAACTTCCTCAGAGGATGAACAAGGACAGGTTTACTGGGATTAAGCAGG
>NW_006408586.1:14556480-14557073 GCF_000296735.1 Chrysochloris asiatica
AGCAGCTGGTGAGTTTGATCTGCCGACCTTGCAGTTCAAATGGCTTTGCAGTCTGACACATTAACCCACAGCGCCACAACCAAGACTCCAAAATAGGGGTGGGACAAAGGCATGAAGTATATGCTTATAAGTTCTCAAGAGGGAGTTTAGTTTTAGAGCATGCAAGGGAAGGTAGAATCTCCACTGAATAGTTTTAATTTTGTCTAGATAGGTCTGGTGAAAGGAAATTTGGATAGGATTCATTTGATTTAATAGTGAGTTATTGTTATCAGGACTAATTTAAATTGTCACAACTGTAAATGTAGAAGTTGTGTAACAAAAAAGTGGGAGTAGTTAATCATGCATTCCAGGAACTGAGGATCCTAGGACCATCAAAGGAGAAGAGCATGAGCTGACCATGGGACCCTAACCAAAGGAGCAGCAACACCAGAGATGGAGGAAGAGGTAATGGCATGTAGAGACTGAGCAGCTAAGAACTCTAAACTCATGGAAAGAGAAAGGATGTGTGCTGGTGGCCAGGTGGCTGATTTCTAGAATGTGCCCTTTAGTTGTTTAAATGATTATATGGTCCTGCATTTTTTTTTTTTTTTTTT
>NW_006408586.1:14557173-14558017 GCF_000296735.1 Chrysochloris asiatica
TTTTTTTTTTTTTTTTGTACTCTAAAAAAGGGGGTTTTCTTGATAACAGAAACTATCTATGATGGTTATGGGGGGAGGTGGGAATGCTTCATTTGCTAGAGGGTAGACATGTGTTGATATGGGTGACAGGGTAGGCAATATACAATGGCAGGGATGTTGGCAGAGGAAAGATGGGGTGGCAGGAAACATGGGAAGGAATGCAGTGGTTAAAGTAAATAGAGTTTAATGTTTTTAACTGTTGGTGCTTGGAGGAGATTGCAATCATGTAATGAAGCAAAGTATATGATTTGTTAAATGTAAAACTATGATCTGCTCTGTGTACCTTCACTCAATTCACAATAAAATTTTTAAAAAATAAATAAAATTAAAATTATAAAAAGAATACTGATTACTTTAAAATCAGAATAGGTGTTCACCAGGGTTGTATCCTTTCACCACACTTATTCAGTCTGTGTCCTGAACAAATAATCAGAGAAACTGGATTGAATGAATAACATTATGGCAGCAGGATTTCAGAAATTCTCATTAAAAACCTTTGATATACTGATGTTTCAACATTGTTTGTTTAAAGAGAAGAGGATTTAAAATATTTACTGATGAAGTTCAAATATTACAGCCTTCAATGTGGATTTTACCTCAATGTAAAGAAAATAAAAATACTCACAACTGGACCAATAAAGAGCACTATGATAAATGGAGAGAAGATTGAAATTACTAAAGATTTCATTTTGCTTGGACATACAAGCAACATTCCCTGAAGCAGCAGTCAGGATATCCAACGATGTATTACATCAGGCTAAAAAAACCTCTTGAAAGGAATCCTGGTGTGGTGGTGTGGGTTAAT
>NW_006408586.1:14559747-14571836 GCF_000296735.1 Chrysochloris asiatica
CCAGGACTCTGGGGTCCTGGTATGGCACTTTAATGTATGGCATTGTAATATAAGCCCTGGACCACAAAGGCCAGTTTAAACCACAAGATCGACAGTTCAAACTCACCAGACACTCCTCAGAAACCCTGTACATGGTTGCTAAGAGTCGGTCTGACTTGATGGCACTTAACAACAACAAACAATGCTCTAGTAAAAAATAAAAACTGTAGCATATGAATGCTAAACAGTACTTCTCAAGGCAATCAACTTTAGTTGAACTAACAAGCTTTGAATAAAACTAATGGTATATAATCAACAGTGTCTCTGAAAAGAAGTTTCATTATGGGAGTGTTTGGATTGAGGTCAATGAGTGCAGGGCAGAATTTGTGTTAACGCTGCAATAATCAATCTGCCAGTCAATCATTCCATTACAAACAAAGGACATGCAGTACTCTTTTCTGGCACTTGATTTTTTTTTTTTTTTTTTTAACTGCAGTCATTATACTTCCATATTAAGGCTAAGTGCTTATCCAGTTGATTTGTTCATTTCAATTACCACATACCAGTACCCACTTGCAGTGTGACTTGACATTTAAATGCAAAGGTCTCTAAAGTCATCTTAGAGAGTTGATATCCTTATTAACACAATGCTAAAGAAAACAATTTTTAAAGGATTTTAATATATAGCAGTTATTTTTCCACTTGAAATCAATTTGTAGGGTATATATAGCACCATTATGAAAAAAAACACCATATTAAAGACACCCCATGATTTTAGCATACAATATAAAAATAAAACAAAAGTCATTTTGAAATATTGCAAAGCAAATGAAGGATAGTATAAATATTTTAGATGCTATCATATTCATTTTTGCATACAATTTCTCCTTAATGAGATAAAAAGAAACTACTGGTATAAAGAAATATCATATCAGAGAAATAGTCAAAGGAGAAGATGAAAATTTCCTTCAATCACAATACCTTAATATATACTGAGAAACTTGCTACTGAAATATTGTGAAACATAGAGATTCCAAATATATCATGGTGTTCTTAGGTATAAAACACAACAAAAATATATAACTATAATAAGACTCAAGAACGTTATCATTTCTACTAACATTTTCAAGCTTAAAACATTTTCTTATTTTAAATCATGCCTCATATTTGATGGAGAGGAAGCCTAGTCATTGTATTAAACACTGTGTTTACATTACTATTAACAACAACTAAAACCCAGCTGCGGATTAATGCACTGGAATGCAAAGTCGATTTGAATCACAAGATCAGTGGTTCAAACTCAGCAGCCACTTCTTGGAAATCATATACAGGGTCGTTATGGGTTGGAACCGACTCAACGACACTTAACAACAACAATAACAAAACCCAACCTTCAGTATGTAAAGTAAACAAAAACCCCCACCATTGGACCAACAAACAACATCTAAATAAATGGAGAATAATCTCATATACATGCAAAAGCTGGACAGTGAATAAGGAAGACCTTAGAAGAAAGAATGCACTTGAGTTTATGGTATTGGAGGAGAATATTGAAAGTGCCACGGGCTGCCAAAAGAACCAATAGATCCATTTGGAAGAAGTGCAGCCAGAGTGCTCCTTGGAGACCAAGATGGCCAAACTTCATCTCTGATACTTCGGACATAGTTATCAGGAGGAGCTCTGGTAGCGTAGTGGTTACGAATTGGGCTGTGAATCACAAGGTCAACAGTTCGAAACTACCAGCTGCTCCACAAGAGAAAGAGGAGGCTTTCTGCGCCCGTAAAGATTTTCAGCTTTGGAACCAACTCCACAGCACACAACAACCAGTCCCTGCAGAAAGATATGATGTTTGGTAAAGTGGAGTCCTGGAGAAAAAGAGGAAGACTCCCCCTCCCGCCCCCAACGAGATGGATTGGCCCTGTGGCAACAACAATGGGCTCAAACATAAAAACGATTGTGACGTTGGTGCAGAACTGGGCAGTGTTTCCTTCTAATACGCATAAAGTCACTATGAGTCGCACCTAACAACAACAACAACAACAACAACCAAAACAAAACCCATAGGAATAAAAACAGCAAGAAAAATGAAGTGTGGCGCTGTAGGATAAGCACTAGACTGTTAATCACAGAGTCAGCAGTTTAAATCCTCCAGCCACTCCTCAGAAACCCTATACGTGGCTGTGAGTCAGAAGTGACTATAAGGCACTTAACAACATTAGAATTTTCAAGATAAGGAAACAAAAGAATATGTAGCATTTTGATTCAATGTGATACATTTTGATAGGTCTGAAAAAAAGGATCCAGAAGTACTATGGCTGACTTAATAAGTTACATTCTATTTAGAAGGTCCTTGTTGTTGTTAAGTACCGTGAAGTCGGTTCCTACTCATAGTGACCCTGCACAGCGTTTCTGAGGCTACAAATCTTTACGGGAGCAGAAAACCTCCTCTTTCTCCTGCGGAACAGCTGGTAGTTTCGAACTGCCGACTTGGTATATCGCTATACCATAAACACTCAATTATGAACCACAAGGTAGGTGGTTCACTTTGAACCACAAGGTAGGTGGTTCAAACTCACAAGTCACTCCTTAGAAACCCTATACAGGGTTGCTATGGGTAGAACTTTCTAGTAGCACTTAACCACAAACACAACATTACTTAGATATATCTCTAATTCCAAATAATTTGAAAGGATCATACATGCAACTAATATAGTCAAATTACTTGAATCTGTATTATTGTTAAGTGCTGGTAAGTCATTTCTTAACTCATAGTGACCCTGCATAGGTTTCCAAGGAGTGTCTGATGTGTTTGAACTCCCTACCTTGTGACTCGCTGTCCAGTGTTTATCTTAAAGCACCATACCAGGAGTCCACTTGTCATCACAGAATTTGCTTATTATCACATTACTATTTCCTGAGATATTGATTCTGACTTTGTTTTACATTTTATTAGTTACCTTTCTTTCCTATTTTAATGATACTTTTAAGACAAGTAAATTAGTCAACACAGGTATGAAAGTCACAAAAGGACCCTTCTTTTTTAAGGTTTAGTTTATGTGACCAGTGATAGTAAAACATCTCCAATTCATATTCTTCTTTATCCCAGAAAAAAAAAAAAAAAAAAAGATTTTCTCCCTTGCAGACTCATGACACATTACAAATATTATCAGGTCTATTGGCCTATTTATTAATTTAAAATTCATTGGAGTGCTTTTCTTGTTCAAAATGAAATGTTGTATTTTATATGTTGGTAGATTAAAAATATATTCCTTCTCCTCTCATTTCCCTTAACCCTTAACTATTTCTTTGTTTCTTTAAAATTTCACTTAATACTTCCTGTCAAACAATTAAGAAAATGTATTTGTCATTTGTCATAAAATATCATTGCATGTATGTGAAACACACCAAAAAGTCAGGTCAATTAAGTATATGTTACCTGTGCATTTTTTACATCCTAGTTTATTCTCTGCTTTGTAGAAAATGCTAAATAAATGTTTAATTAAATAGTCATTAGTGTTTCCATTAATTTTCTAATTATTTTATGCAGAAGTTTCCTTTTCTTTTGTTTGTTTTTAAGTGTTGTAGAGTTGGTTCTAACGGATACCACCCCAATACAGGGTTTCCAAGGAGTGGCTGGTGGGTTTGAACCACTGACTTATCTGTTAGTAGCTTAGTACTTATCTAACAGTGACACACAACTACTCCTTTTATGAGTGATTAAATTGTTTTTACCCATTATGGCATTTTTGGAGTCCCTCAGTTGTGCAAGCAGCTACATGCTATAGGTTACATGCTATAGGCTACATGGTACAAAGTGCCTTCCAGAAGCACCTTGGAAGTCAGGTCTAGAGATCAATTTCTAAAATGTCACTGCAATGAAAACAGAAAGATATGCCTGAATTTTTTATATGTTCCTTGTACTCATAAACTGCATATATGTTATTATCATTATTATTTTATCCCCACTCTACAGTGTAATATCTATAAATGATTGCAAATTATATTTTGTAAATTATGTAGAGCATCTTTAGTACAACACAATTTGAGCTTAAAGAAATACTTCCTTTCAGAATAATGAGTATAAAATACTGAATTTCTACGTACTTTGGATTTCTGACTCTAGGAATTTATTCAGATAAAGATAGTAGGAATAACTAGTGGATATTTGGGCAATACAATTCCTACTCACCAGCCAGTCCTGGGTAAGCCTATGCAGAGTCCCTGTGAGTGGGATTCGAGTCAATGACACTTAACAACAACAAGTACAACAAGAAATGCTCAAGTGTACAACACTCATTTCTACTTTGTTCATTATCACATTTTCCTATTTCTTACTTATGACAATTTCAGATACAAGTTATCTTATTGTTATTCTCACAAATCTCCCCTTGATGATAATGGAGAGAAATTAGGAAAAGAAGCTAACTACCTCATTCAGTTACATTTATTTAGTTTTAAAATAACAAATTTGCAAAATAATATTATTGTAATGAGTTAATATAAAGAAAGATAAATCAGAAAGTATTATTATAAAATCATAGAAATATTTATTAAACAACAATGTCAATATAAGAAACTATTGTTTCTAAACTTATCTTTCACTGAGGTCTATGCATTTCAAGATAGTGTTTCTTTCTCTCTAACCCTTCATCAGTGATTTCTGTGCTCTTCAATTTATACTATATCAAGACAGCAGTTTGTTATCCTCAATGGTCTCAAACCATGATTCTTTTAAATGTTCTTTGAATTTTGTGACCAAAAAGAAGTCTAAAGGGACAAGATTAGAGCTGAAAATCAGGAGAGGCAGTGATTCCCAATAAAGTTCTCATGGGACAGTACTTGCTATATCTTGCAGGGATAGAAACCAACTTCTTAATAAAACTTTCCTGGCCTGTTTTATTATCATCAATGCATTTTTCAATTATCTTAAAATTTCTTCATAATAAACCCTCATGATCATCATGTGTCCTATGGTATAAAATATGTGACAATTATCCCTTTGGTATTAAAAAAAAGCAAAACAAAAACAAACACAGCTCCCATAAACTTCAGAGCTAATTTTTGTCTTCTCTTTAACAGAACCAGTATATCCCTGAGGGAATCACTACTTTGATTGGATCTTTAAAAATATATATATATTTTTTTTCACTCATCTGTCAGTTTGTTGTACTGTGGTACCTTGTGAGTTGCTGTGATTCTGGGAAGCTATGCCATACGTATATTGAATACAAGCAGGATCAACCATGGTGGACAGAATAAGATAAGCTTCAGAAGAAGAAGATAAAGTAAGAAGAAGGAGAGAGAAACTATTTCTGAATATTTAGTCACTGAAAACCATATGAATAGCTGAAAACACTGTCAGATATAGTGCTGGCAAATGAGTCACTGAGGTTGGAAGGCACTCAAAATGCAACTGAGGAAGAGTTGCCTCCTCAAAGTAGAGTTGACCGTGATAGTGCAAATGAAGTAAAGCCAGTGGGAGTAAAGCCCATGGGACCTTCATTTGCTGATGGGAAACAACTCACAATGAAGAGATACAGCTGTAACATCCATTAATAATAAGAACATGGAATGTACGAACTAAGAATCTAGGAAAATTTGAAATTGTCAAAAATGAAATGGAATGCATAAACGTCAACATTTTAGGCATTGGTGAACTGAAATGGACTGGTATTGGCTGGCCATTTTGAATCTGACAACACATGGTTTACTATGCTGAGAATGACAAAATGAACAGGAATGGTATTGCATTCACTGCCAATATATATATATATATATATATCCAGATCAGTCATGAGGTTCAATGCTGTCTGGGATAGGATAATATCCATGCAGCTACAGGGACCAATTAATACCACTATTAGTCAAATTCATGCACCAACCACTAAAATCAGTGAGAATGATTTAGAAAAATTCTACCAATTTCTTCAATCTGAAATTAATCAAACATGCAATTAAGATGTATTAATCATTACTAGTGATTAGAATGCAAAGGTTGGGAACAAAGAGGAAGGATCAGTAGTTGGAAAATATGGTCTTGGTGATGAAAATGATGCTGGAAATCGAATGATAGAATTCTTCAAAATCAATGACTTGTTCATTTCAAATACCTTATTTAGACAGCATAAGAGACTATATACACATGGACCTCACCAGATGGAATACACAGAAACCAAGCTGATTACATCAGTAGAAAGAGATGATGGAAAAGCTACATATCATCAGTCAAAGCAAGGCCAGGGATAGATTGTGGAACAGACCATAAATTGCTCATATGCAAATTCAAATTCAAGCTGAAGAAATGAAAACAAGTCCACGAGAGCCAAAAGATGACCTTCAATATATCCCACCTGAGTTTAGAGATCAACTGAAGAACAGAGTTGATACAATAAACACTAAACACCAAAGACCAGAAGAGTTGTGGGATGACATCAAGGACATCATACAGGAAGAAAGCAAAAAGTCATTAAGAAGACAAGAAAGAAGAAAAAAATCAAAATGGACGTCAGAAGAGACACTGAAATTTGCTCTCCAGTGTAGAGATGCTAAAGAAAATGGAAGAAATGAGGAGGTACAAGAGCTGAATATAAAAGTTCAAAATTCAGCTTGAGAAGACAAAGTCAAATATTACAATGAAATGTGCAAAAGGGAAATGAAAAGCAAAAGGGAGGAGCACATTTAGCATTTCTCAAGTTGGAGTATCTAAAGAAAAAAATCAAGCCTCGACTTTCATTATTAAACGATTCTCTGGACAATTTACTGAATAATACAGAAAGCATCAAAAGAAGATGGAAGGAAAACACAAATTCACTGTACCAAAAGGAAATGGTTAATGTTCAATCATTGCAAGAGGCAGCATATGATCAAGAACCAATGATACTGAAGGAAGAAATCCAGAATGCATTAAAGAAATTGGCAAAGAAAAATCCTCCAGGATTTGATGAAATAAAAATTGAGATCTTTCAAGAAAGTGAGGTGGCACTGGAAGCACTCACTCATCTATGCCAAGAAACTTGGAAGACAACTGTCTGGCCAACTGATTGGAAGAGATCCATATTTGTGCCCATTTCAAAGAAAGGTGACCCGACAGAATGCAGAACTGCTCATCTTTCAGTTAGTTTTTGTTGTTAAGTGCCGTCAAATAAATTCTGATTCATAGTGACCCTGTATACGGTTTCAAAGATTGTAAATCTTTGTGGCTACAGAAAGCGTCATCTTTTTCCCTCGAAGCAAGTAATGGGCTCCAACTGTTCACATTGTGGTTCACAGTTCATTGCTTATATTCTGTAGTCACCACGTACTTCTTTCAGTTAGTAGTCAGGAATGATTGTGCTAACCAGGGAGTCTTTAAAGATCATATAGTTGTGTTGAATTAGCAAAGAATATTTAGAATTCAAGAAGAGAAAATTTATTATTGAAAACTGTGAAACAATTAAATTTCAACCTTCAATAATCTCCCATAATAAGAAGTGTGAAAGAAGCTACTTTTATTGGTTTAGTTGATCAGCAAGGCCAGCATAGCTGTAGCTCTCTGGGTCTTTTCCTTGTGGCCTTAAATAGCTGCAGTAGCTTCACAAAGAAATAATGGTAGAAGGGAGGGGAAAAAAATGACAGTAGTGATGGTAATTCTGCTTGTAATAACGCTTATTTTTAATCAAGAAAAGCAAACAGATTCCCAGAAGCCCCTAGCCCACTTGTGCTTGCATTTTAGTGGACATAGTATATTCCGTGGTAAGAGAGGCTGGGGAAACAATTACTTTTCTTCTAAACTTCAATAATGAGGTAGCAGAGAAGAAAATAGCTGAGACTGCTGAGTTGGTCACCTAGAAGACATTTCTATAAATAGCTATATTTATGGCAGTTTATACAAAGAACAGTTTACAGAATGTGGTACTTTCAACTGAAAAATGATTTTTATCTGAATTAGACATAAATGCTTACTCAAAATGTAGGACATAATATATGAAATAACACAATTTGCCATGCAAGCATTGAAAAGACTCAAAATTAGGCAAATGTGTTACCCTAGAAAATTTGTGACTTTTCTCTTAATATCAAATAAAAAACAAATTTCTAACATAAACTACATATCTAAGTGTTATGTCTCATCTGTCAGTTTATCTTACTGTGGTAGCTTCCGTGTTGCTGTGGTTTTGGAAGCTATGCCAAGAATATTTGGAATACTAGCAGGGTCACTCATGGTGGACAGGTTTCAGCCGAGCTTCCAGGAGAAGACAGACTAGGAAGAAGGAGATATGGACTACTCCTGAATATTTATTCACTGAAAATCTTATGAGTAGAAGCAGAACACTGTCAGCACCAGAATATTGGCTATTGACACATGATAAAGAGTACCAGAGTATTGACAGATATAGTGCCAGGAGATGAGCCCCTTAGGTTGGAAAGTCCTCAAAGTATGTCTGGGGAAGAGTTACCTCTTCAAAGTAGAGTTGACCATGAAGATACAAATGGAGTAAAGCCTTCGGGCACAACTCAAAATGAAGAGAAATAGCTGTAAACATCTATTAATAATTGGAATAAGGACAGAATCTCAAAGAAAGAATCTCAGAAAATCAGAAATTGTCAAAAATGAAATCTAATACATAAACCCTGATATCCTAGGCATTAATGAGCTAAAATTAACTGGTATAAGCTTTTTTGAATCTGACACTCACATTATTTACTATGCCATGACAAATTGAAATGACAAATTGAGAATGAAACTGGAGAAGTCTACCAATATCTTCATCTGAAATTGATTAAACTTGTAATCAAGATGTATTGATAATCACTGGCGATTGTAATGCAAAGGTTTAAAACAAAGAGCAAGAAGCAGTAGTTGGAAAATATAGCCTTGATGATAGTAACAATGCTGGATATCACGTGATAGAATTTTGCAAGACTAATGAATTCTTCAGTGCAAATACCTTTTTTAAAAGCATAAAAGATGATTATATGCATGGACCTCATCAGATAGAATACACACAAATCAAATTAACTACATCTGTGGAAAGACATGGGGGAAAGTCGCCAGAGCAAAAGCCAAAACAAAACCAGGAGCAGACTGTGGAACAAACTATCAATTGCTCATATGCAAGTTCAGGCTGAAGATGAAGACAATTAAAAGAAGTCCACAGGATCCAAAATATGATCTTGAACATATCCTACATGAAATTAGAGAGAGATCATCCAAAGAACAGATCTGATCATTAGATTCTAGAGACCAAAGACCTGAGAGTTGTGGGATGACATCAAGAACATCATACAAGAAGATAGCAAAAGATCATTAAGAAGACAGGGAGGAAGGAAAAGACCAAAATGGGCATCAGAAGAGAAAATGAAACTTGCTTTCCATTGTAGAGATGCTAAAGCAAATGGAAGAAATATGGAAGTAAAAGAGCTAAAGAAAATTTTTCAAAAATAAGCTTAAGAAGACAAAGTCAAACATTACAACAAAATGTTCAAAACCAGGAGTTAGAGAATGAAATGGGTAGAAGCTGCTAAGCATTTGTCAAGCTGAGGACTTGAAGAAAACATTCAATCCTCAATTTTCAATATTGAAGGATTCTATAGGCAAAATTTGATAGGATTCTGTAGAAGTCCTGATGTGGCGCTGTGGGTTAATGCACTTGACTGTAAAGTCCGTTTGAACCTCAAGGTTAGCAGTTGAAGCTCACCAGTTCTCCTTGGAAACCCTATGCAGCGTTGCAATGGGTCAGAACTGACTCTACGGTACTTAACAACAACAAGATAGGCAAAACACTGAATTATGCAAAAAGCATTAAAAGAAGATAGAAGGAATATGCAGAGTCACTGTACTAAAAAGAACTAGTCGATGTTCAACCCTATCAAGAGATAGCCATATGATCTAGAGCCAATGATACTGAAGGAAGAAGTGCAAGGTGCATTGAATGCATTCGTAAAAAGCAAGGCTCCGAGAATTGGTGGAATACAAATTGAAATATTTCATCAAGCTGATGCAGCACTGGAGGCACTCATTCATTTTTGCTAAGAAATTTGGAAGACAGGTACCTGGCCAACTGAGTGGACGAGATCCATATTTCTGTCCATTTCAAAGAGAGGTGACCCAACGAATGCAGCAATCATCAGAAAATAGTATTAATATAGCTTGTTAGTAAAATTTTTCTAAAGTTTGTTCAAAAACGGCTGCAACCATGCACTGGCAGAAATTTCCAGAGTTCAAACCTGACTCAGAAGAGGACATGGACTGAGGGACATCATTGTTGACATTAGATGGATCTTGGCTGAAAACTGAGAATACCAGAAAAATATCTACCTGTGCTTTATTGACTATCCAAAGTCTTTCAATTATGTGGAGAATGAGTGTTCTGGAACACTAAATTGTGTTCATGAGGAACCTGTACATAGACCAAGTAACAGTTATTTGAATAGAACAAGGGAGCACCAAATAGTTTAAAATTAGGAAAGGTTTGTACTATAATTGCATTCTTTCACCATATTATTCAATCTGTATGATGAGCACACAATCTGAAAACCTGAATTATATGAAGAAAAATGTAGTATCAGGACTGGAGGAAAACTCATTAACAACCTATGGTATGCAGATGATACAACCTTGCTTGCTGAAAAAAAAAAAAAAGAAGACTTAAAATGCTTATTGATAGAGATCAAAGACCATAGCCTTCTGTATGATTTACACCTCAATGTAAAGAAATAAAAAACCTTCACCACTGTACCAATAAATAACATCTATATAAATGAATCTTCAAAGACCTCATTATGTTTAGGTCAACCATCAACACTCATGGAAGTAACAGTCAAGAGATCAAATTACATATTGCAGATATATTATCTGCTGCATAAGAACTCTTTAATATGTTCAATAGCACAGATATCACTTTGAGGATTAAGGTACCCCTGACCTAAGCCATGATATTTTCAATTATAATATATTCATGTGAAAGTTGAACAGTGAATAAGGAAGTTGGCAGAAGAATTGATGCATGTGAGTTACGGTGTTAGAGGACAATATTAAAGGCACCATGAACTCCACAAAGAACAAACCAATCTATGTTGGAAGAAGCACAGCCAGAATGATCCTTGAAAGCCAGGATGGCTAGGCTTTTTCTTTCACACTTCAGACATATTACCAGGAGGGACCACTACTTGGAGTAGGATATCATGTTTGGTAAAGTGGAGGGTTGGAGAAAATAAGGAAGATCCCCAACGAGATTGGCACAGTGGCAGCATCAATGGGTTCAAATGTAGCAGCTATTGAGAGGGTGGCACAGAACCAGGCAGTATTTTTCTGTTGTGCTTAGGGTAGCAATGAGTTAGTACCAACTAAATGGCTTCTAACAGCACAACAAGTGATATGGAGTCCTGGTGTATTTCTGTAGGATAAGCAACACATGTTGGGAGTTGAAACCCAACAGCCAGTATTTGGAAACTTTATACAGGATCTCTATGTGTCAGAACAGACTCAACTGCACTTAACAACAACAACAAGTGCTATGAATTTATTTTTAAAGGGTTTGGAGTTACCTAAATCAACTCATCATTCAAATAATATTTGTATTTTTCTATCATAAACTACAGAAAACTGAATTTTTAAAATAATACTTCACCAAATATTACTATAAATTATATGTAAATGTGCATAGACCAAGAGACAGTCGTTCAAACAGAACAAGGCTATATTGAATAGCTTAAAATCAGGAAAGCTGTGTCCTAGGTTTGTATTCTTTCACCATATTTTTCAATATGTATATTCAGCAAATAATTTGAGAAGCTGGATTATATGAATAAAATTTGACATCAGGATTAGAGGAAGATTCATTAACAACCTGCAGTATTCAGATGATACAACCATGTTTGGTGAAAGCAAACAGAATTTATTAAAATACTTACTGGTGAAGATCAATGACCACAATCTTTGGTATGGATTGCAACTCAATATGAAGAAAACAAATATCGTCATCAATAAATAACATCATGATAAAAGGAGAAAAGAGTGAAGTTGTCAAAGATTTCATTTAGTTTGAATCTACCAACAGCACACAATGAAGCAGAATTAATAAATCAAATGATATTTTGCATTAGCCAAATCTGCTGTTCAAGACCTCTTT
>NW_006408586.1:14577436-14579934 GCF_000296735.1 Chrysochloris asiatica
CTTGAAAGATTTCAGTTTTGATTCCATCAATTCCTGATGCCTGTTCTTTGCCAGTTCCTTCAATGCACAGTTTGCAACAGTTTGGGTAGGCTTATGGCTGTAGATGTTGAAATTGTTGGGAAAACCTCTTTGTGTGTTGAATCTCGGGACTCAGCAGTCGGAAGGTAGGCTGCGTGCCCTCAGAGCTCTGTGATACTACACAAAGACAGACCAGTAATTACAAATTGTGTCACCAGTGGACCAACATCACTGTCAGGGTACACTCCATACCTGGGGGCATGTTTTGAGCATGACTGGATTTACCTACTTTATCACTTGACCAGTAGGTGCACTTAGGGAACTCCATATGTTCCAGTGTAAAAATCATGCCAGTGGGGCCTTCTAGTTAGAATATGCTTAAAGATTTTCACTGTATAAAGAAAGCCCCCTGGTGCTTTTTACCTTTTGGCGATTCTTTCACTCCAAGTTTGTGTCATAGTCACTGAGCAAGAAGGGCATGCCATTACAATTCATAAGATCTGTACTATAAATGCTACATATAAGGAAATTAACCTCCTAATGGAGGAAGTGACACAAATGAGGAACGTGGTCTTGAAGAACTGCATGGTTTTAGATGGGTGTGGTGCTGCAGGATAAAATACTTGGTAGCAAGGTTGGTTTGAGTCACAAGGTTGGTGGTTCAAATGAACCAGTCGCTCCTTGGAAATTCTATATAGGATTGCTATGAGTTGAAACAAACTTGATAGCACAATAATAACAATATTGCAGCCCAAAAAGGAGTGTGTGCCCTGCTTCACACTGAATGTTGCATCTATATTCCTGATTCTCCCCACAACATGAGTTTAGCTTTAAAGGTTTTACAATATGAAGCTTGAGCTATTAAAGTCTTACACTTGGACCCCTTGGAGGAATGGTGACCTGCCCTAGGTTATAGTTGGAACTTTATTCTCATAAGGCTTTTTACTTATTTTAATGGTATCATACTGTTCTGTTGCTCTACTTACTTTTGTTGTAGCATTTGTATGCATTACACTAACTATATACTCTCCCAGGGTTCTTCGAGGAAGATAATCATATAGATTGTAAGGCAGATATCCTTTGGGGTGGAATGTTGTGGAAATGCACTTGCATGTTCCTGGAGCAGTGGCTAATGTACCAGGACATACACCTCTTAATGGCCTTGCTTATAACTTTACTCCATCTGCCTTGGTGACTGCATGCCTTATGTAATTCAGTTATGTAAGCCTTGTGTAACATTTGGCTGCTTGCCTTCTTTGTTTTCCTAACTATGTAAGGCAACACTAGGAGGAGACTCTGGTCCCCTCAAGAGATGCTCTGCTGACCAACCATCTGCAGAAACAATAAAGTGGTATCAGTCACCTTCTTGATGTTCTGCGTAGTTTTCTTTAGCCTCTCTGAATTCAAGATAAACATGTCTGAAGCTGAGCTCCTGTGATATAATATGTACTACCAAAATTTGTTCCATAAATATTAATAATTCATATTTCCAGCAGCATTTATTGAGATACTCTCAATAATAGTGTATATTAATATTTTCAGATTTTATTAATTATGTAATAGGTTTCACATATTTTCTTATGATTGTGTTCTCTTCTATAAATATTCTATTTATATAATTTGCTTATTTTTATTGATCCTATTTTAATATTCTTATCAATACTTAAAAGTTACTTAGATACATTTAAACACGCTCTTTCTCCCTAAGATGACTAGATTTAGATATGGTCAGAAACTATGAGCTTTCATAAGATGAAAGACCTTTGTTTCTTAATCACTATTTGAAGAGAATCATCAACCAACCAAGAATATCAGTTTGGGAATCAATATGTTCAAGGATAAATTTTCTTGATTTAAGACACATAATTTTCCTGTTATAGTAGCTTAAGTGTCTAATCTGACACAACTACATATATATAATTTGTTAAGGAGCTCTGGTAGCGTAGTGGTTATGAATCGGGCTGCGAACCTGAAAGTCAGTGGTTCGAAACTACCAGCCGCTCCGCAGGAGAAAGATGAGGCTTTCTACTCCCGTAAGGATTTACACCCTCGGAAACCCTGTGCAGGGTTGCTATGGGTCGGAACCGACTCGAAGGCACTTAACAACAAAGAACATTTTTACACCCATTATGTTCTAAAATCTGGTTTCAAATAATTTATCCTCCTTGTATACATTTTATATTGATTTTTTATTAGAAAATTTTTTTTCAAGTTTTTATGTTATAATTAAGCAGAGATGTTTTAAGACGTGTTTTCTACAGAAGCAGAAGCAGTGAAACACATGTATTTGGAGAAGTTTATTATCTTACAATTGTTGAGTCCCAGATCAACAACATTAAGAGGGAATCTGCACCCCCCGCACCCCCCACACATATACTCATTATATTGAGAGCTGGCCACATCCTTAAGGATGCATCCCTTCTATTGGAATTTTGAGCAACTGCATTCAGAGCAGTTAAAGTCCTTGTGTGGCATAGTGG
>NW_006408586.1:14580034-14581674 GCF_000296735.1 Chrysochloris asiatica
CAAAGATATCATTTTGAGGATTAAAATGTGCCTGGTAATTTGAATAGCCTTATATGCATGTGAAAGTTGGACAATGAATAAGGAAGACTGTAGAATAATTGATGCATTTGAGATATGCATTGGAGAAGATCAGTGAAATTGCATGGATGAACAGAAGAGCAAACAAATCTGTTTTGAAAGAAGTACAGCCAGAGTGTTCCTAAGAGGCCAGGATGGCAAATCTTAGTCTCTCATGCTTCAGACATATTATCAGGAAGAACCAGTTCCTTAAAAGGGACATCATGCTTAGGGAAGTAGAGGGTCAGTGAAAAAGAGGAAGACCTCAACGAGATGGATTGACACAGTGCCAGCAGCAATGGGTTCAAGCATAGCAATTATTGTAAGGTTGGCATAGGACTTTTCAGTGTTTCCTACTGCTGTGCATAAGTTCCCTATGAGTAGGAAATGATCCAATGGCATGTAACAACAAACTAACACTATGTAACTGTATTATGTCTTAGAATAAAAAACAAGTTAACCCAATAGTTTCTGTTTTTGTTGTTGTTATGTGCTGTCAAGTCAGTTCTGACTCATAGCAGCACTGTATATGATTTCTGATGAACAGCTGGCAGATTTAAACCACTCACTTTGTGGCTATAAACTGAACTTGCAGCTCAGCACATTAGCTTGCAACACACAGTCTAATCCATTATCAAGCCCTCTATTTTATTAATAAGGACCAATAAGATCTTATCTATGCCTTTTACTATAGATTTACTTACTCTTTTCTATATCTTAGGAAAAAGAATCTCATTTCAGGATCTCACTGGCATGTTACAACTCACTTGAAAATCAATTGTAATAACTCAACAGAAAAGTCAAAAAGGAACTTGATAAAGGGGATAGACACTGTTAGGAGTCTTATTCCAACATTATATACAGGTGTTGCAATATCAATTCCAATTCCTAGAAAAGATTCACATTATTTGTTCCTCCATAGATGTTGATATGGCCCTTTTAGTTAGTGAAATACTCAGACAGAACCATCTCCTAAAGGAATTGCCTGGCATTAGTGCTGAATCATTACATGAGAAGGGTAGTAATATCATTTAATGTACAGAGGTTACCAACCAATGTTCCTACTGTTTGATCATTTTAAAATTAAAAAAAAAAAAAAGTGTTCATCCCTGGAGAAGGATATCATGCTTGGTTAGTAAAGTGGAAGGTTAGTGAAAAAGAAGTCACTAATGAAATGAATTGACAACGTTACAGCCACGATGGCCTAAAATGTAGGAACAATTGTGACATTGTCCAAGGAACAGGCAGTGTTTCATTCTGCTGTGCATAGGGTAACTATGAGTCAGAATCATCTGGATAAAACCAAACTGATATTTACATAAATGCACAGATTGTATAGGTGGATAGATTGACAGAACCGGATTAATCTTTTATACTAATATACAAGCATCAGAATATTCTTAAATATTTTATATTCTAGTGACTCAAAACCATATATATTGAATTCAGTCAATTCCCTGAAACATGCTCTTTTTTTTTTAATTTATAAAATTTGGCAAACAGCCTACGTACATTGAATGGGGAGGACATAGTCTCTTCAACAGATAGTGCTGGAAGTATTGGAAATCAATATGGAAAAGAAT
>NW_006408586.1:14588619-14590841 GCF_000296735.1 Chrysochloris asiatica
ATTCCTTGCAAACCTTATACAGGGTCTCTATGGGTCTGAATTAATTCTACGAATTAATTAACAACCTTAACAAGGATTCATGAGCAAAAGTTCAGTCCAACAGATTTTACTAGTTGATAACTTGTTCACAGTATCAAACATTTTTATCATCATTGTGTCAGGTTCTGATCAACTCAACCCTAGCTACCCCAGCTAGGTCAAATGGGTACCAGCTACAAATTTGGGAGTTCATACATACCACCCTGCACTTCAAACCAGCTGGCACCCTCACTCCTAGCTCCAGCCCCTGAGGGTTAGGTCAGTGTTCATGGGCTCAGGAATTCACACAAATCCCTTAAGTTCCTACCAGTCAGCCTTCTTGCTCCTCTTATATCAAGGTTAATGGGTGCCAATAAAACATGTTCAAATTCAGCCATGTCTTCATTGTTGTTGTTGTTGTTAAGTGCCATCGAGTCGGGTCCGACCCATAGCGACCCATTGTTACTTGTCCCAAAATTCCACTCACATGCAGACCCAGGTGGTCACCAACAAGCATAACTTTCTGTCCTAAGAGGGGTTTTCTCTGATGGAACAATTTGCCTTGCCTTGATGCCTCCAAATCTCAAAACCTCAAACTGTTTGCTTTTTACCTCTGCTTTCTTTCAATCATCAATCTCCTGTTCTCCCAGCAGTTCTGGGTTAGCTTGCATGTCTTTTAAAATACAAACAACCCAACTATGAAGACTTGGTGGGTCTCAGGATTCCACCTAAGGCTCCAAACTCTACTCTCCAAAGGTTTAAATAGAATAGCCTGTTATTTCCTGGCAAATTCTAACTCCCTTTTTAGCAAACCCAATCAAGTATAAGTTGAAGGAGGTTTTACAGGCTCTCTATAATCATAATTCTCAATATTGATATCACACGTGTATATATATTTTACAATAATAGTCAAGAGAAACCAGTACCCATTAGGCAGTCAAACAAGTAAACCTTTTAAAGCACTCAAGTTCATCCTTTGTTCTCACTTGAACTAACACTATTCATATGCATATAGCTTTACTACTCTGGCATGGTGGATTTCAGTATTCCTAGCAAGAAGCTCTGGTAGCACGTTGTTGTTGTATGTGCCATGGAGTCAGTTCCTACTCATAACGACCCTGTACAGGGTTATCAGAGGTCCTTTCTGGTAGCATAGTGGTTACTAATCTGGCTACTAATCTCATGGTCAGCAGTTGGAAACTACCAGCTCTTTCACAGGCGAAAGATGAGGCTTTCTGCTCCATAAAGATTTACAGCCTCAGGAACCCTGTAGAGGGTCACTATGAGTTGGAACCCACCCAAAGCACATAAAAACAACAGCAAGCCCCAGAGTTGGAGTCTTGATGGTGTACCCTGGGTTAATGCACCAGACTTTTGAGCTGCAGAGTTCAAACTCACCAGTAGCTCCTCAGAAAACCTATACAGGGTCACTATGGGTCGGAATCGACTCGATGACATGTAACAACAACAAGCCTAGTATCAGTCATCTTTTTAAACATTTTTGTCCCTTCTTCTTTCTCCTACAAACCTCACAATTTAATAGGCCTGGAGCCATTGCAATGAATCCTACTCACAGCACCAAATGCATAAACCAAGTGGGGACAATGTCTGACTTCCTCTGACTCAAGAGCGAAAGAAGACCAAACCCAAAACCAACCAAAGTCTGATTTCTATGAAGTTGAAGTCATACATGCTTTCAAGCTATTTCAGTTCCTTTAAGGTAAATTAGACTTGAGCACCAATTTAGAAATTTTTTTCTCTGGAACCCATTCTCTTGGTACCACATGTCTAAGGCTGGGTCTTCTAGAGAAGCAAATTCAATGAAATATATATATATGTATATAAAACAGAGAAAAGTTTATCTTACATTTATAGAGTCTCAGGTCCCCAGCAGAAGAGAGGAAAAAGACACACCCAACTGTCCACTATATTGGAAGCAGACTATACCCCCAAGGAAGCATCCCATTGATTGATTAGCTACTCATAGCTGTTACACATAGAGCTAATTATGCCTGTATTCAGTTTCATTACCATGGGAATAAGTACATCCCAACTGCTAAACCTCTGGAAATTCTAGGCTAGGCAAGTTGACACAGAAGCTTAACTATTACAAGTTGTTGTTGTTAGGTGCCATCGAGTCGTTACCAACTCATAACAACATTATGCACAGCAGAATGAAACACAGCCCAATCCTGGGACAACCT
>NW_006408586.1:14592486-14597226 GCF_000296735.1 Chrysochloris asiatica
AAAAAGAAATCATTTCTATATTTCAAAGTGTTATTTATAACTTTTAAGAATTCTCCTGTATTTTCATTAGTTTCTAGACCTTTACAAAAAATCTTAGTACTAGGATTTCAAACCGATAACTAATATTTATGCATCTCCATAAATATACCATTTATGAATAACATAGATGGCATTGCTATTGCTTATATTTAAATTGAAACATAAAAATGAAACTCAAATATAACAATAAGCTTTTTAGGAATTTACAGAAAAAATATACATGTAGAACAAGAAATTAATGCATCATTATTTATGTTCAGTCTCATTTTAAACTTGAATTTACAAGGAGACTAAGATATGAATTCCCATTTATTGAAGACAATAAAAGTACAAAGAGTGTAAATAAAACAAGAATTAAGTTCAGAAAAAAATTATTTTTGCTAAATAAAAATAATAGAAAGAGGAGATATTTGAGAGCAAAAATCAAGAAGAACTGTTCATAAACTTTTTGAAACTTTTTTTCTTCCTTTTCAAAGTTCATTTCTGTAAGGTTTTACATTGTTTAAGCTGGAAAATATACAGATACCACAGAGCCTATTATCTAACTGAGAACCAGAAATTTTAGTAACTTTTTATGAGTAAATAATTATTTAACTCAGTAGACCTATAAATGCATCTCAACTATTTACCTAAAGGTTGGCAGTTTGAATCTACCTTGTGGCACCTCAGAAAAAAGACTTGGCTATCTGCTTCAGTAAAGGTGCTAGCCTAGAAAACCCTATGGAGAAGTTATATTTTATAACAAATGTTGTTGTTGTTAAGTGTTGTTGGGTCAGTTCCTACTCATAGTGACTGTGTGTATGGTTTTTGAGGTGCAATATTTGATTTTAAACTACTGATCTTGAAGTTAACAGTCCAGTAATTTTCCCACAGCACCATATGAGGTTACTATAATGGTGCTTTTGCAGTATGTGAGGTTACCATAATCAGAATTGATTCAACAGCAAAAGAGTTTTATGTTTTGTATTGGTTCTTCTAGCTGAAGGTAAATAAATAATTATATTTTTGCATGATCATTTCAAATCTCTATATCTATGTGCCTACACTTGACTGTATATGTATTTGTGTGTGTGTGTGTGTACAATTCCAGTTTGTTGGCTCCACAGGTCCTTAGCATATTAATAATATCTTAGATAATTATTAAAATATAATTCACCTAAAAAATGCAAATGAATGCTAAATCATGATGAATATTTTCAAATATTTGATCTGTGGGAATAAGTTTTAAATTATTGATAACTAGAGATTGATTAAAAATATAAGCTATATGGAGATTTTCTATGTTTTTCCTTTGCACAATGTTCTGAAAGGATTATAGAGAATTATTAAAATGGTATTTACTTTAAATAATGGAGTAAACTTTCTTTGAGATACTTGATTAACAAATAAAAATATCTTCTCAAAAATTATGAATCAGATTTACTCAGATATTTAAAAGGTAACCACCTAGTACATATAAAAACATGGTATTTTAAATTTGGCATATAATTTTAAGCCAAGAAAAAGACACTTAGTCTTTTGAATGCTATAAACAGATGTTATTCTAATCAGAAATATTACTTCAAAATTATAGTTTGAATGTGAAGTAAAACTCAGTGTCGTTTGAATTGTATTCCCCTTTTGGGAAAATTTTTAAATTCCCATTTTCAACTTAGAAACCCCTATTGAGAAAGGTCTTTTTATATACTTGAATCAGTGGTGCCTAACGCTGTTGTTCTTTTTCTTATTGATTTATTAGTTTTTCATATACATACACTGGATGGTGATTTTTTTGTTGTATATACTTGAAGGATAAGCACTGGACCACAAGTTAGGTTTGAACTGCAAGGTCAGCAGTTTAAACTTACCACCCTCACTAATGATTATAAATTATGCTTCATACAAATAAAATTTTATAATTAATAAATAATAGAAAACACTACTTAATGTTTTTAGAAAAATGACATATGAATTAATTTAGTGGTCTATTCTTTATTTTGGCATTGTAATACTTATGCTGTTAAATATATTTTTAAAGTGCTGTCTGTGCAAATTATACTAATAACAAACTTTTAAGCTCTTTAGCTTTGTAAATTTTGATTCCTGTAAAGTATGTACTCCTCACCATCTTTCTTTCTAAACATCTTCTGAATTTGGTCTCCTACTTATAACTCATTTTCTCTTCTCCCCTCTCCTCTACTCTCTCCCTAATCATTTTCCCTTTCATTTTCCTCTTCTATTTCCAAAATTTCCCAAGGTGAAGCTTGACCAATCTTTACTTCAGTATTAATTTTTAATTCAGAATGAATTCAATGAGAAGTCTTAAAGAATTTTCATGAGGATCTCCTTTCACTTAATCATCAGTATTGGGGCATTTCTATTTTTAACACATTAATCTATGAAAATAATATGTCTCCATTAATTCACATTGTCCTGTTTTTTCACTGATAGTGTTTTCTGCACTTTCCATCTGTACTTTTGCACATTTAAAAAAACGTGAAACTGCTCTAAGATATAGTTTTTTAAAATTATCTTTGAATTTTTTTAAATAAAAAAAAATCTTGAAAGAAATAGAAGTTACATATAAGAGAATCAAATATAAAATGTACAGCAGAAAAATACAATAATAAGGAGGGAAATACTAAATGAACCTTTTTAAGTGGCGATCAAGGAAGTTAGAATAAGTGAACTTAAGGACAGATCAGTAGAATGTATCAAATTATAATAACTTAGAGAAAATAGACTGGGGGAAAAAATAAATAACAGAGTTTCAAGCACTTGTGAAACAATAGCAGAAGATTCTGCATTGTATCATCAATGTCCCAGAAGTAGAGGAGAAAGTGAATGGGACTGAGAGAGTTATTTGAAAGAAAGTAGTAAATAAGTTCACAAATTTAGCTAATAAAACAAGATATGAGATACTGAGCAAGTCTCAACTGAAATAAGTTAAAAAAAATCATTACCTGGACACATCATAATTAAATTTATGGGAACAGATGACAAGGAGCAATCTTGAAAGTAATTAAGAAAAAAAGGGCATTGACCATAGAGGATATCAACTGTAAGTAAATTTCTAATCTGAAAATGAAGAGGCAATATAAAGTAGCACATTTTTCAAGTGCCAAAAAGTAAAACAAAAAGAAAACCTTTTAGATCAGAAATCTTTATCCAGAAAAATAATCCTCTAGGAATGTATAGGAGTCCTGGTGTGGGGCTGTGGGTTAATGTGCCAGACTGCAAAGCCCTTTGAACTGCAAGGTTGGCAGTTCAAGCTCACCAGCTGCTCCTCAGAAACCCTACACTTGGTTGCTATGGGTCAGAGTCGACTCTACGGCACTTAACAACAACAGCAACAAGGAATGTATGAGAATGATGACATTGCCAGTTGGGTAAAACCTAAAACAATTTGTCACTAGAAGACATATCCTTAAAGATGGCTGAAGAAAGTTCTTTAAATAGAAATGAAATTATTTTTTAAAACATCTTTAAATCTTATGAAAGAAGGAAACAATGAAAAATAAATTTTTTTTCACTTTGTGGCACTGTGGTGGCTTGTGTGCTGCTGTGATGATGGAAGCTATGTCACCAGTAATTTGCATTCCATTATGGTCACCCACGGAGGACAGGTTTCAACTGAATTTCCAGACTAACACAAACTCAGAAGAAGGAGAAATGGACTAACTCCAAATGTTTAGCCACTCAAAACTTTATGAATAGCAGTGAAAAACTCTCAGAAAGCAACTGAATGTTGAATATTAAAACATAAAGAATGCCATCTGAATATTGTCAAGTATAGTGCCAGAAGATGAGCTCCTCAAAATACAGTTGGAATGGGTTGTGCCTCCATCTAAGGACAACTAAAATCCTCATCACTGGACTAATAAATAACATTATAATAATTGGAGAAGAGATTGAAGTATCAAATATTTCATTTTGCTTGGATCCACCATCAACATGGAGAAGCAGTCAAGAAATGGAACTTTTTATTGCATTAGACAAATCTGCTGCACAACACCTTTGCAAAAGTGTTGAAGAACAAAGATGTTAGTTTGAGAGCAAAAGTGAACCTGACATGGTAGTTTTGATAGCTTCATATATATGTGAAAGTTGGACAATGGATAAGGAAGACCCTAGAAAACTGGATACATTTTAGCTATGGTAATGGAGATGAATATTGAAGGTACCATTGACTGCCAGAAGAACAAATAAATCTGTGTTGAAATAAGTACAACCAGAATACTCCTTAGATGTAAAGATGGCCTGACTTTGTATCTCATACTCCAGACATATTATCAGGAGGTACCAGTCCCTGGAGAAGGACATCATGATTGGTAAAGTTCAGGGAGAGCAAAAAAGTGGGACCTCACCCCTGACAACAAGATAGATTTACACAATGACAGCAACAATTGGTTCAGCATAATAGTAAGTATGAAGATGGTAGTGTTTTGCTCTGTTGTCCATAGAGTTGCTACTGATAGTTTTGAACATTGTCTTAGATGCTGCCAGAAGATGAGCCAACAGGTTGGAAGGAACTCAAAATATGACTGTTGTCGGAGCTGCCTCCTCAGAGTAGAATTTACACAATGGTTACCCTGCTGGTATTTAAAATACCAGTGGCATAGCTTCCAGCTTCACAACAACACACAAGCCACATCAATATGACAAACTGACAGATAAGTGGTAGTAAACATAATTTGATATGCTAAATTTTTGTTTATATGT
>NW_006408586.1:14597686-14606388 GCF_000296735.1 Chrysochloris asiatica
TTAACTCAAAAAGCCAAATCAGGACTCCAAATATACATTGAACTATTCTTGGTAGTTGTGTTCGGCAAAACTGTCAGAAATATTGAGCTAACCAATATCAACACAGTTTGACATTATGATGGTAATTAAGCAAAACTTTTGGGAATCATCATGTGCTGCTAGTGCATACCTTAAAATGGGAAGAAATAGATACAAATACACATTATATATGGAGCACAGAGTGTGTCAAGAATAAATCTAGGAAAATTGGAAGTCAGCAAAAAGCAACGAAATGCATAAAGTTCAATATCTTAAGAATTAGTGAGCTGAAACTGATTGGTACAGACCATTTTGATTTGGACAATCATATGGTTTACTATACAGGTAGCAATACGTTTAAGAAGAACGACAACACATTCATTCTCAGAAAGAACATTTCATGATCTACTGATTGTGCCAGTGAAGTGCAATGATGTCAGTGATAGAATAATATCCATAACCTATAAGGATAATCTTCTTAGCCTACAAATAAGATGGAATATAAGCTTTGGACTGCTAACTGCAAGGTCGATTATTTAAACTCACCAACTACTCCTCGGAAACCATATACAGGGTGGCAATGAGTTGGAATCAACTAAACAGCATTTAACAATAGCATGAAAAATGAGCATTAATACCACTATTATTCAAATTTACACACCAACATCTAAAGCTAACGGTCATGAAACTGAAGACTTTTGCCAACTTCTCCATTCTGAAAAACATCAGACATGCAATCAAGAAGAATTGATCATTGCCGGTGACTGGAATGAAAAAGTAGAAACAAAGAGACCAAATTTGTCTTGGAAGAAATACAGTCACACTACACCTTGAAGGACATGAGGATGACTAGACTTTGTCTCTCATACATTGGACATTATGTCAGAAGGAATCAGTCCCTGAAGAATGACATCATGCTTTGGAAAGTGGATTGTCAGCAACAAATAAAAAGACACCCAATAAGATTGGTTGACACAGTAGCAGCAACGACAGATTTAAACATAACAATTGTGATGATGAAACAAAACCTGACAGTTTTTCATTTTGTTATACATAGGGTCACTATGAGTCTGAAGTGATTCAATGGCACCTGACAACAGCAAAGTTTTAAAAAGCAAAGACGTTATTTGAAGTATGAAGTGTTACAGAAATAAATTATGGTATTTTCAATCACCTCATGTGAATGATGACCAATTAATAAAGAGGACTGGATATATTTTAACTATGATTTAGGAAAATGATATTAAAAGTACCATTAACAACTGTAGTACCAATCTTTTTACTTTGCTCTGCTAAAAGGGTAAAAGAGTAGAACTGAAGAGATGGAAACCAGAACAAGTGAGCTGGAAGACAAATCTCTCAGTACTGCAAAGATAAAAGAGCAAGCAGAAAAAAGGATTAAAAAATATCTGAAGAAAGTTTAAGATTCATGTGGGACAACATGAAGAGGAATGACTTGAGAATTATTGACAATCTGGAATAGGAAGAATCACAGAATTCCACAAAGAAGATAGCTGGAAAGCTGCGGGAAGAAAATTTCCCTAATATTCTAAAAAATGAAAAAATAAGCATTCAAGAAGCTCAATGAATACCAGGAAGGATAGACCCCAAAAGAAAATCACCAAATATATCATAATTAAGCTTTCCAAAATATAAAAAGGATAGAATCCTGAAAGAAACTAGGAAAAGAGAAGTATTATTTAAAAGAGCAAGCAAATAAGATTAGTTCTATTATTTCAGCAGAAACCATGCAAGCAAGAAGGCAATGGGGAGACATATATAAAACTCTGAAAAAAAAAAAAAAAACCTGTCAACCAGTTTGAAATTAAAAAAAATTGTCTACCAAGCAAAGCTGTCAATAAAATATAATGGTGTAATAAAAAAAAAAAAAATTCCAGGATAAATAGAAGTTAAGGGAGTTTGTCAAAGTCAACCCAATGCTTAAAAAAATCCTGAAGGAGTTCTTTAGAGAACCAACAAGAACTGACAACAACCAGAGAATGACATATGTGGCAACATCACCTGAAACTAAGTCAACAGATGGAAGAATTCAGAACAGAACAGAACTACAAGGATGAATTCAGAGAATCTCAGAGGTCAGTCTATGATCAAAACAAACACAATGTGAAAGAAGGTAAAAATATAATAACAGAGATCCAGGTGATGAGGAAGTCAGGTAGAGTATAGAGTAAAATAGACTGTTTTAAATGGAGGAAAAACTTCTTAGAATATATGGTAACCTCAAAGAAAATTAATAGTTAATAACATACCAAGAAAATGAAAATCCAAGAACATGGAGACATTTAAAATATGAATCTTAAGAAAAGAGAAAAGATACCAATACTGAAAGAAAGAAAAAAAAAATTCTATGTTGACTACCAGGGGTAGGAGGAGATTATAGAGCACAGGCTAAGGGATAGATACATCATAGTTCAGATATTGGGGAAGGCAATACCCAAGAAGCGGGGAGGGGATGGAAGAACAAGGTAGCTAGGGGAACACTTAGACAGATTTGCACGGGAATAATGGTACAGAAGTAAATAGTGACATATGCTCAACAGTGGAACTACTGGACTTTGTGATACAGGGATCAGGGCACAGTCTGAATGGGTAAAAGAGGAGAAATAATGTTAAGATGCTTGACAGTCTTATGAATGTTGCTTACTCTTGCCTACTATTGTAAAAGATACACTTGAGTGAAATAGAAAGGAATATCGGGAAACATGATTATTTACAGAAAACCTGACATGTTTACTTACAGAAAACATTAAGCCCATCTTCAGCCTATCTCTGATTGGAATACCTAAAAGGGATTCTAGAACTTTCTCAGTGAAATAAACTTCTTACAGAGCTTTGTAGTGTGTAGGACCTTGGGTGGAAGCCTGAGCTCCTTTGAGAACCTTCTAAGGTGGGACATACCCACTTGAAAGCACATGCAGAACAGCCTGGGGTGGCTAAAGAAAGAGACCAGCAGGAAAAATCAAAAACAAAAATGGCAGTCTGATTGACTACTACACGAACAAGTAAGTTATTCTATGGGAAGCCATCAAGGCAAGTAATCAAGTCCCTTCAGGGCAAACCCCCCTCCAAGACAGAAACCCAATGCGATCACATGAGCAATCATGTAAGCTTGCTGGCGACCATGTTGGTCTACTGGTGAATGGAAGAGGGAGAAAGGCAGCAATGAAGATATGGGATAAGTCTGACCATGTTCCATAGACTTCTGTTGACCTGGAGATGAGAGAGAGAAGAGGAAGGACTGGTTGATCCAGGAAGTGTGGTGAGATCTGAGGACTCCTAAGCCCATGAACAAAGACTTAGACACAGAAAGCTGGAGCCAAGAGTGATGTGTCCAGCTGATATGAAGTGAGGGGTGATGTACAAGAATGCCTAAAGTTGCAGATAGTACCTATGTTACCTAGCTTTGATGACTTGATGATAAGAACTCAACTAGAGGAACATTTTTATCAACATTTGATAAAGGAAATGAGTGTAAATTGGTACAATTTGACTTTGACCTTTACTTACGGATATAGTAGCTCAAAATACCAACCAAGAGGGAAGGAATGTTCACATTAAGGATCAAACCTATCCCCTCTGTACATGGGGTTGATAGGGATGGACAACTTAGACTACTTAAAATGGGGAGATATGAAGGCACAACCTGGCTGGCTTACAAGTTTTGAAGAGGGAGTTTAGTTTCAGAGTGTGTGGAAGAAGGTAGAATCCCCACTGAATAGTTTTCAACTTGACTAAATGGGTCTTGTAAAAGGAGATAGGGATAAAATTCTTATGGTTTGATAATGAGTAATTGTTATCTTGACTAATTGTGATTGTCAAAACTGTAAATGTAGAAATTTTGTAACATTAAAAGGGGAGGAGTTAATCTTATATTCCAGGAACAGAGGGTGCTAGGACCATCAAGGAAAAAGAACATGTGCGGAATGTGAGATCTTATCCAGAGAAGCAGTGATGCCAGAGATGGAGGCAAAGCTGATGACATCAAGAGACAGAGCAGCTGAAGGCTCTGGATTCATGGAAAGAGAAAGACTGAGTGCTAGTGGCCAAGGAGCAGGCTTGCAGAATGTGCCCTTAAGTTGTTTAAGTGATTACATATTCTTGAATGTTTTTGTGTGCATCAAAATAAATAAACAAATAAATAAAACAAAAACAGAGAGAATAGAAGTAAATACTGTTGAATGGTGATGCACGGAAGGGATTGCTATCATTGCAATTATATGAAATACAATAGGATTAAGTACAAAACTGATGTTCTCCCATGTAAACTATCACTCAATGCACAATTAAAACTTGAAGAAAAAACAAAGATGCTGAAGGAAATAATTAAACATTAGGTCCCCCACTCAGAAAAACTGAATTGTGACTATTGGAACCATGACAGAACATGACACATGGAATCAGCAACAAATTTGCAATATAAAGTCACAATTATATTTGCTCTTTCAGAGTATAAAAACATCAAAAAGGTTTCATCCTGATGAAAAATTAAGACAAAAGAAATGCTAACACTGTAATTATTAGGGAGAATTATATAGTCTATATTGCAACCAAAATAACTGACTAGTCATCTCATGTCCAACCATAAGAGATAACATAATGTATAGTAATCAATCATAATTACCTATCATGTTATTGCTAAATGCCATCAAGTGGAGTCCAATGCATAGGCTTTTTGCATAGCTTTTTGAAGAGTGACTGATGTATTTGATCCACCTACCTTGCAGTTAGTAATCTAGTGCTTATCCTACAATGCCACACAAGGACTCTCTAGATTAATTATTTATGGGCTGATTTATACCTAAATGCACAATCATTCTTATGCCAATATATTAAAAAATAATTTGCAAAGTACTTTCTTTATATATGTTCTAATATTTGGCAAATGGCCTTTTTGTACCAGATAGTATACCAGATCTTCTACCAAGTAAAATGAAATTTTGTTGAGGATATATTATTTTCTCTCATTCTTTCTTTCTGTCTCTTTCCTTCTTTCCTTATTTCTCTCTCCCTCCCTCTCTCCCATCTTGACTTCTTTATTTCTGGCTCTCACCAATATAGTCAAGTTAAAAATTTGTCTAAGTCTAAGTATTTCAGTATTCTTTCATTTATTATAGTTATGCATAAACTGAAAATATACTCAAACATATCACAATGGATTTATATTCTATAAGGACACAAAGTAAACATTTTCACAATTTAAAAAAAAAAAAAAAACATACCATGAAGTACCAGAAAAAGAAACATACTGTCTTTGTAGAAGTACTGCAAGAATACTCCTTAGGACTGAATAGGTTGAGACTTTGTCTCATGAACTTAGGACATGTTATTAGGAGGGACCAGCTCCAGGAAAATAATATCATGCTTGGTAAAGTAAAGCATCAGCTAAAAAGAGAAATACTGCTAAAGGAGATGTATTGACACAGTAACTGAAACAATGGGACCAAACCTAAAAATAATTGTAAATATGGTTAAGAACCATGTATTGTTTTGTTTGGCTACAAACAGAGTTTCAATGAGTTGCAGCTGGCTCAATAACTTTTAGCAACTACAGGGGCCTAAAAAAAAAAAACAGACTAAACCTCACACATTATATAAAAGTTAACAGAAAAATGATCTTATTGTTCAAAGCAAATTAAAACAAAAACAAACTTAAAAATAAAAAATTGAAGAAAATCTTACAGATTCAGGCTAAGGTAAAATTTCTTAAACTTGACAATAAACCATGACCTATAAGTGAAAACATTAATAAAATAAACTTCTTCAAATTCAAACTTTGTCTTTATAAAGTATTATGCAAAATGGGTGATAAGACAAGCTACAGACTGGGAGAAAAATGTTCTTATATATCTTACAAAGGTCTAGTATCTGGAACATATAAAGAACTTTCAAAATCCAACAGTAAAATTTAGAAACTAAGTAGAAAATGGGCCAAAACCATAAAAAAAATATTCCACAGGCGATATGCAGCTGAAGAAAATAAGCACAATATTTTGTGGGAGTTTGTGGAAACTAAGTACAATGAAGGATGCTAAGCACCTGTATTCAACCTAGAAATATGTGTTAGAAACACCATAAAATGAATACCGAATACTTTGGGACACAGCAAAAGCAATACTCAGAGAAAAGTTTATAATGACTGCATATATTAAAAAATAATAAAGATCTAAAATAAAAATAAAAAATCATCCTGGTTACTTGAACAAATAGAAAAGAAAGAACAATAGAAAGCCAATGCAAACAGAAGAAAAGGAAAAATAAAGATCAAAGAAACAACTGATTAAATAGAAAACAGAAAAAAAAAAAAAATAGAAAGAAGCAACAAGACTAGAAATTGATTCTTTGAGAGGATCAGTAAAATTGACAATCCACGGGTCAAATAGAAAAGGGAAAATATAAAAAAGGCAAATAGCTACAAAAAGAAAACAAATGGGTGACATTATGACAAATCCAACTGATAAAAAGACGATAATAAGAGAATATCATGAAAAAATGCGCTTCAACAAATTTTAAACCTAAAAGAAATTAATTTTTCCATAAACATGCTACCTACCTAAATGAACACAAATAGTAGTAGAAATAAGAATAAAGAGCTTGTAGATGTCATCAAAATACCACAACCACCAACATAAAAAGCCACAGCCCATAGAGCATCATTAAGCAATTCTACCAGTAAGAGAAGAGTTAATATAAATTTTACTCAAACTTTTCCAGGACATAGATAGGAAAGGGATACTCCCTAATAAATTAAATGAATTCAACGCAGCCCTAATATTAAAGTCAGGTAAAGGCATCATACACAGAAGAAGAAAATTACAGACCAATATTTCTAACAAATAATGCAAAAATTCTCAACAAAATTCTAGCCAATAGTATTCAAGAGCATATCACAAAAATAGCAAAGCATGATCAGATGGGATTCTTACCTGAAATGCATAACCAATGGCCAATATTATTTGCAATTGACAAAGACTGAGTTTTTTCCATGGTAATAGAAGAAGATACTCTTATTCAATATTGTACTGGAAGTCCCAGTTAGAGTAATAGGGCAAGAAAGGGAAGTAAAGGGCATCCAAGTTGAAAAAGAAGTAGAAAAAAAAAAAAATTCTTATTCACAGATTTCACAATCCTGGTGTGGTGCTATCTGGTAAACCCTGGACTGTTAACCACAGGTCAGCAGTTTAAATGAACCCACCACTCAATGGAAATGTTATACAGGGTTAGATAGTACTTAACAACAGCAACATACATTTTAAAATTCCAGAGACTCGATAAGAAAGTTACTGAATCTAATGGAAGAATTCAGAAAAATAACCAAGTCCAAGATCAACATATAAAATTCAGCTGAGACCCTTTATATCAATAAGGAGAACTCTGAACAGAAATTAAGAAAACAATACAATTTGCAATAATATCCAAAAGCATTAAATGACTAAGATTATACTTAACCATTGATATAAAAGATGTATACAATAGAAGCTATAATAGTATCACCAGAAAGTAAGAGACCTACGTAAATGGAAAAATATTTCATACTCATGAATTAGAAGACTTAACATCCTTAAAATGACAATACAACCCAAAGCAATCAATGAATATAATGTAATCTGATCCAAATCCAAGGAATATACTTCATTAAAATGGAAAAAACTTAACACCAAGTTTATATGGAAAGGAAAGGTGCCTCAAGTAATTAAAGTAACATTGAAGAAGAATAAAGTAGGAGGTCTCACAATTCCCAGTCTTAAAACATACTATTTGCTGTTTCTGTTAAGTGCCATTGAGTCATTTCCAACTCATAGCAACCATATAGAATTTCTGAGGCTTTAAGTCAGTGTGTGAACAGAAAGACTCATCTTTCTGCCACAGAGAAGCTGTTGGGCACAAACTAACAACATTGCATATCGAAGTCCAGTGCTTATACTACAAAGTCACCATGCTACCAAAACTTTCTATACAGTCATAAAACATATAACCAACAGTGTTGTACTGGTACAGTCGGTGCACACTAATCAAATAGATTAGAAAGCCCTGAAGTAATTTTATTTATCTATAAACAGCTAATTTTGAACAATGGATCAAAGCCCATTCAGAAGAAACACTCTGTTTTATAAATGGTAATAATAAACCGAATATCCTTTTATAGTATACAAAGCCACTACGGGTTGGAACCAACTCCATGGCACTTAACAATAACAATTGTTGAACAATATTGAATGTACTGTGAACTGCCAAAAGAATGAATAAATCTGTGTTAGAAGTAGAGTCAGCCTGCTCCTTAGAAGTAAGAAAATCTACATTTCATTTCACACTCCTGAGAAGCAAAGATGACCTGATTTCATCTCATGCGCTTTGGCTGTGTTACCAGGAAAGACTAATACCTGGAAAAGGACACCATGCTCAATTGAGTGTCAGTGAAAAACAGGAAGATCCTCACAGAGATAGGTTAACACGTTGTATACAAGGATGGGTTTAAACAGGTACAGTTGTGAGGAAAGTGCCTGAGCAGACAGCGTTTTCTTCTGTTGTATGTATAATCACTCTGATGAAGAACCAACTGGACAACAAAAATTACTTAAAGTATGTTGCGGACCGTTTAAGACTGGTCAGAGGTTCGAGGCCCTATGGGCCTGAGTGTAACAAATGAGGCCACTGGCAGTTAATGG
>NW_006408586.1:14606973-14608265 GCF_000296735.1 Chrysochloris asiatica
GCCTGCAGAGGCCATGATGCCTGTAGTCCCAAGCCTGCCCACCAGTGATGTATCCACCCTGGCTTTGGGGTGCCTCATTGTCTCCCTCCTTCTGTTTGTCTGTGTATTCTTTCGCTATCCCTATCGCCGCTGGATCTCCCCTCCTCGTAAACCAAACACTCGTGAACAACACAACTATATCGAGGTCAGACCCCGGCAAAAGTATATGAGACAGCGTGTGTAGATTATATGCAAATATTATAGCATGTTACATAAGGGAACTGATCATCTGTGGGTTTTGGTATGTGGATGGATCCTGGAACCAATCTCCCACAGATACTGAGGGATGACTATAGTCACCCAAAATCTGTAAGCAAATATTCATAAGTTTTCTAATGGGATCCAAAAACCTGAAAGTGTCCAGATATTCTTCAACAGGTGAATTTCTAAGCAAACTGTGACACACATATGCAATGAATATTGTATAGTGCTCATTAAAAAGAACAAACAAACCATTCACTAAGAAATGATTTGAATGACTAGCCAAATAATTATGATGAATAAAGCAATCCCAAAATATTCTGTACTGTTTGATTTCATGTGTATAACATTTTGAAACTACATTATATATATGGCAAATTAATTACTGGCTGTAAGAAATTAGGGAAAAGGGGAAGTATATTGTCATAAATGGGCAACACAGGGATCATTGCATCGGTTATAATGTTTAGTATTGAAGAAAATGATTGTGGCATGGAATACAGAAAACTACACATTATGATAGAGAGTACAATTGAAGAAGCCCTGGTGTCATGCTGTAGGATAAGTAATGTGCTGCTAACTGCAAAGTCAGTGGTTCAAATCTACCAGACAATTCACAGAAACCCTATCCAGGGTTGTTGTGAATCAGAACTGACTCAATGGCACTTAACAATCAAAACAACATAGAATTAAATACTCATACAACTGATTGTATATAAAACTCAGAAAATCTTGTTGTATTTTATTATTAAAAATACATATTAAGCAACAAGAAGTAAAAAATAAGCACCAACCACTAAAGCCAGTGATGAAGAAATAGAAGAATTCTATCAACTTCTACAATCTGAAATTGATCAAACGTGCAATCAAGATGTGTTGATCATAAGCAGTGATTGGAGTGCAAAAGTTGGGAGCAAGGAGGAAGGATCAGTAGTTGGAAAATATGGCCTTAGTGACAGAAATGATGCTGGAGAACACATGATAGAATTCTGCAAAACCAATGATTTGTTTATTTCAACTACCTTCTTTAGACAGCATAAAAGACGACTATA
>NW_006408586.1:14610726-14617678 GCF_000296735.1 Chrysochloris asiatica
TCATCTCTCATACTTCGGACATTTTGTCAGGAGGGACCAGTCACTGGAGAAGTATAACATGTTTGTTAAGATGGATGGTCAAAAAGAGGAAGACTCCCAACAAGATGGATTGGCAAATTGGCATCAATGGGCTCAAACGTGCCAACAATTGTGAGATTGGCCCATGACTGGACAGTGTTTTGATGGCACCTAACAACAACAACAATAAAATTATTGTCACCATATTTTCAGGCTGTATTTTTCAGATGATAAAGACAAAATTATCATTAATAATGCCTCATACAATTGAAAAGGGTAGATTTCAGAGATATCTGTTAAATTTCTTACTACTTATCATTGAAACCTTTGTTATTACACCTGAAAAATGTGTAAGAAATCATGGAGACTTTTAGATAAACTATATGCTACTAAATTTTGGGAAAGCACCTCTGACTTTCTGTTATATTCCAACCTGTGGCACTGTGGATTAATGCACTGGATTCCAAAGTTAGTTTGAACCACATGGTCTGTGGTGGAAGCTCACCAGCTGTTCCTATGGGTCAGAACCTACTAGATGACACTTAATAACAATACACTTACAGTGAGGCTGAATGTATTCCAATAATCTGCATGAGTGGTGGAAATGAATTGAGCAGAAAACAAGCATCTTATATGTCAGAGGGATAATTGATTTATATTCCCATCTGTGAACGAATGATCAAATATTTGTGACATATTTCTTGTGTTCTTTAAGTAAGAATGTGTTTGATAAAAATTTACTTTATCATACATAAATATGGTAATAAAATTAATTCTGGTAATAAATTTTAACATGTATTTCAAGTTAAAAGAAAATGCATTTATGGAAAATTTAGTACTTTATTTTGTTCACTTTTTTCTGAGTACAAGCATATAAAAATAGCATCATGTTTTCAGAGAATACAAAAATTCAGACATCAATATTTTGTAAAGGACTATAGACTATGAAAATACTTTCATCTTCTCTTGATCTTATAAATAGCTACAAAACAGAAGGAAATAAATTATTCCTTTCTTACTAGAGCTTGTTGCCTGTTCGCAACAGATGTTGTTTCTCCAAATTAGTTTGTAATTTCTTTCATAACTCAGACAGAACAACCCTTCAATTTATAGTCAGGAAATAGATATAGTGCTGCATATAATTCTGGTAATTATGTAACAAACTGCACTTTGCTAGATAAAAACCTTGGCCATCAATCACTCAGTTTAGTGTTGGGGCAACTTAATCTTCTGTTGCACCAGCTGTGCAAGCCTCAGCCACAAACACGGTGGATTTGCCAGACTTCTACTGAGTGAAATGTAAATGATCTATGTGAAAAATAAATAGGTAGCTAAATACCTAGCCAGCAAGTTATTTCTAGTTGATCTGCAGGACATAAAATTACTATAAACCTTATCGGGCATGTATCTACTTTCTACTGCATTGTACTTTAAAATAAGTGTCACCTTGTTTAAAAATAACTGCTATGGCTGAAATGTGTATTTTCCTTTATAAGCTTAACTCATTATACTAGAATTTGATGCCATGAATTGAAGATTTGGATTGACCAAGATTTATTTAAGATGCTGTATATTCAGAATGAAGCAAATGGTTGCAATATATAAAAAGGAGAAAAAAGAAGTTGAAGAACTTAGTTCAGAAAATTATAACTCCTAAATTTGTGAGCTTATTCATACTTTTAAAAGTCCCTGGATAATGCAAAATGTTAAGCACTCTGCTACTAACCAAAATGCTGCAATTTAAATCCCCCCCCCCCCCCCCCCCCCCCCGAGTCACCTCAGAATGAAAGTCTGGTGATCAACTTCTTTCTGAAAGAACACAAACACTGGAAATCCTATGGAGCACAGTTTTTATTCTGACATCCATAGTATCACCATAAATAAGGGTCAGCTCAACCCAAGGAAACTAGCATTTTTCTATTTTTAAGGCTATTTTCATGGCTTTTGTTTTATTCAGTTTATCTTACAATATGTTAATTCTCTCTCTTAAAAACACAAACATTTTATGAATGATAAAGTAGTTAAATTGAATTAGAATTTTATGAATGATAAAGTAGTTAAGCTGAATTAGAAAACTGTTGTTCATCTTGTAGTTGAAATATAAAATATGTCTCTTTTTTCACTATATGCTATACTCATCATTTTATTTGATGTCCAAAAGAGTTTTATTTAGAAGTTTTGTTTTGTTTTTTACCTCATTGATCCTACTTTACAGTAAGCATTGAAATTCAGAGAAGTGAAATGACTGCTCAAATGTCACATTATGTAAGTAGAGAACTCTGAATACAAGTCAATGGTGTAGTCCCAGCAGCTTCCATTCAATGACTAAATACCAGAGTGCTTCAAAAAATTGTTTTAAAAGCTTCAATATATTTTTATTCCATTTTCCAAGAACTTTTGAAGCATTCACAGATGTCTTCACTATTATGACATATCTCCATTCGTTGTTGCTGCTGTTAATCATCTTCCAATAAATTCCAACTTATAGCAAATCTGTATAAGGTTTCTGAGGTGCAGCTGGTGGGTTTTGACTGAAATTACCAGTCCAATGCTTATTCTATCTACAGTTTTACACCAGACTTCGTCTATATCAATTTGTTATGCTGAAATTCATGTTACTTTAGAGTTATATATGTTTATATGCAATTCAAATTCCTATAAATCTAAGGATTTATTTTTGCATCAGAACAATCGTTGTGAAGAGAACAAATGGAAGTCAATTTCCATACTTGATCAATGGGAATGAGATACGAGAATACACTGAGAAACTGGAGTACCCCAAAGGCACATCCTTTCACTAAACTTATTCAATCCGTATGATGAGAAAACCATCCAAGAAACTGGGTTATATAAACAAGAACACAGCATCAGGATTGAAGGAAGACTCATTAACAAACCGTGTTATACAGATGATACAACGTTACTTTCAAGTAGCAAGAAGAACTTAAAATACTTCCTGATGAAGAAGATCAAAGTCTACATGTCTCAGTACAGACTGTACTTCAATGTGAAGAAAATGACAATCCTCACAACTGAACCAATAAAAAAAAATCATGATAAATGGGGAAAAGAGTGAAGTTGTCAAACACTTCATTTTGCTTGGATCCATAATTAATATTCATGAAAGCAGCAGCCAAAAAAATTAGATGGCATATTGAATTAGGCAAATTTGCTGCAAAACACCTCTTTTAAGAGTTCAAGAACAAAGTTGTCAATTTGAGGACTAAGATGTGTCAGACCTAAGCTGATGTATTTTGAGTGGCCTTATATGCATGTGAAAGTTGGTTAATAAATAAGGATGATTTGAAAAAAAACAATACATTTTAATTATGGTGTTGGAGAAGAATACTGAAATGACCCTTTACTTCCAGAAGAACAAACAAATCTGTCTTGAATGCTCCTTAGAAGCAAGGATGGCCAGACTTTGTTTCTAATATTTTGGACATGTTGTCAAGAAGGATGAGTCATTGGAGAAGAGATCATGCTTGGAAAAGTGAGATTCCACAAAAAGGGAAAGACCCCAATGAGATCAACTGACACAGTGGCAGCAACAATGGGCTTAAACGTAATAGCAGTTGTGAGAAGGTGCAGTACTGGGCAGTATTTGAGATGTTGTACTTAGTGTTGCTATGAGTTGGAAGTGACTAAACAACAATTAACAATAATAACTAGAGGCATGGGGAATGGAAAGTTACCTATTCCATAATCTAAATGGATTCATCTGTTTTGTGTGAAATCAAGGGTTCATGAGACAGTCAGATAGAAACAGAGTTTTTAAGTATATGAAAGTATTGATTGTAGCCATTCAGAAAACTGTTGCATACCTATTTTGGAGGGCAAAGCCCTAAAATCCTAAAATATTTCTTTTAAATCTTACAGTTATTATTGTGCTATATTTTAGATGGGCAGACAAAAAAGTGCCAGAAACTGCAATCAGGTGTGACACATACATTCGGGATGTAATGACTCATGTATAAGCATGATACAAAGTCGAGATTTCAATGTTGGTGGTGTATAGCTTGCATAGAAAATATGTTGTAAAGATGGGGCTCTATAGTCTGTCCTGATAATAGGACATACCTACCTATATGACTTGATCTCACTTTTAAAAATTATTTTAATATGACTACATAGAGGTGTCCCCAAACCAAGGCAACATTTGACTGTTAGGCAAAAGTTCCAAGAGCAAAAAAGAAATGAGTCACAGGCACAAGAAAACTAACAACTGGCCTCTAATCTCAAAGAGATAACAATCTACTACTGGGCACCAACATCAATAAATAGAAAGCACTGTAAGACTTTGTTGTGGAATGAATTGTCTCTCCTACATATGTATTGGAAGCAAAATATGTTCAGGGAATAATTACAATATTTGTGGCTATAATTCATTTGGGAAACAGGGCATTCCTTTTTATGTTCATGATGTTACATCATTGTAAGGTGTGTCCACAACGTAACCACTTCTAAGTATGAAGAGAGCAGTTAGATAAAGACATAAGTACAAATGAAAAAAGAAAGCCCATGTGAAAATAACCACAAAATCAAGGAATGATAGAGAAATTATTCCTAGAGTTGATGTCCTGATTTCTTACTTTTAGTTTACAGAACTGAGAAAATGTGTTTTCAATATTCATCATGCTTCTTCAGGTTTTACCCAAATGACAGATTCCTACTTTTATCTAGTGTCTTCAGAGCTAAACTATAAGCTTAGTGAAGAATCTAACTTTTCTTTTCAAACCTAAAATACTGAAGAATTGAGTAATATGAAGCACTCTTCTATGAAATTTTACATTTGTGAGTTGTCTATTCACATAGAGTGAAAGATTAAAATTGATGATATTGAATATATCTGCAATGAGCCTTCATAGAAATGTTCTTGTTATTAAAAACTGTTGAGTCAGTTTCAACTCAGAGGGAAACTGTATAGGGTTTCTAAAGAGTGGCTAGTGGGTTTGAACTACCTATCTCATGGTTAACAGTCCATTGCTTATTCTACAATGAAACAAGAATAATTACATTTTAAAGTACTATAGCAAGCAGGGGCTTCTAAGACTGAAACTCAAAGGGAGCACATGAGCAGCCATGTAAGATTACTGGTGACCATGATCATCAGCTGGTGAGTGGAAGAGGAGGAAAGGCAGCCGTGAAGATATGGGCTGAGTTTGACCGCGTTCCATAGACTCCTGTCAAGTTGGAGATGAAAGAGGTACGTTGAAAGTCTGGTTGTTCTGAAGTGTGGTGAGACCTAGGAACTCCTGAGCCTATGAACAACAGCAAAGCCATGGATTGCTAGAGCTGAGAGTGAAGATGAAGTGAAGGGAGACACACAAGAATGCCCAAACTTGTAGATAGTACTCATTTGACCTAGCCTTTGATTATTTATAGCTACCTTATTAATAGTAGCAAAATATTCTCAGAGAGTTCCAGAATATTGACTATGGAAACATGATGACTAGTACCAGAATACTGTCAGATACAGTGTCCCTAAGTATGGAACCCATTCAAAATATGACTGGGAAAGAGCTGCATCCTCAAAGTAAGTTGAATGTAATGATACAAATGGAGTACAGCTTTCAGGATCTTCACTTGTTCATGGGCCCAATTCAAAATGGAAAGAAACATCTACAAACACCTGTTAATAATAGGAACATGACATGCACAAAGTATGAAGATAGGAAAAATTAGAGTTGAAAAAAATAAAATGGAACATGTAAACATTTAAATCCTAGGCATTAGTGAGCTGATATTGACTGGTATTGCCATTTTGAATCTGACAATCATAAGGTTTGTAATGTCTAGAATGACAAATTTAAGAGGAATAGTGTCACATTCATCCTTAAAAACAAAATTTCAAGATCTATCTTAAAGCATAATTCTGTCAGTGAGAGGATAATATCCATATGCCTACAATAAAGGTATGAATCTAGTAAAATTGGAAATTGTCAAAAATGAATTGGAATGCATAAATGTCTATATCTTATGCATTACTGAGCTGAAATGGACTGGTATTGGACATTTTGAATCTGAAGACCACATGGTTTACCATGCCGTGAATGACAAATAGTTGCATTCATCGTCAGGGGAAGATTGTGGAACAGACCATCAATGGCTTATATGCAATTTCAGACTGAAGCTGAAGAAAATGAAAACAAGTCCATGAGAGACAAAATATGACCTTCAATATATCCCAACTGAATTTGGAGATCATCTGAAGAACAGATTTGATACATTAGACACTGAAGACCAAAGACAAGATGAGTTGTGGGAAGACATGAAGAACATCATACAGGAAGAAAGCAAAAAGTCATTAAGAAGACAAGAAAGAAGGAAACGATCAAAATGGATGGAGAAGAGACACTGAAACTTGCTCTCCAGTGTAGAGATAATAAAACAAATGGGAGAAATGGGGAGGTAGAAGAGCTGAACAGAAAATTTCAAAGGTTAGCTCGAGAAAACAAGGTCAAATATTACAATGAAATGTGCAAAGATTTGGAGTAAGAAACCCCAAAGGGAAGAACACGCTCAGCATTTCTCAAAATGAGTGAACTGAAGAAAAAAATCAAACTTTGACTTATGTTATTGAAGGATTCTCTGGGCAAATTATTGAATGATGCAAAAAGCATCAAAACAAGATGGAAGGAATACAGTACTCTACAAAAAGGAAATGGTCGATATTCAACCATTTCAAGAGGTAGTATATGATCAAGAAGAGCCAATGATACTGAAGGAATACGTCCAAGGTTCATTGAAGGAATTGGCAAACAACAAGGCACCGGGAATTGATGGAATACAAATTAAAATTTTCAAGAAAGTGAGGCGGCACTGGAGACACTCACTTATCTGTGCCAAGAAATTTGGAAGACAACTATCTGGCTGACTGGAAGAGATGCGTATCTGTGCCCATTCCAAAGAGAGGTGACCCAATGCAATGCAG
>NW_006408586.1:14619844-14621488 GCF_000296735.1 Chrysochloris asiatica
CGGCCTCTTCTGAATCCAGCTTGAACCTCTGGAAGTTCTCTGTCAATGTATGATTGTAGCCGTTTCTGTATTACCTTTAGCAAAACTTTGCTCACTTGAGATATCAAAGAGATTGTCCGATGATTTCCGCATTCTGTTGGGTCACCTCTCTTTGGAATGGTGGAGAGTCAAAAAAGAGGAAGACCTCCAGCGAGATGGATTGGCAAAGTGGCAATATCAATTGGCTCAAGCGTGGCAAAAATTGTGAGATTATTCCTGAACTGAGTAGTTTTTCGTTCTGTTGTGCATAGGGTCACTATGAGTTGGTACCAACTCAATGGCACCTAAAAATGACAACAACAGCAACAACAAGGAAAACAAGTTAACATCACTACTATTCAAACTTATGCACAAACTACAAAGCCAATGATGATGAAATTGAAGAATTCTATGAATGTCATCATTTTGAAATCGATCAAACATCCAATCAAGATGGATTGATGGTTACTTATCTTTGGAATGCAAAGGTTGGAAACAAAGAGGAAGGATCAGATGTTGTAAAATGTGGCCTTGGTGGTAGAAATAATGTTGGAAAATGCATGATAGAATTTTGCAAGAGCAATGACTACTTCATTGCAAATATCCTTTCTAAATAATAAAATAAAAGGTGACAATAAACATGGACCTCACCAGATGAAATACACAGAAATGAAATTGACTGTCTCTGAGGAAAATGATGGTGGAAAAGCTCCATATAATCAACCAAACCAAGGTCAGGAGAAGACTGTGGAACAGAAAACCTTTGACCATCGGCATTGGTGCTGGTTATGTGTTGTGGAGTTGCTTTCAACTCATACAGGGTTTCTGAGACTAAAAGTCTTTATGGGAGCAGAAAGCCTTATCTTTCTCCCAACAGAACTGCTGATAGTTTTGAACTGCTGACCTTGCAGTTCACAGCATAGAACAATTCAAAGACAGGTTCAAGCTGAATCTGAAGAAAATTAAAATAAGTTCATGAGAGCCAAAATATGAATTTAAACATTGTTGTTGTTGTTAGTAAGGACATCAAATTGGTAATGACACATTGTGACCCTATGCACAATAGAATGAAACACAGCTAAGTCCTGGGCCAACTTCACAATCCTTGCTATGCCTGAGCCCATCACTTTTTCCACTGTGTCAATCCATCTTGTTGAGGTCTTCCTCTTTTTCTCCTACCCTCTACTTTTCTAAACATGATATCCTTCTCCTGTGACTGGTCCTTCTGATAATATGTCTGAAGTATGAGAGACGAGGTTTGGCCATGTTGGCTTCCAAGGAACACTCTGGCTATACTTCTTCCAAAACAGATTTGTTTGTTCTTTTGGCAGCCTATGGCACTTTTAATATTCTCCTCCAACACCCTAACTCAAATGCATCAATTCTTCTACATTCTTCCTTCTTCAATGTCCAATGTTTACTTGCATATGAGGTTGTTGAAAATACCATGGAGCACCTTAGTCCTCCAACTAATATCTTCACTCTTGAACACTTTAAAAAGGCCTTGTGCAGCAGATTTGCCTAATGCAACACATCATTTGATTGCTTGACTGCTGCTTCCATAAGTGTTGATGGTTGGTGGGAGCAAAATGAAGTATTTGAAAGCTTGAATATTTTCTCCATTGA
>NW_006408586.1:14622073-14639980 GCF_000296735.1 Chrysochloris asiatica
TTTTTAAATTTTACATGTATGATCTCCCATATGAGCAAAGTAATACTGTACTCATATTGTTTTTGTTGTTCTTAGGTGCCATCAAGTCGGAACCGACTCATAGTGACCCATTCACAGTAAAACGAAACAATGTCCGATCCTGGGCCAACCTCACTACCGCTGCCACACTTGACACCATCAATGATGTCACCTGGCTGAACCATCTCATTGGGGGCCTTCCTCTTTTTCTCATATAGGATATCAATTATAAAGTCCGATGATTTCTGCATTCTGTTGGGTCTCTCTTTGGAATGGGCACTAATACAGATCTCTTCCAACCAGGTGGCCAGGTAGATGTCTTCCAAAATTTCTTGGCATAGATGATTGAATACCTCCAGTGTTGCTTCAGAAGTGGCGTATATATCATCTTAAATTAGAGATCATCTCAAGAACAGGTTTGATGCGTTAGACACTACTGACCAAAAGCTAGAAAAACTGTGAAATAACATCCAGTACATCATGAAGGAAGAAAGCAAAAGTTCATTAATAACTAATAATGAAAGCAGAGACTAAAATGAATGTCAGAATAGATGCTGAAATTTGTTCTCCAACATAGAAATGCTAAAAAAGAGAGTACGAAATAAGGAAGTAAAAGAGGTTAACAGAAAATTTCAAAGATCAGAATAATAAGACAAATTTAAATAGTATAAGAAAATGTGCAAAGATCTAGAGTTAGAAAACCAAAAAGTCAGAACATACTCAGTATTTCTCAAGCTTAAAGAATTGAGGGAAAACTTCAAGCCTCAAATTGCAATACTGATTGATTCTTTGGTCAGAATATTGAATGATATAGAAAGCACTCCCCTCCTTGCTACAAAACATCCACCTTTACATTTCCAACCCTCACAATCAGTTCTGATAACATGTATTCACTATTATACAAGAAGAGTCCTATCCCCATCTCCTTTCACCAGCCCCGTTCAGATTCGATACTACTCAGTGGAGATTCTAGCTTTCTCCACACCCTCTGGATCTAGGCTCCCTCTTGAAAGCTTATAAGCCAGTCACTTCTTGCATTTATATTCCCCCTCCTGCCCCATTTTGAGTAGCCAATGTCTAAATTGCCCATCCCTGTCTACCCTGTGTATCGAGGGGGTGGGAATGATCCTCGCTGTAAAAATTTGTTCCCTCTTTGAGCTACTGCATTCATAGTTATAGGTCAAGTTCATCAAATTGCATCAGTTAGTCTTTCTTTCCTGTGAAAGTTACTCTGAGTTGAGCAATAAGAAGAGTGAAAAGGGAGGCCCACCTCCTGATTACATCTACCTGGAGTCTTTCAGAAAGCATAAAAAATACCAAAAACACACACTCATTTAAGTATTGAAGCCACAGCTAAACACTAAATATGTACAAGAAGCAAAAACAGATGTCCCTATCAGCACATGTCCAGAAACAAGATAAAATCTCTGAGACAAATTATCTAGAGGTTACTAAACATGTTGTTGTTGTTGTTTGTACTATGGAGACTTAAGGAGATAATAGTTTCTATGTTCTTTGCAGATATATACAATTATAATATTATTGAAGCACTGCAATTTTTGAGGGCTAGTTGTATCATTGCTATTATCATGGTCATTATTATTATAGTGCTATTTTCCAAAGTTTTCCTGCTTCTTAATTTGGATATTAACACAGTAAATGTTAATTTCCTCAATATTAAATTCAAACTGAATTCAAGATGCATTTTCATACCTTATTGATTATATGCATTAATTCAATACTTAGTTTAGTAGACTAAGTAATATCTTACCAACATCTTGTATTGTGCTGGTGTGAGAAAAATCAAAGGGGAGGAAATAAAATACCTTTGTAAAATATAAGGTTCTTATAGTTATTAAGGAGCTCTGGTAGTATAGTGGTTACGAATCGGGCAGCGAACTTTAAGGTCAGCAGTTTTAAACTACCAGCTTTTCCGTGGGAGATAGATGAGGCTTTCTGCTCCCATAGAGATTTACAGCCTCGGAAACCCTGTACAGAGTCACTATGAGTCGGAACCGACTCCACGGCACATAACCACCACCACCACATATTTATTAAGACGACAATTTTTATTAGACTCCAGATACTCAAATTTATAAAATATTTAAATATAAAAAGGAATCCCAATAATCTATTCTAACATTCTTAATTTATTATTGTTTTGATATTTGCTAAATATTTAGCCATAACTGCTTTTAATTAAATAATGATTTAAATTTTAAATAATTTATAGTACTCAAAAATTACATACCACTTTGCTAAATTATAGTTCAGTTCAGAGAACTTTATGTGATGAGGGGACAATTCTTTTTCTAATATGGCTATACCCTTAACTTCAGTTATCTTATTTAAATTATCTGCATAATAAGAAAATAAAAACATATTTTCTATATATCAATGAAAACATCATGAACTATATAATACCCCTTGGATGTTAAATTATCTGTATCAGTATACCTCTGTATGACAAGTTACTTTTTTACTTTCTTGCCTTCCAAAGAGCAGAATAGCAAATTTAGTGTCAGCTTTTAAAATGTTACAATATAGCCTTTCTTAAAATATTAAATGCTAAACATTTTGTAGAAAATTCTTTGAATGAGTAGAACATAATACTTTAGAAATATTCTTTTATTTTCAAAATATATTCTTTGTGAATTTTTCAACTTCACAAAAGTAGCTATTACAATGATTTTGCTGTTAAGTCACAATCATTTTCCAGGTAAGGAAACTAGTATAAGGAATGTCCAAGAGGTAAAGCTAGTGTTTATCTATGTTTATATATTAGGTTGATGATTTCAAGCTCTATTTTGTCAATATATTGTTGCCAAAATGCTGAATAGCTGAATTGGTAACACTGAGAACACTATTAAAATACTAACAGTGCATGATGTATTCTCAATATAAATGTACTGTTTCAGTTTAAATTCCTAACAGCTTGTATACCTTTTATCCACATAAAGTAGTCCTGGTAAGGTGTTGTAGGATAAAGTATGGACCTCAAGATTGGTTTGAAAACACGGTTGGTGGTTCAGACTCAAAAGCAGCTCCTTGGAAACACTACACAAAGTTGCTATGAGTCGGCACCAACTCCACAGCATTTAACTGCAACAGCAATCCATTTGTAAGGCTTAAAGGGTTTCATTTAATTTCTACTTCTTTATTTAGGTCCATACTTGGGCATCAATTTTAATCATCCATTACCCCTATGTTTCAGTCGTAAATAAATGTGACTGGAATTTGATATGGAGACTAAAGGAATATGCACAGACCAGAGTTCAAGATAAGCATCTATCTTGCAGCAGTAGGTTAAAGAATTAATTACATTTCAAAAAACAACTATCATTTTAGCAAAGATTGTAAATCTCCAATTGAATAATACTTGTCACTAAGTCACAGACAAGAAAAAATAGGATGAAGTTAAAATATGGAGTAGTAAATTGGTCTGAGTTTTTTAAAGGAGATCTGGTACAATGCTTTAGAATAAGCACTGGACTGCTAACCACAAGATTGACATTTTAAATACAACAGCTGATCCTTGGAAACCCTACACAGGTTTGCTATGAATCAGAACCAACTCAACAGCACTTAACAACAATGAAAACATAGGAAAGTTATAGCTTATAATAATCAGGATGTATTTCTGTCTGTCTGTCTCCATTAGAAATTATGAGAAAGATGACCTGAGGCTCCATTGAACAAGGCACAAATGACAGACAATTGTTCTGTAGAATCATAATTAAGGATAATGAATCTTGTTATCTCATTTGGAAATGTTATCAGGAGGGACCAGTCCTTAGAGAAGGACATCATGCTTGAACAAATTGAGGGTCAGCAAAAAAGAAAAACCCAGTGAGATCTGTTAACACAGTAGCAGTTAACAATGAGATGAAACAAAACAATTATGATGATGGTCCAGGAATTGGCAATGTCTTCTTTTTGTGTTTTTGAACCTATGAATCAGAATCAACTTGACAGCAAGTGATAACAAAAACAATAGGCATTCAATGTTTTGCCATTCTGTTGGATATAAACAGAGCCTTCTCAGAAGCAGGAACAGAGTATCTCATGACTTTCCATGAAAAATGTAGAAAATAGTGTGACAAAAGCATTGAATCAAAATATTTACAGTATAGTGCTTATGTAATATGTGGAAAGTCATATAAAATGTGTATCGATTAGTGATCATAAATCCTAACATAAGTGTGGTCTTGGAGTGACACTAAACCAAAGGAGTACAGTTTGCAAATGCAGGCATTTTATAATATGTACTTGATTCAACATCTATCAGATAATTTCCCTACCTCTCAGTTTCACCTAGTGTCAAATGAATGATCCAGATATATTCTCCAAGGACTGCTATATCTGCTTTATGTTTGTTTGTTTGTTTTAATTTAATCAAAATATTTGAATTTAAATTGGTGTTTGATATGTTACTATTTATAGATGATAAATACCTAAGGGTGTTTTCCAGTTGAAATCAGTCTTCATATTGAAATTTAATAATTATTCTTGGCTATAAGTACACTTTTATATCATTAGCATTGAAGTTGACTAAATGTTGCTCTATTTTGTCAGGTGAAGGGAGAATTCATCAATATATATTTTTCTCATGTGTCATATTTAAAAGTAATTAAACATAACTTTGTGTGTGTGTGTATGTATATATATGTAAATGTATATTCACATATCATAAATAAATGGATCTTGGTGTGGTGCTATAGAATAAGCAATGGACTGCAAATCAAAAGGTCAACAGTTCAAACCCACCAGCTGCTCCTCAGAAACTCTTTATGGGTTAGAATAGACTTGATGACATTTAACAACAACAACGCATACCGATATATATACAAGACTGTGTTCGAACAAGTGCAGCCAGAATGTTACTTAGAAGCAAAGATGGAGAGACTTCACTTCTCATATTACAGACATGTTTTCAGGAGGGACCAGTCCCTAGAAAAAGACATCATGTTTGGTAAAGTGGAGGGTCAATGAAAAGAGGAAGACCCTCAAGAAGATGGATTGACACAGTGGAAGCAGCAATGAGCTCAAGTGTAACAGCATGTTGTAAGGACGGCACAAGACCGGGCAGTGTTCTCTTCTGTTGTGTGTATTGCTGCAAGTAGTTGAAACTGAATTGATAATATTTAACAACATACTCATATTCACACACATTTTAAAATTACTCCATTCTAGGCTGATACTGACTTTATGAAAAAAAATTTCTTGCATAAATGTTAAAACACCAATTCAGAATCAATATATTTTTACCAGTGACTTTTGTATATTAACTTTTTAAAATAGCTGCCTTTGAAAATTATGAGTTTAAAATATAATTTTGATGTGTTTTGTGCAATCACTTTCTCTTTAGAAAGAAAACATGCTAAGAAACCAGTTCTATTTAAAGACTTCTGTGGTAGCACCACTTCTATGGCAATCATTGTCAGAAACTATTAGGTGCACATCATTTAACAGGATTTTAATCTATCTGAAGTATAAATTTTTGCTATTTTTTAAGATCCAGATTTACTGTAATAAACAGTCTGACTATGTAAAATTCATCAACATTTACCAACTGAAGCATATATCTGTTATTTTGTTGTTATGTATTGAATTTATTTTGTAATTTTTACTTACTAAAGAAATGTTAATCCAGAAAATGTGCTGGAAAATGTTTAATTGTTGTTGTTAAATGCTGTCAAGTTGGCTCTGACTCATAGTGACCCTGTATACTGTTTCCAAAGAGAAGCTGGTAGGTTTGAACTGTCAACCTTGTGGTACACAGTCCAATGCTTATCCTACAGTACTATAATGACCAGGAGTCATGAGATTACAATTGTAAAAAGTCAAGAAAAGTTTTTCATGCTAAAAGAACCATTCTATTATGGTTATTAGGATTTGGAATTAAGGGAAAATTATTCACTGGCTAGAGAAAATACAAGTTGACTTAGGTGATGAGGAAGGCACTATACAAGAGGGAGCTGTAGACAGAAGAAACATGATGGGGGGTAAGGACACAGGGAGGAGTGCAAATGTTAAAGGAAATAGAGATAAATACTGTTTACTGATGGTACATGGACGATATTAGACTCCCTGAAATGAAATGTCATATATGATTAGTTGAATGTAAAAATGATGATCTTCTCTGTGATTCTGCACTTGTTGTTGTTATTAAGTGCTGTAAAGTCGATTCTGATGAATAGCAACCCTGTATAGGGTTTACAAGGAGCAGCTGGTGAGCTTGAACTACCAAAGTGATTCTTCACTTGGTTAAGAATAAAACACTAGGAAGAGTGGGGCTTGATGGTGGATTAGGAAGAAACATGGTGCAGGCCTCAGACAGTAATAACAATGAATACCAGACCAATCAGGACCAGTGGAATTCTGAACTACATGTTAAGGAATATTTAGAAGGATCAAAGTCTTACTGCTAGTGGGATTCATAGCAGAGGCAAGAAAGGTGGTATTTTCTTATGTGAAACTGCCAGTGGGTGCCAGAGCAGCCATCTTGAATAAGATAGAGCAGAAACAGACTCAGATGAGCACTTCTACTGCAGTGGTCAGACTGATGGTTGGAGATAAAGGTGTGAACATTTTTTCTTGCTTATTGGTTTCTTATTGCTGTGTATCTCCACTCTGGTAACTAGAGGGGATGCCTAAGCAAATGGACATCCCCTACCCCCAGAGGACCCTATTAGGCATGCACAGGCATCTGCTCAACAAAGACCACAGTGTCCAGAATCCAATAAGGGGGAGGAGTCAACAGGTAATGCTTAAACTGAACAGTCTCCCAGAACAGTTCCAGCTGGGTGAGTGAGAGGTGTTACTCATACTCTTATTTTCCTACAATTTTTTTTTTTTTTTGCAATTATAGACTATAGTATCCAATCTGTTTTTTTAGTTTGTTTTTTAATTATTGTGGTTTTATTTGTTGTTTCACTTTTTCCTTCTAGGGAAGGGTTCTTTCTCTACATTACTCAATAAGAGACAGCAATTGTAGTCATATCACTGATCTATGAACACATCCACCATTAAGGCAAGAGCAGCAGTCTGACTGATCATCAGAGATAAAGGTATGAATATTTTTTTCCTAATCATTGGTCATACGTGCTATATAGCAGATAGGCAGCCAACACCTGCTACAGTTACTCTGAGTTGAGTAATAAGAAAAATGAAAATGGAAGTCCTTCTCCTGATTACATCTATCTGGAGGCAATCAGAAAGCTTAATACATCAACACACATTCCTCTAAATACTGAAAACATATCTAATTATTTAAGATGCCAAAGAGACAGTCGAAGATATCAGCACATGTCCAAAAACAAGATAGAGTAATTGAAACAAATGAGCTGAAGTAGACCTACATTTACCATTGGAAGCAGAGCAGGCTTTGGAACTGCCTGAGAAACAATTCAGGAGAATGATATTGAGGTACATCCAAATGCTCCATAGAGGAGTTGAGAAAAATAAGGAAGAAGTCAGGAAAGCGTTATAGGAACAATCAAAAGACATGGAAATAGCATTGGAAACCATTCAAAAACTGCTGAAAGAGGTCTAAATGATTAATAATAAGATATCAGAAATGGGCTATTCACTGAAAGGGTAAAGGAATAGAATAGAAAGATGGAAGCCAGAACCAGCGAGTTTGAAGAGAAATCTCTCAACACTGCCAAAACAGAGGAACAAGAAGAAAAATGGATTAAAAAAAAAAAAAAAAACCTGAAGAAAATCTAAGATTCATGACATGAAGAGGAGTAACTTGAGAATTACTGGGATTACAGAACAGGAAGAATCACTGAAAACCACAGAGGAGATAGTTGAAGAGCTGCTGGAAGAAAATTTACTTAACATCCTGAAAAATGAAAAGATAAGCATTCGAGAAGCTGAATAAATTCCAGGAAGGATAGACCCCAAAAGAAAATCACCAAGACTTAACATAATCAAGCTCTCCATATTCAAATATGAGGAGAGAATACTGTAAGCAGCTAGGGAAAAGAGAAGTGTTACTTACAAGGCAAACATATAAGATTTAGGTCAAATATTTCAGCAGGAACCATGCAGGCAAGAAGACAATGGGGGAGACATAAATAAAATACTGAAAGAAAAAAACTGCCAACCAGCAATCATCTACCCAGCAAAGCTGTCAATCAAACACCATGTTGTAATAAAAACATTCCAAGATAAGCAGAAGCTAAGGTACTTTGTAAAAGACAACCCAGTGAGAAAAGTGGAGTATGGGACCCTATAAAGAGAAGCAGTGGCACCAGACATTGAAGCAGAGATGATGACGTGGAGAGATGGAGCAACTGGGTTCTCTGGGAGGGAGAGGGGCTGTGTGCTGATAGCTGGAGGTCAGACTTGTGGGGTATACACTTTGGTTGTTTGAATGGTTATATATTTCTGAGTGTTTCTGCATACATAAAAAAAATAAATAAATAGAGGGAATGGAAGCAAATGCTGTTGAATGATGATTCATGGAGGGATTGTAATCATTTCAGTGAAATGAAATACTATAGGATGAATATAAAGCTGATGTTCTCCCATGTAAACTATCAATCAATTCACAATTTACTTAAATCAACTTTTAGAAAAAATAAATATATAATATTTCAACAGGTAAAAAGAAAGTATTTTAAGTTTATATTGGTGTGAAAGTCCTTGTTTTCCTTGTTATATATATATTTTTTACTTGTCTTGTCTTTTATATGCTCAGCATAATGTCTTCCAGTTCCACCCATACTGTAGCATGTATCACGATGTCACATCTCCTGCTGACTATGTACTATTCCATTGTGTGTATGTGCCATATTTTGTTTATCCATTCATCTGTTGGTCAATGTTTAGCTTGTTTCCACTTTTTGACTATTTGTCTAAAACTGCAATAAATTTTGATGCATAAGTCTCCATTTGAGATTCTGCTTTCAAGTTTGTTGGGTATGTATTCAGCGGTGGGACTGCTTTGTCATATGGCAGTTCTGTTTGAGCTTTTTGAGGAAGCTCCATGCTGTGATTCACAATGGCTGTGCCATTTTGCATTCCCACCAGCAATGACTAAAGACTCCAATTTTCCTACATGTTCACCAACATTTTTTTTTTCCATTTGCTTTGTTTTGTTTTTAAATCTTAGCCATCCTCAAACCAAACCAAACTCACAGCCATCAAGTCAATTTTGACTCACAGCCACCCTTTATAGAGTTTTTGAGGCTGTAACTCTGTGGTAGCAGAAAGTCTCATCTTTCTCTTGTGGAACACCTGATTAGTTTAAGATCCTGGCCTTTGCATGAGCTGTCCAGAGTTTATCCACCAGGACTTTTTTAGCCATCCTAGTGGGAGTGACATGGAAAATGCTGTCTCATTGTGGTTTTAATTTGCAGCTCCCTGATGGCTGATGATTCTAAGCATCTTTTCATGTGCTTGAAATATGCTATTTGATGAAATGTCTATTCAAGTCCTTTGCCCATTTTATGATTGGGTTATCATTTTGTTGTTATCATTGTTAAGTTGCCCAAGTTTTACATGTATTTTGGTCATTAGATTTTTGCTGGATATATGGTAACTTGTGTTTGCATTTTTTTGTGTGAGGTTTTTTGATGAGCAAAAGTTATTAAGATTTGTGAGGTTTCATTTATTTGTTTTGACTATTGCTATTTGTGTGTGTTTTAAATTTTAGAGGAAGTAAGTATTTTCATTTCTTGACAGTGTGGCTAGCATTTAATAAAACTATTTTAGGAAAGGAAAAAAAAAAAAAAAAATCCAGAACATCTTAAAAGGAGTTCTTTGTCCTGAGAACCAACGAGAACAGACACATAACCAGAGATTGACATATATGGCAGTACCACCTGGAACTCAATTGACAGATGGAAGAGTTCAGACCAGTACACAACTACAAGAACAAATTCAGAGGATCTGTGAGGTCAGTCTATGATAAAAACAATTACAATGTGAAAGAGCTTAAAAAATATAGGAAGATAGATCCAGGTGATGAGGAGGTCAGGTAGATTGCAGGGTTAAACAGACTGTTTTAAATGGAAGAGAAAAGTAACAGACAATAGGATAACCTCAAAAGGCAATTAATGCTTCACAACATACCTACCAAGAAAATGAAAATCCAAGAACATGGAAATATTAAAAATATGAAACTTAGGAAAAGATGCCCATACTAAGAGAAAGGAAAAAAAAAAAAGCTTTGCTGGTTACCAGAGGTGGGAGGGAGAGAGTGGTAGAGCACAGGTTAGGGGATAGACACATCATGGTTCAGGTATTGGGCAGGTTAATACACAAGAAGGGGAAGGGGGCAAAAGAACAAGGGAGATAGGTGATTACTTAGGCTGGTTTGCATAGACTAAATGGGACAGAGGTAAATGGCGATGTACGCTTAACCGCTTAACCTTGGAACAACAGGGCTCTGTGGCACAGGGATTGGGGCATAGCCTGAATGGGTAAAAGAGGTGAAATAATGTTAAGATGCCTGAATGTCTTATGAATGTTGGTTTTCCTTGCCTACTATTGTAAAATAGACACTTGAGGGGGAAAGAAAGGAATATCAGGAGACATGATTACAGAAAGCTTGTAAAGCCATGTTCACTCTATAACTCATTAGAATACCTAAAAGGGGTTCTAGAACTTTCCCAGTGAAATAGGCTACTTGCAATACCTTTGTAGTGTATAGAACCCTAGGTGGAATGTTAAGTTCTATCCAAAATATTCTGAAGTGGGAAATTCCCACTTGAAAGGACAAGCAGACCAGCCTGAAACAGCTAGAGCAACAGAGGATACTTCCGGAAGGAAAGATCAGCCAGAAAACCCAAAACAAAAATGGCAGTTTTATTGGCTACTATAAGAACAAGCAAGTTTTTCTCTAGGGAACCATCAGGGAAAGCAATCAACTCCCTTGAGGACAAATCCCCCTCCAAGACTGAAACTCAAAGGGAACACACGAACAGGCATGTAAGCTTGCTGATTACCACATTGGTCTACCTGGTGATTGGTAGTGAGGAAAAGGCAGTAATGAAGATATGGGATGATTTTGACCATGTTCCATAGACTCCCATCTATAAGAGAGAAAAGAGGAAGGACTGGTTTGCCTGAAGTGTTGTGAGACCTGAGGGCTCCTAAGTCCATGGTCAAGGACCTAACCACAGAAATTTGGAGCCAAGAGTGAAGCATCCAGCTGATATGAAGTGAGGGGAGATGCACAAGAATGTCCAGATTTGTAGATCATACCCATTTGACCTAGCTTCTATGGCTTGATAATCAGAACTCGAATTGTTGTTGTTAAGTGTCATCAAGTGGGTTCCAACCCACAGCAACCCTTAACAGGGTTTCCAAGGCTGTAAATCTTTACTGGAGCAGAAAGCATCATCTTTCTCCTGTGGAGCAGCTTGTATTTTCGAACTGTTGACCTTGCAAACTCGAATAGGGGAAGATAAAATATTTGATAAAGGAAACAAATGCAAATTGCTACAATTTGATGAACTTGACCTATACTCATGGACATAATAGCTCAAAATACCAACTGAGAGGAAAGGAGTCTTCACATCAAGCTTAAAGTCTATCCACTCTGTACAAAGGGTTGATGTTGTTGTTGTTGTTAAGTGCCGTCGAGTAGGTTCCGACCCATAGCGACCCTGTACAGGGTTTCCGAGGGTGTAAATCTTTACGGGAGTAGAAAGCCTCATCTTTCTCCCACAGAGCGGCTGATAGTTTCGAACCGCTGACCTTAAGGTTTGCAGTCCGATTCGTAACCACTACGCTACCAGAGCTCCTTACAAAGGGTTGATAGGGACGGACAACTTAGACATTGGCTACCTAAAATGGGAGAGTAGGGGCTATAAAGGCATGGAATTCCTGTCTTACAAGTTTTCAAGGTGCAGTTTAGGTTCAGAGTGTGTGGGGAAAGGTAGAATCTCCACTGAATAATTTCCTTCTTGTCTAGACTGGTCTGGTGAAATGATATGGGGATAAGATTCTTATGATTCAACAGTGAGTAATTGTTATCATGACTAATTGTGATTGTCACAACTGCAAAGGTAGATGTTTTGTAACATAAAGGGGGGAGTAGTTAATCTTACATTCCAGAAACATAGGACCCTAAGACCATCGAGGGAGAAGAGCATGAGCAGAATGTGAGACCCTATCCAGAGAAGCAGTGATGCCAGAGATGGAGGCAAAGATGATGACATTGAGAAATAGAGCAGCTGAGGCCTCTAGACTTATGGATAGGAAAAGGCTGTGTGCTGGTGTCCAGGAGGCAGGCTTGAAGAATGTGCCCTTTGGTTGTTTAAATGATTATATATTCCTGAGGGTTTTTATGTATATCAAAATAAAAAAAAAATTGGAATATAAGCAAATACTGTTGAATGGTGATTCAGGGAGGAGATTGTAATTATTGCAGTGAAACAAATAGAATGAACGTGAAACTGATGCTCTCCCTTGTGGACTAACACTCAATTCATAATAAACACTTTTAAGAAAAGAAAAAAGAATAAAACACTCAAAGGAGAAAGAAGGAATGCAGGGAGAGTGTAGAGTAAATGATGTTACATTGAGGGTATTGCAATTAAGATATAACAAAATGTATGAATTATGCAATGGAAAGTTGATGATCTGCTTTGTAAATTTTAACTCAGTTTACAACAAAAAAGGTAAAAAAATAAAGGAAGTAAATAAAAAATCAAGCAAAAGTCTTTTTTTATGAAGATGTGAGTAACAAGCAAATGAAAAAATAAATTTAATTTCTAAATATAAAAAATTGATTTTACAAACAGAATGTTTTTCATAGATGTCCTTGGAATAAATAATTGAGTATTTCTTCTCTGTTATTTTTTAGCTGTTTCTAATAGATGTTTATTAAATACAAATGATTAGAAATTTTAGAGAGCTTTTCCCTGTGAAGCATAGTTCTTGTTTTCTCCATTTAATATATTGTTGTTGTTGTTGAGGGCCATTGAGTCAATTCTGACCCATAGCAACCCTGTGTAGGGTTTCCAAGAAGCAGCTGTTGAGTTTGAACCGCCTACCTTGCAGTTCAAATGGCTTTCCAGTCTTGCACATTAACCCACAGAGCCACACCAGGAGGACCTCATTAAATACAAGAAACCTACTTCAAACTAATATTGTGTGTTACACACACACACACACCCATATATTTGTACCTTTTAAAAGGATTTATAAAACCCCTAAGAATAGAATAATCCAGTGATCTACAGAATATAGATTATATTCAATTATATTATAGAATACTTAATATATAACCCAACATAAACCCACTGCCGTGGTATTTATTCTGACTCATAGTGACCCTATATATGGTTTCTGGAGCTTTGATTTTATAGGCACAGAGCATCTCATTTTTTTCTCATGGAGCCACTGGTGAGTTTGGAACAGACAACCTTGTGGTTAGCAACAACAGGGATCCTTATTATTTTGAAACTTGCTCTTAAATGTAGAGCAGCTTAAGTGAATGGAAGAAATTATGAAGTAAAAGAACTGAACAGAAAATTATAAAGAAAAAGAGACAAAGTAAAGTATTAGAATGAAATGTGCAAAGACCTGGCATTAGAAAAACAAAAAGGAAGAACATGCTCATCACTTGTCAAGCTAAAAGAGATGAAGAATATATTCAAGCCTTGGGTTACAATCTTGCAGAAGGAGCTCTGGTAGCATCATGGTTATGAGTCAACTGCTAATCTCAAGAATAGCAGTTTGAAACCACCAGTAGGTCTGCAGGAGAAAGATAAGGCTTTCTGTACCCATAAAGATTTACAGCATTGGAAATCCTGTACAAGATCCCTATGAGTTGGAATCAACTCCATGGCACATAACCATCACCACCTTGGGCAAAATATTGAATGAAACAGGAAGCATGAGGAGAATATGGAAGGAAAACACAGATTAAATATACAAAAAAAAGAATTCATCAACATTCAACCATATCAGGATGTGTAGCACATGATAAAGAACGAATGGTACTAAAGGAACAAGTCCAAAATGCAATGAAGACATTAGCAGAAACCAAGGTTCCAGAAATTAATCAACCACATGTTTCAAAAAACTGATGTAGCACTAGATGCATTCACTTGTCTATACCAAAAAAAATTGGAGAATAGCAGCCTGGCCATCAACTGGAAGAGATGACATCAAGAACATCTTACAGGCAGAAAGCAATAGGTCATTAAAAAGACAGGGATAGCTCAAAATGGATGTCAGAAGAGACTCTGAAACTTGATCTTGAATGTAGAGAAGCTAAAATGAATGCAAGAAATAAAGTCAAAGAACTGAACAAAACAATTTCAATGGGCATCTTGAGAAGACAAAGTATAGTATTAAAATGAAATGTGCAAAGCACTGGAATGTGATAATCAAAGGAAAGAACATGATCGACATTTCTAAAGCTGAAAGAATTGAAGAGAACACTCTTCAATATTCAGTATGCAATATTCATAGATTATATGGGCAAAAAATTGAATGATGCAGCAAGAATCAAAGTAGAAAAAGAAATAAAGAGTCATAGTACCCAAAATAATTATTGGTTCTACAATCTCAAGAATTAACATATGATCAAAAACTTAGTGTATTGACAGAAGTACATGTGCCTCTAAAGAAATTGGTGAGAAACTTTTGTTAAGTGTCATCTGGTCAGGTCTTGTTTATGGCAATGCTGTGTAGGCTTTCTGAGCAGCAGCTAGTTAGTTTGAACTGCCAAACTTGTGGTTCACAGTCCAAAGCTGATACCTCAGCACCACACCAGAAGATTCCAGGAATTGATGAAATACAAATAGAAATGTTACAGCAAACTGGTGCAGCACTGTATACCCTCAGTTGTTTGTGCCCATTCCAAAGAAAGAAGACCCAGTAAGATGTGGAAATCATCAAGCAGTATCATTACCTCATAATAGTAAAATTTTTCTGAAGATAATTCACAAATGTTTCCAGCAATATATCAAAAAGTAGTTGCCAGAAATTAAAGCCAGATTCAAGACAATGATTTGGAACAAGGGATATCATTGTGATGTCAGGTGGATCTTGGTGTCAAGTGAAGAAAATTAGAAAGATGATTGTTTCTGTTTCATTGACTATGCAAAAGCATTAATCTTCATGGATCATAATAAACCATGGATAAAAATGGCTATTCTACAATATTTAATTATGCTCCTGAGGAACCAGTAAATACAGCAAGAGGCAGTTGTTCAAATAAAACAACAGGAATCTAACTGAAATGTTTACAATCAGAAAAGATGTGCCATAAGATTGTGTCTTTTCATCATATTTATTCAATCTGTATGATGAGCAAATAATCTGAGAAACCAGATTATATGAAGAAAGTAGCATCAGGATTGAAGGAAGACTCATTTACAACCTGAGATACACAGATGATACAACCTTGCTTGCTGAAAATGAAGACTTACAATCTTACTGATAATCAAAGACTACAACCGTTAGTATTGATAGCATCTCAGTGTAAAGGAAAAAAATACCTTCACAACTAAACAACATCATTAAATATAAAATATTGAAGTTGTCAAAGACTTCATTTTGCTTGGATTCACAATCAACAGTCATAGAAGCAACAGACAAAAAATCAGATGACATATTGCAGTAGGCAAATCTGTTGCACAATACCTCTAGAAAGTGCTAAAGAATAAAGATACCACTTTGAGGTGTAAGGTGTGCATGACCTAAGTCATAGTATTTTTAACCATCGAATATGTGAAAGTTGGACAATAAATATGAAATACCGTAGAAGGACTGATACATTTGAATTATGGTGTTGGAGAAAAATATTGAAAGTACTATGAACTCCCAGAAAGAGAAAACAAATATATTGGGAAAAAATATAGTCAGAATATTCCTAAGAAGTAAAGATGGCAAGACTTTACCACTTGTTCTATGGACATTTTATCATGAGTTGTTGTTGTTGTTAAGTGCCGTCAAGTCGATTCCGACCCATAGCGACCCTGTACAGGGTTTTTATCATGAGGGTAGGTCCTTTAAAAAGGACATCATGCTTGGGGAAGTGGAAGGCTAGAAAAAAAGGTGAAGACCCACAAAGAGATGAACTGATAAAATGGCAGCAGGGGTGGGCTCAAACAATACAATTGTGAAGATGGCAAAGGACCAAGCAATATTTCATATTGTTGTACATAGTGTCACTATAAATCAAAATAGGCTTGACAGGACCTAACAACTACAGTAATATACTCATTTAAAGAATGTATACAATTTTTCTTTGTGTTATATTATTCTCAAGAGAGACTAACACAAACCTAATCATCTCTAATTGTTTATAAGGCTCTATAAAAATAAAATCCATCACAGAGTTTTGGTTCATATTCTTAACATTTGAAAAAAAGACAATAGATCTGATTACTCATTGAATGAATATATAAGGAAATTAAAAAAAAAAAAAGTCTTCCTAAAAAGGAAGCTAATTATCAGGAAAAGAATATAATTATACCAGTTTTAAACTCCAGATTCTTACAGAAAAGAAAATCTTACTGAAAGATAAAAGAACAATGCATATTCAGTATAATACTAAGAATTTTGGAAGTCAGCCTTGCTTAATATCCCCGCTTTGTACTAAAATATGCTCTGATTAATAGAAGATTACTTTCTAGTTTTGTATACTATTAATTTAGGTACTGAACAGCAATGCATTTTTGTTCTGGCAGCAGTTTCCTTGACTGCTGCATGTTATTATGTAAAAGTGGGGAAAAATCAAAACAACAGGTAGTAAGTGTGGAGAAGTTGCAATTTAAGAGAAATGTTAATAGTACTTATTAGCAACCTGGGTTCATCATTCCTCTCTGGTTTTTTTTGTTTGTTTGTTTGTTTTTTCCCCAGTCTTCAAATTGGTAGGTCAAACAAATAAAGCATATTAAACACAATAGAATGATATTGCAAAGAAACAGTGAATGTACAAAGAAAAACTACTTTTTTGGAAAGATAAATCTTATATGTCTACTTCATGGATGCATATTTGATACTCACTAGATGTAAGATCAATTTTTAATATAATAATTCTGTAAGCTAATTTCTACATTTGTCAACTTTATCCAAATTACTCTATGGTGGTAAACAAAATTTAAATGTATTTCTCAGTAGTTTTTCATGTAGGGTATAGAATTGCTGCTGCTTTATTCCCATTTTTGCCAATTCCAGGGCCCAAGCTGAAGAAACAGGCACTATTGAGGCTAAAGGGAAAAAAGTATAATATTGTTTAAAAAAGAGATGAATGTAAAGGTTAATCTCAAGTGTGCTTAATTTCTGTTCCAATCCAAATAGTTAATGCAAACCATACACACGTGCATGTTATAATGGGGCAGGACAGAATCCTTGTATTTCACAGGCTTTAAACACAAATGATTTGTGGCAATAATAGAGCTAACTACCATCCTTCAAATGATAACAAATACTCACTTTTTTCATCTTTATTTTTATAAGTTAAATACACTTATTCACAAGGAAGATACCCATAGAACCTCATCCCATCCATACAATTTCAATGATAGCAGAAGGAGGCAATTATTAGGATTAATTTTTATTTATGAAAGGAATTGAATTATAATACATATAATGAGCATGCCACACATATTTAAAGTTCCTTTGAGCATCTGTGGACATAAGAAGGTACCTTCCACTCAATATTATTATGATATAGTTCCTCTCTTCAAAGACCCTATACTCCCTCTTACTAGGTACATTTACTTTTCATTCTTTAATAATGTTTTATAATCATACACACACACACACACACACACATATATATATATATATTAAGGAGCTCTGGTAGCGTAGTGGTTACGAATCGGGCTGCGAAGCATAAGGTCAGCAGTTCGAAACTACCAGAGGTTCCGCGGGAGAAAGATGAGGCGTTCTGCTCCCGTAAAGATT
>NW_006408586.1:14646130-14670562 GCF_000296735.1 Chrysochloris asiatica
TGATACAAAAGTGAATAATTGTTATCAGGACTGATTGTGAGGGTTGGAAATGTAAAGGTAGACATTTTGTAGCAAAAGGAGGGGAGGGATTAACTTTGCAGTCTAGGAGTGGAGGTTCCTGGGACCATCAAGGGAGAAGAGCAGAGTGTGGGACCCTAGCCAGAGAAACAGTGAAGTCAGATTTGGAGGCAGAGACTATGACATGGAGAGATGGAGCAGCTAGGGACTTTACACCCAGAGAGGGAGAGGGTCTGTGTTTTGATGCGGGGGCAGGCTTGAAGGGTATACCCTTTGGTTGGTTGATAATGCATAGAGGGGATTGTAACCATGGCAAGGAAATTGTAACCATGGCAACGATACATGATAGGATGAATGTAAAGCTAATGTTCTCCCATGTAAACTATCACACAATTCACAATAAAACATTAAAAAAAAAAGGGACATCTTATTAACTCAACAATATTCCTAAGAAACATGAATAGGCTTTTTAAAGGATATTTAAATTTCCCAGAGTATTCTAGATAAAATGCATTTTATATCAACTTCTGAATATAAAATTAAATAATTATTCTAGAATTAAACAAGGCTGAATAGCAATTAATTCCTAATATACAGTACATGTAATTGTCAACTTGACTGTTAGATCATCCAATGTTCTACTGAAATTTTTTTTTAAATATATGTATAAGTGTGCTTTGGATAAGTTAACTTTTCTTACATGGCTTGTTTTTTTGAATTTTATTTAAAAACAGGTTTTTTATTTTATTTTATTTTCGTCTACTGCAAACAGTACTTTCCAGCATTATTTATCCATGAAATGTTGAATCTGAATTTAAACTGATAGCATCTGTTCTGCAGTTTATTGAACACATGCTGAAAAGAGTATCTAAAGATAGGCTTGTCTTTTGGACACCTATGCATTAAATACTTATGAATACTTAGTCTATGGATTACAGGCACTTTCTATGAATAATTTTATATATAATCGCTAGATTATATCAAATACAGTATAATCTGGAAACTATTGTAGCACTTCTGGACTATAAGCTTGGTTTGAACCACAGGCTCGTGGGTTCAAACTTATCAGCAAACCTATACAGGGCACTATGTGTCCGAAACCAACTTGAAAGCACTTAACAACATACATAATAGTCATTTACTACTCCTACTATCATCTATTTACTTTGTATACAAATGTGTTTATTTTATAAAAAAAAACTTTTGAAAATATTTCAAATGAAAATGATGAAAAGCAATTATCTGAACAATTGGTATATGCTATTAAAATGATTTTCCTAATTTGAATATAGTTTTTTTTTTTTGAGACTCTTCAATTTTACAACATTCTTGAATAATCTAGAAAATTGAATTTCTAGCATACTAAATAAGCAATTAAATATTTATTTTGTAAATTTTTTTAAATTGTGATAAGTAATCTCAATACTCCAGTCTATTCATTGTTATTATGTTTGGGTAAATCTCTTTGCTGTCTCATTGTAATAAATATCAAATAATATTTTTCACGACTGCATCATGATCTACGATCCTTCTTTGATGAGATAAGTTATGATGTGGTGTTGTAATATAAGCATTAGACTTCTAGCCAAAAGATCAGTAATTAAAGCCTACTAGCTGCTGTAGCTGTGAATCTATTCCCTGGTATATCTTACATTTAGGTCCAAATATTTATAAAGATGGTGTTTCCATCTCCAGTGTGGCATTGTAAGATCAACACTGCAAACTTGGATGGGGTCATCCAGTGATCATAAAGATGTTTATACATGTTTCATTTAGAATAAACTGGAATCCTAGAAGCAATACATTGTTACTTACTCTAATACATATTTGGGAGTGCGCTGGTTCCATATGATAAGCACTGGACAGAAAACTACAAGGTCTGTGGTTCAAAACCATCAGCTGCTCATGGGAGAAAGATGAGGCTTTCTGATCCCTAGAAGATTTAAAGTCACAGAAACCCTATACAGGATTGCTGTGAATCTGAATCAACCCCATGGCACTTAACAACAAGAAAAGTACATATTTAATTATTACTAATAAAATATGACAAGACCCAATTTAATAAACAAATATGTTGTTGAGTGTTATTAAGCTGATTTTTGTCTCATAGAGAACCCATGTAATAGACTGGAACTGCCACAGAGGATTTGGTGCTGTGGGCTAATGTGCTGGACTTCAAAGTTACTTTGAATCACATGGTCAGCAGTTCAAGCTCACCAGCTGCTCCTTGGGAACCCTATACAGGGTCACTATGGGTTGGAACTGACTCAATGGCGCTTAACAACAACAACAACAATCATTACAGTAGCACATACCCAGGTCTTTCTATTCTGGATCCCTTGAGAGGGTTCTAACAGGCAACTTTTCAATTAGCAGCCTAGTGTTTAATTGTTTCTCTACCAGTGCCTCTACAGTATATTTCAAATTTGTAGCTCTGTACTTCTACAACTATTTTAAATATACTCTGATATACTGTGAGTGCACATGTGGCCTCAAGTCTAAAAAACCAATAATACCAGTTTTTTTGTTTTGCTTTTTGTTTTTTTTTAGTACTAACCTCTCTTTTGTACTAGAGTAATGCTATAAACATAATACAAAATCTAAAACTTTGAGACCCATTGGCACTGTGGGCTACTAACTTCAAGGTTGATGGTTCAAATCTATAGTTGGAATCAACTGTATGGAAGTGGTGGGAAAAGTTTGACATAAGGCTGGGAAAGTGCTCAGTTTGATTTATTTCTATTGACTATATCTTTCAACTATAAAATATTTTGTCATCTTCTAAGAAATTCTTAATAATATAGGCATATGGATAGAGAGGTTTTTTTAGATGTGAATAATTTTATCAACAAAACTTTATATTTCACATGTTCTTTGATGCTTTGCTTTAATGGGAAAATGAATCACAGAAGCAATCAATATCACAACTGTCATCTACTAGAATGTTGAAAATATGTTTCCTCTTTTCTCCATGTTAAACACTTAATCAGTGATATAATGGTCACAGTGTGATTGTTTAAAAACATTGGCAATTTTACTTCTTCAGATAAACAGCAAGATAACCTGGAAGGCATTTCTACTTGTCACTTTTTTTTTTTTATTTGATTTCCCCAGTATAAAAAAAAAATTTGATATGAATTTTAATGCAATATGTAACATAATAAAACAACTGATGATAATAAAATAAAGGGGACTAGGTGAAAAGATACTAAAACATTCAACTATCAGAGGGGATATAAATGTTTAAGATTTTATTAAATTGTATTGTCTTCAAAAATACATTTAAAAAAATTATCAGCATAATCACAACCAACTAATCACCATTAAAAAATGAACCATCATGTTTTTGAAAACTATTCTGATAACGCTATCAGGCTTTATAATACGATTTCCTTAGAAGTAGAAATAATCTGTTATTAAAAGTATAGATTGTTGACTTTGCATCTATTACAATACTTAGTTTCTTCATTTTTGAGGATGTCGGAGCAAAGTATATGATTTGCCTTACCTGACAAATATTCCTAAATTCTTTTAGAAAGACATCATATTTTGCAGGGAAACTAAATATTATATTCCTAGAATTTCTTCTAGCCTAAATTTTACATGTAACTTATGCTCCTTCTATAAACACCCTTTGACAATACTTTGATTGTGACCTAATTGTGGGAAAGAAAATCAAAATGCAAAGTCCAATTTATGACTACTAATTGCAACCAACAGTCCTGGTGTGGCACTGTGGGATAATGCATTGGATCGCAAGGTCAGTTTGAATCACAAGGTCAGGCCAGAGGTTTAAATTCACTAGCAATTCCTCAGAACCATTATACAGGCTTGCTATGAGTCAGAATTGCATTAGACAAATCTGCTGCACGAGACCTTTTTAAAGTGTTGAAGAACAAAGATATCAGCTTGAGGACTAAAGTGCACCTGACGCAAGGCATGGTATTTTCAATAACCTCATCTGCATATGAAAGCTGGGCAGTGAATAAGGAAAACCGTAGAAGAATTGGTGCTTCTGAGTTATGATGTTGGAGGAGACTATTGAAAGTGCCATGGGCTGCCAAAAGAACCAATAGATCCATTTTGGAAGAAGTGCAGCCAGCGTAATCCTTGGAAGCCAAGATGGCCAAACTTTGTCTCTCATACTTCCGACATGTTGTCAGGAGGGATCAGTCTCTGGAGAAGAATATCATGTTTGGTATGGTGGAGGGTCAGAGAAAAAGAGGAAGACCCCTAACGAGATGAATTGGCCAAGTGGCAGCATTGATGGACTCAAGCATGGCAACAATGGTGAGGTTGGCCCAGGATCAGACAGTGTTTCATTCTGCTGTGCATAAGGTCACTATGGGTCAGTATCAATTCAATGGCACCGATCAACAACAACAACAATGAGTCAGAAATAAGTTGACAGCATTTAACAACAACAACAAAAATTTGTATTGATAAATCGTCTGGTGATTCTATAGGATAAGCATTGGTCTATGAACCACAAGGTCAGTTGTTTGGGCCTACCATAGATTTATTATGTGTCAGAACCAACATAAGGGCACTTGACAACCTTTATATCAAAGCTGCAAGAGGGCACAGCAAAAATCAAATTAAATTTTGAGTGATGCTGCCACTAAGTCAAATCAGAATATAAATTCCAAGGGACTGAACTAGGAAAATGGAGTTCTGGTATGGCCTTGTTGGAAAAACACTGTACTGCTAACCACAAGGTTGGTGGTTCAAAATCACCAGGTCCTTGGAATCTCTACACAGGATTGCTATGAGTCTGAACCAACATAATGGCAACCCAGCTCCAAGAATAAGAAAACGAAAGGAGAGGAATCTTCATCCTGACCTGAAGAAATTGACACTGATCAATAGGATAAATTAGGACTAATTTTACTTACTGGATAAAGGAAAAACATATTTAAAAAAACCAACCCATTAGATATCTTTTAGTAATTGTCTGACTAATATTCATGATAAATGGACAATTACAGAAACCATGTTCCAAGCAGTGCATGGTCACCTGGGGTTGAGACACTTCAGAGATGAGAGTTTGGATTAACCATAAGTTGTGCAACGCATTTCTGATTCAGCAAACATCTTCCTAATTTGGCAGTTTCCTAATAGTGGTGATGTGCCTTGGTCCTGGATTGCTTAGGAGCACATTGATTTTTCTGTTGTTTCAGGTTTGTAGTACATTCACCACCTTCCTTAATTGCACTGTGCTATAATGCGATGAATGAACATATTCCCAGATGAATAGCCTAAAACTTTCTTCATTTTTCTATATGATTATAAGCTTCTTTAATATTTTTCTTTGTGCTTTAACCAGTCCTAATATTTTGTAAAATAGGTAACCCTGAACTTAAAGAAATACCATCATCATTAAGTGCCATTGAGTCACTTCCAACCCATAGAAACCCTGTATAAGGTTTCCAAGGAGCTACCGGGGAGCTTGAAACACCAACCTTGCGGTTCAAACTGACTTGCAATCCAGTGCATTAATCCACAGCACCACACCAGGACTACTAAAGAAATATAGAAAGTATATTTTGTTTTTCTCCTAGATCTCCACTTTGTCTAGAATGTGAGAGAGAGACACACGTACATACTATTACATAATAGAATATAAGCACACATATGAGTCGGTATCAACTAGATGGCACAAAGCACAAATATTGGAGACTGTGGATATTATATTTCAAAGAGCTACTTTGTTTTAGGAATGTAAGTTTAAAAATTGCCCAAAACTGGGTTGGACACTGGATTGAAAATCCATTCTCTTCCGAATTGTTTTGTGTTTAGTCATGCCCTGTTGAATGTTTTAAAGTTTGAAAATTCACTTATGAAATAGTAGGACAAATATATAAGCTATTTCTCTAAAATTTAAATAGGAAACATGTAGTAAAAAATGCCACAACCTAAACAAAGTTTTACTCATGAAAAGCACTCTCCTTTAGCTTACTTTATCTCCTGCTGACCACACATATGTTAGAATAGAACTAATCTCTACATGGTTTTAATGGTTAATTTTTCAGAATTTATTTCAAGCTTTATTTCAAGATAACTCAGGATATACTCAAACATCCAAAATTGTTGTTTAGCAGTTGAGTTGCTAAACACTAACACCACTCAAGGACTTCTGTATCCATGATAAGAGATAGAAAAATGAAGGAAGATCAGTGTCTGAAGCATGCAGTTTGGCAGCAAGCTACATATTTAATGGTATTTCTCTCTTTGTGTCTCTTTCTTACCTACAGTCAGTCTCATCCAGTCTCATTGTTTTAAATCGATATCTGAAGACTCAAAATTTATGTAAGTAGCCTTTTAGACTTCTCTCTGATCTCCAGGTGATGGGTCAGCAAATTTTTCTGTAAAATCCATATAGTAGCTATTTTAGGCCTTTGCAAATCCGTGTTATCTTTATTGTTAACTACTCAACTCTCTTACAAGCCACAAGGCAAAGCAGATGAGCATGACTGTGTTTCAATAAAACTATTTACAAAATTGGCAGAGGGCCTGATTTAGACTGAGGACAGTAGCTTGCCTACCATCGCTCTTCCAGATTACTATTGGATTGTTCACTAGGTACCTTTACTTTAGTGAATAATAGAAATCTCAAATTTGTTAAGCTTGAAATCAACTTTAAAGATTTTCTTCTAAATGAAAACTATATACAATTTTCTTCATCTTAGTTAATAGCAACTGAATTTCTGAACTCTATTCAGTCAAACTTAAAATCTAGACATGATCTCTAACTTCTCTTCCTGTTTCATGTATTGCACAATCCATCAGAAAATCATATTAACTAAAGGTTCAAAAAAATGTATAGGCTATAGGCAGTTCCAGAATTATGAATGAATTCTACTCCTAAATCTGTCTTTATTCAAATTTGTACATACATCTTCACAGCTAATTAAGGTTTATAACTAATATCAACCAGTGAAATGTTTGTCTCAGTAAAAACTTAAAAAAATAAACATTTTTAGATACACTAAATTGTCTTTAAAATAATACAGTAATGAAAATAATGTTGTCATGTAAGTCACAAAGTAGTGCCCATTTGTTATTACAAACCATTTGCACATACTTCAAAATTTTAATACGGTAGGCTGTACTGGGTTTTATTCATAGCTACTGATTGTATGTATGTCAAGTATTCATAGCCCTGGGACTTCCAGTTATAAAGTTTGTTTGTTTTTTAAACTTCTACTATTATTGCCCTGGTTCCATTATCCACTATCATCTGGACTTTTGTAATAGCTGATTTATTTACTTCCATCCTTAACTTCCACTTTAAGTTTAATACACTAACACAGCTATCCCTTTTAAACTAAATCAAATCATGTAATCTTCTAATCAAAATGATGATTCCACATTTTGTGCAGTCTAAAAAATACATGTGCTCTTTTTCTTCTATGCTCATTCCATTGCACTCACACTGAAACATATCAGATTTTGTGCCAAATGTACAGATGTTATCTTATTTATGAGATTTACATTGTCCACACATTCTTAACCTGTTAAACCATCCTTTAGCCTGTTCATATTTCCAAAGCACTTACAAACTTGATTTCTCAATTTATTATGTTTATTCTTTTCCCACTAGAAGGTAAGCTCTTTGAGACAGAGATTCTTAATCTTTGGCTCACTGTAATATTACTGAGACAACTAATTGAAGAAAATTAAATTTTGGGAAGAAGAAATGACAGATACATACTGTCCATATTCTTTAGAGATTCTGTTTAATTTCATTTTGAGAACCTGAACTACAAAAGGAATTTTCTTTCTTGCCTGTGTATGGTGAAAACAGCCTCAAAATATTAAGAAAACATAGGCCACGTAATAGTATTGTATGCATTATTATTAATTGTTGCCTATCTCTAGTTACCTGCATTGACTAAGCACATAATATCAGATCCAGAAGTGCTATTCAGGATAAAAATTATATGAATGCAAAGGTTACTGTTAGAAAATAATTGACAGCAAAGATTTATTTAAGAGCTATTGTGTTTGTTCTGACTCATAGAGACAATATATATTGTTTCTAAAGAGTGACTGGTGGGTTTCAACCCCTGATTTTGCAATTAGAAGCTCAGTGCTTATTCTAAAGCATCATATCAGGAATCCATATTTCTAATATTTTATACTAGGATTAATAATTTATTTGCATCCTTGGATTCTTTTGCACTTTTGATTCTTGTTTCAAAATATATGATCACATAATTTTAGCATAAACAAATAATGCTTTAAATCTATGTTCTTCCACTTATTCTAAGAAATATTTTCTTTTAGAAAAACACAGAATATGTTCATAAATAGATATGCAATATCTTGTTATGTCTTTGAACCATATTTTGCTTATGAAAGCTTATCTACCTAGATAATTCCAGATACTACAAATATTTGAAGACAGTCTTCATGTAAGGATTTAATACAAACTATTTGATTACACCATAATCAAAAAGAAAGAGAAACACAGAGCCGTTTCCCACACATGACAGCCTCATGTGTTACAGATGAGGATGGCTCCAATCTTGCCTCCAAACTGATGATCTCAGAGGCTTGACTGCAGTTGTCCTTATTACATTATGTTTTGGTATTGTACTTACCTGAATTCTTAGATCACCTGGTTTGCTTCCTGGAGCTAGTACAATTAGATAGTCTACATTTTAAAATTAGCTTACACATATGGAACAAAGTACATAATGGATTTCTGTAAAACTTTTTCTAGGATTAGGAAGATCTTTTTGTTTGTCTGTTTTGTTTGCAGAGAAGTCTTGATGAAGGTGTACCTTACTGGGGATATTTTATAGAAACATAAAACAGCAAAGCACTCACATGCCATACATCTGTTTTCTTGACAGGATTTTGCTACTGCTAAGCTTCCAAACTGAAATTGCTTCATAAAGTGTGACCTGTGATGCAGTGAATTAATGTCTTTTCTATCCAAGTTGCTGTCATAGTTGCTAGGTGCCATCAAGTCATTACAACGCATAGCAACTCTATGCACAACAGAAAGAAGCACTGTGCAGTCCTAGCCACCATGCCAACGGTTATTATGTTTCAGTCCATTGCAGCTGCCACCATGTCTATCCATCTTGTTGCAGGTCCTCTTCTTTTCTGATGACCCTCCACTTCTCCAAATATGATGTCCTTTTTCAGGCACTGGTACCTTCTGATAACATGTCCAAAGTATGAAAGACAGACTGGTCATCCTGGTTTCTAAAGGACATTCTGACTATACTTCTTCTAAAATAGATTTATTTCTTATTCTAGCATTCTATGGTACTTTAAATTTTTTTTTCCCAACACCATAATTCAAATGTATTCTTCTTCAGTCTTCCTTATTCATTTTCACATACATATGAGATGATTGAAAACACCATGGCTTAGGTAATGTGCACTTTAGTCTTCAAATTATATTTGCTCTTGAACACTTTAAAGAGGTCATATGTAGCAGAATTGACTAATGCACTATGTTGTCTGGTTTCTTGGCTGTTACTTCCATGAGTGTTGATTGTATATACAAGTAAAACGACATTTTTGACAACTTCAATCTTTTCTCCATTAGTCCAGTTGTGAGGATTTTTGTTTTCTTTATATTGAGCTGCATTTCATAATGAAGGCTGTAGTCTTTGATCTTCATCAGTAAGTATTTTAATTATTTTTTCACTTTCAGCAATCAAGGTTATATCATCTGCATATAGCATATTGTTGGAGTCTTCCGCTAATTAAGGTGGCATGTTTTTCTTCATATAATCCAACTTCTATGCTCAACATAGAAATTGAATAAATATGTTGAAAGGATATACCCCTAGAACACACTTTTCTGATTTTAAATAATTCAGTATCCCCTTGTTCTGCTCAAATGATTGTCTTTTTGTCTATATAAAAGTCTGTTTGTATTATCACCATTAAGTGTTCATTCTCTGCAATGTTATCTATACTTTGTCATGATTCACAATCTCGAAAGCCTTTGCATAGTCAATAAAGCACAAGTACACATCTTTCTGGCATTCTCTGCTTTCAGCCAGGATTCATCAGTCATCAAAATTACATCATTCATACCTGCTTGAATTTCTGGGAATTCCCTGTCAATGTACAATTGCAACCGTTTTTTATCTTCAGCAAATTTTTTTTCTTAAATGTGATAATGTTATTGTTCAATGATTTTTGCATTCCAGTTGAGCACATCTGTTTGTGATTGGCACAAACATGCTTTTTTTTTTTTTTTTCCAATTGGTTGGCCAGGGAGCTTTCCTCCAAATTCCATGGACTAGATGAGTGAGTGCCTCAGGACTGCATCAGTTTTCTGAAAGATTTCGATTTGTATTCTGCCAGTTCCTGGAGCCTTGTATTCCCCCAATACCTTCAGTGCAATTTGTGCTTCTTTCTTCAGTATCATCAGTTCTTGATCATATTCGACTCTTGGAATGTTGAACACAACCATTTCATTTTGGTACAGTTACTCCATGTATTCCTTCTATCTTATTTTGACTTTTTCAGTATTGATCAATATCTCTCCCTTAAAATTTTTCAATATAGCATCTGAGGCTTGAACTTTTTTTCAGATCTTTCAGATTTAGAAATGCTAAGCATGGTCTTCTCTTTGGGTTTTCTAAATCTAAGTCTTTGCACATTTCATTATGATACTTTGTCTTCTTAAGCTGCCCTTTGAAATTTTCTGTTCAACACTTTTACTTCCTCATTTTTTTCTATTCACTTTAGCTTCTCAACTTACAAGAGCAAGTTTTGGAGTCTCTTCTGACATCCTTTTATTTATTTATTTTTAAACTTTTCATTTCTTCCTATATTATTTCTTGATGTTATCTCACATCTCTTCTTGTCTTTATTCATTAGTGTCTAATGCACTGTTTTTGATAAAGTCTGTAAGTTTAGGTGGGATATATTCAAGGTCATATTTGAACTCTCATGGATTTTTTTTTACTTTTCTTCACCTACAACATGAACTTGTAAAGGAGAAATTGATTTTTTGTTCCACAATCTGCCCCTGGCCTTGTTTTGGCTGATGATATTGACCTTTTCCACTATCTCTTCCCAGATATGTAGTCAATTTGATTCCTGTTTAATCCATTTAGTGAGATGCATGTGTATAGTCACCTTTCATGTATTTTCAATGAATGTTATTGGTCTTGCAAATTCTATCACTGCAATTTTCACAGTCATTTCTATCATTAAGGATATATTTTCCAACTACTGATCTCTCATCTTTGTTTCCAACCTTAATATTAGGAACACCAGATATTATCAATGCATCTTGACTGCATGTTTGATCAATTTAAGATTGAAAAAGTTGATAGAATTATTCTATTTCATCATTAGTAGCTTTAGTGGTTTATGCATAAGTTTGAATAATAGACGTATTAGTTGATATTTCTTGTGTTGTATTTATATTATCTTAGGACTAAGGTTCACCTGACCCAAGCCATGGTATTTTCAATAACGTCATATGCATGTGAAAGCTGGACAGTGAATAAGGAAGACTGTAGAAGAATTGATGTCTTTGAGTTATGGTGTTGAAGTAGAGTATTGAAAGTGCCACGGGCTGCCAAAAGAACCAACAGATCTGTTTTGGAAGAAGCACAGCCAGAGTGCTCCTTGGAGGCCAAAATGGCCAAACTTCATCTTTCATACTTTGGACATATTGTCAGGAGGGACCAGTCACTGGAGAAGGATAGCATGTTTGTTAAGGTGGAGGGTCAAAGGAAAAGAGGAAGACCCCCAATAAGATGGATAGGCCAAGTGGCAGCATCAATGGACACAAGTATGGCAATAGTAGTGAGGTTGGCCCAAGATCGGGCAGTGTTTAGTTCTGCTGTGCATAAAGTCACTATGGGTTGGTACCAACTTGATGGCACCTAACAACAGCAACAAATACTTTGAAGAGGCATGTCATATTTTGAGTGTCTTCCAATTTCTGGGACTCATTTTCTGGTGCAATATCTGAAATGCTCTGCTTCTGTTTATAAGGTTTACAGTGTCTAAACATTCCAAAGTTGTTTGTTTCCTTTTTTTCCTCAAGTTTGTCTTACCTGGAAGCTATGCTGAAACCTATCCACCATAAGTGACAAGGCTGGTATTTAAAACGTTGGTGGCATAACTTTAATAATAATAACAACACATAAGCCACTGCAGTGTGGCAAACTGGCAGGTGAGTGGTGCCTTCTAGGCACAAATTTAAAAATTATCACCAAACAACATTTTTGCCCTCATTGATTTGGGTAAGAGAAAGTGGGAGAAAATTCTGAAAGGATTATATCACAGGGTTAACTGTGACTGTAAAAACATATAAAATGAGCCATCTCAAGAGAAGGAAGGGAGTAGCTCATTACCATCAATGAAGAGCAAGGAGTGGAACAAGTCATTTGGACCTTGAGGTCCCTGAACAATGAACCTCCTCAACCCAGGGACAGAAATCTATAACACTGAAGGAGTACAGAGGTTCAGCAGCAGGACCTAAGACAGAGTGGTGGACTCCATAGTCCATTGAGCAAATAAAGCTCAGTGACTTTAGGCAGGAGACTTGCTTGTGGAGTGGGCTTTCTCCAGGCGCTTAATTGGGGGAGTTAAATTTGTTGACTCATGAAGCTACAGCCAAGTGCTTTCAGTGTCCTGACAACAACAACAACAACAACAACAGCGATAGCACTAGTGACCAGACACTTAATACAACCAAATCCATTGACTCCAATCTTCACCATTTTGTCTCAGGGAAGCAGCTGGGACTGTAAAAGAGGATGCATATACCTGTTGAACTTGGAAGAACAGAGAGCCTTGAGGTATTAGTTTTGAGAAGTGTTTAAATAAGCAGCTTTCTAGAACATGCTTGTGTCAAGAAAAATAACAACAAAAAGTCTTAAGTTAAATGAAATAGAATTAAGTAATGTGGAAGTTATTTTGACCAATATTAAAGGAGGTTTTCTTATAACAGTATCAGTAGGACTTCCTGTGCATCTGAGAATATTATACAGATGTAAGTATAGCTATTTGTATATCAAATATTCTAATTTAAGAGATATGCTTATGTTAACCTTCCTCAGAATTATGTTAAATTTTTTATTATTTGTTTCTTCAAACTTAGTGTCAGAGTTATTCAATTTTTCCTTCTACTATTTAGATTTCCATCACTCATCTGTCAGTCTGTTTTACTGTGGTGGCCTGTGAGGTGCTGTGATTCTGGAAGCTATGCCACCAGTATTTTAAATACCAGCAGGGTCACCCATAGTGGAGAGGTTTCAGATGAGCTTCAAGATGAAAACAGATTAGGAAGAAGGAGTAAAGAACTACTTCCGAATATTTAATCACTGAAAACCTTATGAATAACAGAGAAACACTGTCAGATATAGTGCCTGAAAATGAGCCCCTCAGGTTGGAAGGCACTCAGAATACTACTGGGGAAGAACTACCTCGTCAAAGTAGAGTTTACTGTGATGATGTAAATGGAGTAAAACCAGAGGGAGTAAAGCCCTCAGGACCTTCACTTGTTGATGGGGCCCAACTAAAAATAAAGCAAAACAACTGTAAACATCCATTAATAATCATTCTAGGAAAATTAGAAATGGTCAAAAATGAAAGGGAATGGATAAATATCGATATCTTAGCATTAGTGAGCTGAAATGGTGACTGGTATTGGCCATTTTGAATCTGAAAACCACATGGTTTACTATGCCAGGAATGACAAATTAAAGAGGAATGGTGTTGCTTTCATTGTCAAAAAGAACATATCCAGATCAGTCATGAGGTACAACACTGTCTGTGATAGGATACTATCCATGCGCCTTCAGGGAAGACCAGTTAATAACATGATTATTCAAATTTACGCAACAACCACAAGTCAGTGAGGATGAAATAGCAAAATTCTACCAACTACTTCCATCTGAAACAGATCAAACATGCAATCAAGATACATTGCTCATTCGTGGTGATTGGAATGCAAAATTGGGAGCAAAGAGGAAGGATCAGTAGTTGGAAAATATGGCCTTAGTGATAGAAATGATCCTGGATGTTGCATGATAGAATTCTGAAAAATCAATGACTTGTTCATTTCAAATACCTTCCCTAGAAAGAATAAGAGATGACTACACATATGGCCCTCACCAGATGGAATACATAGAAATCAAATTGACTACACATGTGGAAAGAGAAGATTGAAAGGCTCTATATAATCAGTTAAAACAAGGCCAGTGGCAGATTTTGGAATAGACTATCAATTGCTCATATTCAAATACAAACTGAAGCTGAAGAAAATGAAAACAAATTCGCAAAAGCCAAAATATGACCTTGAATTTATCCCACCTGAATTTAGATAGCATCTGAAGAACAGATTTGATACATTAAACACTAAAGACCAAACACCAGAAGAGTTGTGGGATGACATAAAAAAAAAAAAAAAAATCATTAAGAAGACAAGAAAGAAAGAAAAGGTCAAAATGGATTTCAAAAGAGACATGAAAACTTGCTCTCCAGCATAGAGATACTAAAGCAAATGGAAAAAAATAAGGAGGTACAAGAGCTGAACAGAAAATTTCAAAGGTCAGCTCGAGAAGACAAAGTCAAATATTATGACAAAATGTACAAAGATCTGGAGTTAGAAAACCAAAAAGGAAGAAAATGTTCAGTATTTCTCAAGCTGGGATACCTGAAGAAGAAATACAAAGCTCGACATTCTTTATTGAAGAATTCCCTGGGCAAATTATTGAATGATGCAGAAAGCATCAAAAGAAGATGGAAAGAATACACAGTTACTTTACCACAAGGAAATGGTTGATGTTCCACTGTTTTAAGAGTTAGAATATAATCAAGAGCCAATGAGACTAAAGGTGGAAGTCCAAGGTGCATTGAAGGAAGTGGCAAAGAACAAGGCACCAGAAACTTATGGAATAAAAATGGAAATCTTTCAAGAAAGTGAGATGGCACAGGAGGCACTCACTCATCTATGCCAAAAATTTGAAAGACAACTATCTGGCTGACTTATTGGAAGTGATCCATATTTGTGCCCATTCTGAAGAGAGGTGACCCAATGGAATGCGGAAATCATCGGAGAATATCTTTGCTATCGCATGCGAGTTAATTTTTACTAAAGGTAATACAGAAACAGCAGCAAGTGTACATTGACAGAGAACTTCCAGAGGTTCAAGCTGGATTCAGAAGAGGCTGTGGAACAAGACATATTATTGCTGAATTCTGCTGGATCTTGGATGAAAGCAGAGAATAACAGAAAGATGTTTACCTGTGTTTAATTGACTATGCAAAGACTTCCAATTGTGTGGATAATGACAACTATGGACAACATTGCAAAGTATTAGTATTCCAGAACATTTACTTAATTGTGCTCATGAGGAATCAGTACATGGGCCAAAAGAACAGAACATGGGAACACTGAATAATTTAAAATGAAGAAAGGTGTGTGACTGGGTTGTATTCTTTCACCATATTGATTCAACTTGTGTTCAGAACAGGGTTATATGAAGAAAAACGTGGCATTAGGATTGGATGAAGATCCATTAACAACCTTTGATATTCAGAGGATACCACCTTGCTTGCTGAAAGTGGAGATAACTTAAAATATTTACTGATAAAACCAAAGGCCACACTTTTCTGTATGGATTGCATCTCAATGTAAAGAAAACAAAAATCCTTACCACCGAACCAATAAACAACATTCTTATCAATGGAGAAAAGATCGAAATTCTCAAGGACTTCATTCTTCTTGGATCAACTATCAACACTCACAGAAGCAGCAGTCAAGAAATCAGACGACATATCGCATTAGGCAAATCTGATGCACAAGACCTTTTTTAAAGTGTTGAAGAGCAAAGATATCAGTTTGAGGTCTAAGGTGTGCCTGACCCAAGCCATGGTATTTTCAATAACTTAATATGCATATGAAAGCTGAATAGTGAATATGAAAGACTGTAGAAGAATGGATGCTTTTGAATTATGGTGTTGGAGGAGAATATTGAAAGTGCCATTGGCTGCCAAAAGAATGAACAGATATGTGTTGGAAGAAGTGCAGCCAGAGTGTTCCTTGGAGGCCAGGATGGCCAAACTTCATCTCTCACACATCGGACATAATGTCAGGAGGGACCAGTTGCTGGAGAAGGATATCTTGTTTGGTAAGGTGGGGGGTGATAGAAAAAGAGGAAGATCTCCAGCAAGATGGATTGGAAAAGTAGCAGCATCAATGGGCTCAAGTATGGCAATAGTGGTGAGATTGGCCCAGGATCAGGCAGTGTTTTGTTCTGTTGAGCATAGGGTTTCTATGAGTCGGTACTGACTCAATGATATCTACAACAACAACATTTAGATTTATTTGAAATCAAGAATACTTTTATCTGAATCTTGAATGTTTAATTTCACACGTATTTTCCTATAGAAATTGCTTCATTCATTGAGATAATGTTACCAATTTATAAGCACTGTGCTTCTTCCAGATACTCAGAGATATAAATGAAACCTTCATTCATTGAGATAATGTTACCAATTTATAAGCACTGTCTCTTCCAGATACTCAGAGATATAAATGAAACCTGAGTCGACACTCATGTGATAATTTAGTGTTGAGAGTAATATTATCACTGGACGTTGAGCATTATCAGTTTCAGAGGATATCAGGGCTAAACCAAAAATTAAAAATAACTTTTGTGGTTCAGGATAAAAGTATACAAATGGTAATGGTATTGGTGATATATTGTTTGCTGTTTGAACAAATAAAAGTATAGCATATAAAAGTAAATAATGTAAAAGAAGAGTACAAATTATCTAAAGTGAATAAAGCTAAAGGATAGCAATCATGTGCAGACTGAATATTTGCAAAAAGACCTACCCTTCCAAGTATTTTTAAATAATAACATACATCTTAGACTTGTTTAATGCCTTAATGTATATCTAGAATTTATGTATACATTACTTCATTTGAATATTCAAAATTATAATATTACTTTCCAAAGAAGTTACATATTTCAATTTTAAAGTTTAAAGAAATTAAAACTCAGTGTATTAAATAACTTTTTTCAGAATGTTGTGTTTTCTAAAACAAGAATAGAAAAAATATGATTTTTTTATTCAAATATTGCTATTTTGTGTTTCACTACCTCTCCTACAACTTCATTTTTGTTTTTATTGTTCATTCAAGTTTAGGTTCACATTTAAATTTTTATTTTAACAGATATTTATGCAAAATATAGTAAAAAGTTTGACAAATTTCAGTATTATAATTTCTAATTACACCTTATCATTTTCTTTCATTGAATTTACAATAACTTGTATTTATGAGTTATTATTCCTTAAAGTGAAGTTTCATAAATACAAGAAGCAATTTTTTTTAACCATCAGATAAACAACCTCTCATTAAATGTCTAGATACTATCAATCATACACTAAATCCCCAATAGAAAAATCAAAGACAACTTAAAATTTACTAGATGTTCTAATTTTTTTCATTTTGCTATCCAGTTCTTTTTATTAGTACATCTGAATAAACATATGAAAAGCAAATTAAATTATTATTTTTCTGTGCACTTCAAAGACAAAATGTGTTCCACATTTACTACATTACATACTAGTTTTCCAGAATGAGATATCTTCGCATTTCATTAAGAATTTTTAAATGTTCCAAATGGAATCCATTGCTGATTTAGCGTATTCCATATTAATTAACTTTGACCAAGTTAATTTATGACCAAGTTTTACTTAAGATTTTACTAGAGATTTGACTGCTAGGTTGGATAGTGCTAAAAAACATGTTTTTACCATTTTTGTTTTTTATTTGGCTTATGATTTATCAATATGGTTATGTGACAATTTTTATTTATCCTAAAGTTTACATAAACAATGATGGATGAATGCTTATAATTTTATATATTGCTATTTCAATAGAACAAAGAGCAAATTTATCTATCTTTAATTGTTCAAAATATTTCAGTTATATTATGTTCTTTTTTAAATGACTATGCATCTGTATTTTCTAGGATACTTTGAATTTATATTATTGCATACGTAAGACATGTCATTATATTATTACTATTAGTATGTTTTATAAGAATATTGCAATTGAATTATAAAAATGTGTCTTTCATATTTGCAAAGGAATATTTTCAGCTATATAACTTTTTGTTATTACTTTTTAAAACTTGGCATTTCAGAATTTTTAAAAATACAAAAAGAAAATACCATGAACATACCCCAAAAAACTCATCTCCATTTCTTATTTTATCTTATTTTCATGTTATACACCAAGTAATGGACATATCTTTCTGACCTTCTTTATACTTTATTAAGTTTTGTACCAATTTTTATGTCTTGAATTTCTTCTTTCTTGGTTTATGCTAATTATCAAATAAGTTAACTAGAGTTATAGTAATGAAAATTACAGCAAAAAGTAGATGGTGAGACAATTTGAGAAGTACAATAACCTAATATTTCATAGTCTTCATGAAAGCTTCCCATTATAAAAAGCTGCATAAATTCAAACTTAAAAGTTATTATTTTGAGGATCTTTGAAAGAGAAGAACCAGAAACATTGTAAATGTCGTCTCATTGGCACTTGACAATTGGAAATAAAGCTTGAAAAGTATGCATTTTCTAAGGTTAGTCAGTAAAATGTTTACGTTCATCCATAATAATGTATACATATAAGGCATTTCCAAATCTTTCGCCAAATACAATTTCCATAAACCAACTAGTTAATTTAAAAAAATTTCTGGATTGCAAAATAATGTTATAACTGAATAATAATTACATAGTTTCCAAAGACAAAGAAGCCACCTGTATGAAAGTCACAAAGAACCAGAATACTGTGTTTAAATATCAAGAGGAGATGGTTATCTTCACTCTAATCAGAAATGAAAATAAATTGTATGGCTAAACCTATATATAATGCATATCTTTATCTTTATTGAAAAAATTAAATATTAGCTATAGGTTACAGTTTTTATTCTTATTTGTGGATAACAAGGATACATGTATTAATGTAATTTCATCACAATCAATCAGATATTTGGTTATCCAATTACCTGTTGTGTTAGCATCAGTAAGTATTGCTCTATATCCATAAAAGGTGATACAAGGCAGAACAGTGGTTGTATTTGATGGAGTTGGGAGAGAGATAACAATTGACAAGGAACATGAAGCAGGCTTATAGGGTGCTAGTAATTTCTGTATTGTAATCTCAGTAGTATTTAAACTTTTAAATTCAGTGCAAAGTGTATACTTAAGGTTTGTGCAATATATGGCATATATTTTACATTTTAACAATAGTATTTTTCCAAAAAATGTTTATGTAATCCTACTCCAAGTAAAGAAAATAATATGCTCGATGACATCAATGTATAAGGTTATTAACTCATTTGGAATACAAAACAAACAAACTTAAAAAAGATAAAGTAAAAAAAATGATAGGCATAAAGCACATGGTTGATATTGATGGTGCAGTGTGGGTAAACAATCAAACTGTGTATCAGAGGATGAACCAGAATATATTGACATTGTTCAAAAGAAATAGAGATTGTTTAATAATATTTTATGTTACTTTTTTAAATTGCTTGCTTCATTTTTTGTTGTTGTTTATTTCTCCACCTATGCCTTAAGTGCAGCTTGGAAATCTTCCTTCAGCACCAACTAGGTTTTAAACATACATTATCTCTTGAAATTATTCAACATCAACCATTTATTTAAATTTTAAAAAAGTATTGGTTTATTGCATCATCAGATCACATCATTGGAACTAAGTGTCACTTTACATCGTTACATGACAAACCAGTGAGAAGCATGACCTAGTCAAGTTGACATATATCTTGTGGAGGACACAATTCAATCTATGACCCGTATCAGTATCTCAGTTTACATATGAGCTAACTGAGGCTCACAGATGTGAAGGGACTTATTGCAGGAGCATCTGAGAGCTGGGTCATGTTTTACTCCTCATAGATGATTGCTGTGAAAATTACATAGTTCCTCAATGTTCTGTGAACACTTAGCAAATAGTAGCTGATGTTTTAATTGTTCGGAAACTCACTATGTTAGTTGAAATTACACTGAGCTGGAACAGAAAATTCATGAATGGTTCTGTTATGCATAGGGGTGCTATGATACTGACTCAGTGACAACTAACAGCAACAACAATAACCTTTTCCATTGAGTGGGTTCTGACGACACAGAGTAGAACTGCCCCATGGGGTTTTCAAGGTTATAAATCTTTACAAAATAGCACTGCCCATCTTTTTCCTACAGAATACTGGCTCCAACTGCCGACATTTTGCTTGGCAACTAGGCACTTAGCACCAGAGGTCCTTATACTTATAATAAAAAACCCACTACCATCAAGTTAGCATAGTGGTTATGAGTCAGGTTGCTGACCTCAAGGTTAGCAGTTCGAAACTACCAGCCGTTCTACAGGAGAAAGACGAGGCTTTCTGCTTCCGTGGGGATTTACTGCCTCGGAAACCCGATTCAGTGGCACTATGAGTCGGAACCAATTCAATGGCACTTAACAACAAAACCATTAAGTAAAGGAGTCCTAGTAGTGTAGTGAGTTACATGTTGGGCTGCTGACCTCAAGGTCAGGGGTTCGAATATACTAGTAGCTCTGTGGGAGAGAGACGGGGCTTTCTACTCCTGTGGAGATTTGCAGTCTCAGAAACCCTATTTTGTGATAGCTATGAGTCGATGGCACACCACCACCACCCTCAAGTCAATTCTGACTCAAGGTTATGCTGCATAGAGTTCCCAAGACTATGGATCTTTGCGGGAGCAGACAGTCTCATTTTTCTTCTTCAGATAGACTGCCTCAGTTATGCCTCCAACACCATAACTCAAAAGCATCAATTCTTCTGTGGTTTTCCTTATTCACTGTCCAGCTTTCACATGCATATGAAATTATTGAAAATACCATGGCTTGGGTCAGGTGCACGTTAGTCCTCAAGCTGACATCTTTGTTCTTCAACACTTTAAAAAGGTCTTGTGTAGCAGATTGGTCTAATGTAATACATTGTTTGATTTTTTTTATTTTTCAAATTTATGTTATGCTTTAGTGCAAAGCAAAAGCTATTAAGCTGTGATCATCAAATTAGTCTTCCAAGAGAAAGATGAGGCTATCTGCTTAATAAAGGTAATAAAGATATACAGTGTCAGAAACCCTATATAATAACGTCGCTATGAGTTGCAATTGACCCAGTTGCAAATTGTTTGGTTTTGGATTTTTGTTTTTTGTGGATTTTTTTGGTTAAAGGCTATCCTTAGTTGGATCCATGGAAATGGATGCTGGACTTAGGACTCACATTGAAAATTGTCTGGCCTTGATACAAGTTGGCTCGGTAATGCTCAGGGAAATTTTCAGATGTTAACTAATAACAGTGGCTATTACAGAAAGTGATTGATGAATATATAGATTGTTAAAAGGGATCTGAACCAGGTCCTAGAAGCACCTACTACAGAAAATATTTAAGAAAAATAATTTAGCTGAGTTTAAAATTTTAAATGATAGCAAATGAGGTTTCATTATTTTTGTGTTTGTTTATTTCAAGGTTTAATGTTGTCAATATCCAGATCTACTGTCACTACATTAACTGGGTTACACAAAGATCTTCTGGAAATAGAATCAGAGATTATAAAATATGTATATAACATATGGGAAAAGATTAAAGAAGGTTATAGCTTTGCCTAATCCAGCTGCCTTTTCATTATTTTTAAAGTTACTTTGAGAGTAAGAATAATTTGATTAAAGGTACTAATACCTTAAAATGGCCATTATTTTGCCCTGTGGAGTTGACTCCAATTCCAAGATGACCCTGTTGGACAGAGTAGAACTGTCTCTTAAAATTTAATAGGTTGTAATCCTGGTGTGTGATGCTGTAGGATAAGCACTGGACTGCAGACCACAAAGTTGGCAGTTCAAACCCACATTTCAAGTGCAGTTTCTCCTCAGAAACCCTATACAGTGTCACAATGAGTTGGCCCCAGCTCAACAGCACTTAACAACAACAGCAACAGCAGCAATCTTTACAGAAATCACAGTCAAATGTTTCTTCACAGCTGATTGGTTCGAACTATTGACCTTGTGATTAGCATTCTAACACTTTAGGCATTACATAACCCTAAAGTGTTTTATTGTGGTTAAGGTAAAAAGGGAAGATTATCTATGGAACTGAGAAAATACATGTATCAAAAGTCCTACTAGTGCACATCTTAAAATAAAATACTCCCTCTTCCCAAGAATGTCTCTTGTTTTTTTCTTTTCCCATTCTTCTCCTTATTCATTTCCTTCTTCCTCTTCTTTCTCTCTGCGTCATTTAATTAGTCATTTTGTATGTTTTGCTTTTGTTTTTTTTAGCATGTTTTGTCTGTCTCTGCTGACTGAATTCTAAATGAGCTGCATCACATGCACTATTCCTTATATTTGTCACCTTTTTGCAGAATTTAATACAGTATTAAAGTCCTACTGAATATATAACAAGGTTGCTACTAGCACTTTTTAAATGCTAATGATTTGCTTCTAACAGTTAACTGCTGCAGCAGCAGCTGTTGCTATGTGCCATTGAGTTGGTTCCAATTCACAGAGACCCTCTATAGGGTTTCCAAACCTGTTAATCTTTACAGGAGCAGAACGATCCTGTTAATCTTTCTTTCAGAGTGGCTGCTGGATTCAAATTTCAGAATGTGTGGTTAGCAGACTAACATGTTAATAATCAACTGTTGTTGTTGTTGTTAAGTGCCTTCGAGTCGGAGCCGACCCATAGCGACCCTGTACAGGGTTTCCGAGAGTGTAAATCCTTACGGGAGTAGAAAGCCTCATCTTTCTCCCGCGGAGCAGCTGGTAGATTCGAACCACTGACCTTAAGGTTCGCAGCCCGATTCGTAACCACTACGCTACCAGAGCTCTAGGATAGCATAATTAATTTAAGTTTCCATAAGTGCTGTGGGTTAATGCATCAGACTGCAAAGTCCTTTGAACTGCAAGGTCATTGGTTCAAGCTCACCCTCTGCTCCTTGGAAACCCTATACAGGGTCGCTATGGGTTGGAAACGACTCAAAGACACTTAACAACAACAACAATAATACATTGTGGGGTTATTGTTTCTTTCTCCCTGACTAAAAACAAAAAAAACAAAAAAAACAAAACAAAACAAAACAAAAAAACACCTCAAAGTAACAGGAGAAATAATCTGCCATGGAAGATTATAATGCTATTCAGGAATTGACATGATGTCTGTCCATCATGATAGATAGACCAATCTAGACTGAATAGAGTTATATTCTAAATGACTCATTTCAGGCTTTCTCAACCCAAATAGTCTATCAGGAAAATCCTTGATAAATCATGAGAAATTATGTTTTACTTGAGACACTTTATTTTTTTACATGCTCATGAATTCACAGATCAATATAAATAAGGCTCTTATATAAGACATAACAAGTATTTAATGTAGGAAGACAAATCTTCCCTTGATTTCTCAGTGTTCTGAAGAAGTCCTGAAACAAAAACATTTGTATGTTAGGAGGATAAAGAATGTTTGATTCTATTTCTCCCAGAAGCATTTGCTTTCTTCCTGCCAGGAGAACTGCCATAACTTATTTCCTTATTATTCCATCCAAATGATAATAAGTCTTCTCATATTTCCCCAAGAATTAAATGGTTATATTCTAGGTTAGTGCTTGGGTTAACCAAAAGGGTGACTGAATAGCCAAGAGATCTAAAAAGGGATTTAGGGAGTTATCTTTCTTTGTGTTTACATTTCAAAAGGGATAAAACCCTGGGTTGTAAATTTGGAGATAGTTGTCTTATCTCCTTCTGGGGAGATATATTAAATTTCAAAGAGAAATCCTACCCCTCTTTTCAGAGGAGAGAATTTGTTTGTATTGAAAAGATTAGCTTTATCCCCTTCTCTCCAGAGGGCAGGAGGACAGCTGTCCACTTTGTATATAAACACAGTAATTCACATTATCTCTTTCACCCCCGCCCCCAGCTCTTACAGAACAATCCAATCAGAAGTGCAGGTTTATTCATTTGTGGCACATTGCTGAGGGATAGTAATGCTGCAACGCTACTGTCTGCAGCAATTCCTATAAGTAACTACTATCTCTGACTTACAGGTTTGGTGCTTCTGTTAATATCTAATCTTCCCTTATATCTGTATCTATGTGCATGCTTATGTCCCCTGGTGTGGAACTGTGGAATAATGCACTGGACTGCAAGGTAAGTTTGAACCACAAGGTCAGTGGTTCAAACCTACCAGTCAGTCCTAGGGAACTCCAAACAGGGTCGTTATGGGTCAGAACCAACTCAAAGACACCTAAGAACAACAACATATGTAATTGTATTTGTATCAGTATTTATGTAAGTAGGCAACTATGTTATGATATCTATATTACATGCAACAACTATATATATGTTGTCATTGT
>NW_006408586.1:14671552-14674465 GCF_000296735.1 Chrysochloris asiatica
TGTATTCAATCCACCAAGGCTGAAAGCAATTGCTGCTAAGCTAATTTTCCCTAAGGTTTGTAGAATTCATTGTGAAAACTGTGAATATTGCCAAATTATATATATATATTTACAAGTAAAATTAGGATTACTCTATAGAGAAGGTAGAAAGCAACTTCTGAGAGCTATCTGTTTTTCCAGACCACTCTTACTATCTATCGGAACTGTGTCAAGCGGTAAATCGAAGCTGTCCTCTACCCTCATTGACCGCTCCCAGCATTTTATTTACTCTCTACTTTGCTGTTATGTGCTATAAAGTCAGTTCCAACTCTTAATGACCCTGTTTAGGGTTTCTGAGGAGCAGCTGGTGAGTTTGAACAGCTGACATTGCAGGTAACAGTCCAGTGCTTACCTTATAGTACCATACCAGGACCTCACTCTGTACTAATAATGATGTCCTTTTCCAGATTCTGATCCTTCCAATGGAAGTAAGATGTCCAATGGATATAAGGCAGGGTCTCAACATCCTTGCTTCTAATGAACATTCTGACTGTGTATCTATTGTTATTTTTAAGTGCTGTTGAATTGGTTCTGACTCATAGAGATCCTGTATAGGGTTTCAAAGGAATGACTGATGAGATTGAACTGGTCCAGTGTTTCATCCCACAGAGAGCCACACCAAGACTCCTATCTACATATAATGTAAGAAGCTCTATTGTCACTGTGCATTAGGGGCTGGATTGTTGTTGTTGTTGTTATGTGCCGTGGAGTCAATTCAGACTCATAGCGACTCTGTACATGGGTTTCCAAGGCTGTAGATGTTTACGGGAACAGAAAGCCTCATCTTTCTCCTGCAGAACAGCTGGTAGTTTTGAACTGCTGACCCTGAGGTTTGCAGCCTGACTCATAACCACTACGCTATTACTACCCTCAAAGTTGAAGTTCCAAACCCAACAACCACTCCACAGGAGAAATATTAGGCTGTCTGCTCCCATAAAGGTTTACAGTTTCAAAAACCTTATACAGAGTCACTATGTGTTGAAACCAACCTTATGACAGTGGGTTTTGGTTTGGGCTTTTTAATGTAACTTCTATACATAATAAACATGTAATAGATCAGACAGATTATTCTAGATATGACAGATTCTTTGGAGTTTCTTATTCAACACTTAGAGAGTTTGAGGTATAATGAATTATCTAATGTCTCTTCTAGCAACAACATTTCTGCCCTACTCACTCTGGATAAGAGGAGGTTGGAGAAGATAATGATAGGAGGACATGATCCAGCTATGGATGTGAGTAGAGTTAATTATAATTTTAAAAACCTTAGTGTCTAGTATGGGTGTAAAATGAACCATCTTAGAAGAACGAATGAGATTTCACAACTATTAAAAAAGAAGATCCATGAGGGGACCATGCCCTTTGGACCCCAAGTTACCTGCACACTGAATCTCCTTGACCCAGAGACAGAAAGTTGTGTCACCAGACAAATGGGAGAGAAGAAACAGAAGCAGAACAAAGAATCAGGGCATGAGACAAAACAGTGTGCTTTCCAGCCCACAGAGCATATAAAGCTGAGTGACCTTGGGTAGGAAGCTTGCTTGTAGAGTGGGGTGCCTCTAGGCACTTAAGCTGGGGAGCTAAGTTGGATGACTCATGAAGCTAGAATGTATTCAGTCGACTTATGGTGAAGTGGTGTATCCTTTGGGCATTTATCAGCAGCTGAATAGAATAATTGTTACCATAGCATTTTCTGATCATTTATCGTAACCTGTTAACTTTCCTAATATGTCCCGTATATGTGAATATTGTTTCTGAGTTCTGTGTAGTGCGATGGATTGCAATAGATTTTTAAAACCAATAGAGAAGCAAAGAGGGTTATGAGAAGAATGGATGGAAGTTAACATTTTTTTACAAAACTCTAATTCAATATAAATTTAGAAATAAATTATATTTCAATCATCAAAATTCTTCAGCATCTTTGGCTTAAAATAAATTAAAATTTAAAATATATTTTAGCATATTTATTCATAAAATCAGGGCACATTCAGTCAATTTTCGCATTGCCATCACATTTTATTTGTATTATGAGAGGTTTTCTCTTACAATTTTTTAGTTTTAATATGAAGAGTTGTTGTTGTTGTTGTTAAGTACCGTAAAGTTGGTTCCAATTCATAGTGACCCTGCACAGGGTTTGTGAGACTGTAAGTCTTTACAGGAGCAGAAAGCTTATCTTTCTCCTATGGAACGACTGGTAGTTTCAAACTGCTGACCTTGAGGTTAGCAGCCCGATTCACAACCACTACGCTACTACAGCTCCTTATGAAGAGTTGAGAAGACTCAAAATATATATTGTTGCATTAAGTATTCAGTAAATTTCTATTTAATAGATATTTCAGTCCAGTTATTACTTAATACGGCCTTCTAAACATTGTCCTCCATTCTGTGACATATGGTAAACTGTAGTGCTATAGGATAAGCACTAGACTCTTGCTCCAGTTTTGATGCCACATTCTTCTTCAAGTAATCCAGCTTCTCAGATTATCTCCTCAACATGCAGATGAATAAATCTGGTGAAATTATACAACCCCAGCCTTTTAAATCTTCCCTGATTTTAAACAGAGAAGATTTGTTCTGTTCTAATGACTGCTTGGTAGTCTATATACAGGTTGCTCACAAACCCAGTTAAACATTCTGGAATACTCATTCTTTACAATGTTATCCGTAGTTTGTTATGATCCACACAATCAAATGACTTTGCATAGTCAGTAAATTCTCTGCTTTCAACCAAGATCAATCTGACATCAACAATGATATTCCTTATTCCACATACTTTTCTTAATCTGATTTAAATATTTAGGAGCTCCCTCTTGATGTACTGTTGGCATAATTTCTGCATTATCTTTAGCAACAATTTACTCGCATTTGATATTA
>NW_006408586.1:14675145-14677532 GCF_000296735.1 Chrysochloris asiatica
TGATGTCATCCCACAGTTCTTCTGGTCTTTAGTGTCTAATGCATAAAATTCCTGCTTGAAATGATTCCTAAATATACAAAGCATATACTAATAGTCATATTTTATCTCTTGTAAACTTCTTTTAATTTTCTTTCCCTTCTGCCTGAACTTGAATAGAACATTAGATGGTCTATTCCACAGCAATCTCAGGCCCTGTTTTGGCTAGTGATACTGAGCTTCTCCACCCTCTCTTCTCACAGATGTGGTGAATTTGATTCCTATGTGTGTTTTCCATTTGGAGAAGTCAAGATATTTGAAAAGAGTAAGTCATTGGTCTTGCAAAAATCTGTTATGCCCTCTCCAGCATAATTCCTATTGGCCAATGTCATATTTCCCAAATACTGATCTTTCCTCTTTGTTTTCAACTTTTGCATTCAAATTACCAGTAATTATCAATATATTATGATTGCATGTTTGATTAATTTCAGACAGAATAAGTTGATAGAATTTGTCAATATCATCATCACTGACTTTAGTATTTGATGTGTAAATTCGAATAATAATATTATAAACTGTTCTTCCTTGTTGTTGTTAAGTGCTGCTATGTTGGTTATGGCTCATAGTGACCCTATAACAAGTTTCTGGGGCTTTAAATCTTCACAGGAACAGAAAACCTCATCTTTCTCCCACAGAGCAGCAGGCAGGCTCATATCTCAGAGTCTGTAGTTCTCAGTATAGTGTTTATCATATGGAGCCATCTCAACATGGATATTATTCTATCCCAGACAGTTTTGTGTTTCAAGGTAGAGATTGAAATGTTCTTTTTGATTATGAATGTGATGTAATTCTTCATTAGATTGTCATTCTTGGCATAATAAACCACATGATTATCTGATTCAAAACGGCCAATACCAGTTCATTTCAGATCACTAATGCCTAGGATAACAATGTGTATGCTTTTCATTTATTTTTTACAACTTTCAAATTTTCTATATTCATACTTTGTACATTCCATTTTCTCATTATTAATAGATTTTGAAGCCATTTATTCAAAATCCATTTTGAGTAATGCCACATCAGCAAATGAAAGTCCTGGAAGCTTAATTCCATTCAAGTCATTAAAATCCACTCTATTTTGAGGAGGCAACTCTTCACCAGTTGTATTTTGAGTGCCTCCTCACCTGAGGGGCTATTCTTTGAACACTATATCTGACAATAAGCTGCTATTTATAAGGTTTGCACTGGGTAACCATTCAGAAATCATCTATCTCTCCTCTTCCTAGTCTGCCGATACCTGTCCAACATGAGTAACCCTTCTAGTATTTAAAATACTGATGGAATAACTTCCAGCATCACAGCAACACACAAGTCACTACAGTACTATAAATTGATGGATTAGTGGTGGAATGAGGCACTGGGCAGTGTTTTTCCTAGTGTACATAAGGTCATTATGAGTTGGATATTGCTCAGTAGCACCTGTGAGAGTTAAGGATTTTTGTCAGTTTGACTGAGCCGGAATTTTCATTAGTTTGGCAGCAAAAAGAGAGCAATCCCACAAGATGAATTTTGTTATTAGCAGTCAATCAACTGAAAGAAAGATTTTTCAGGGATATGGCCTGCTTCCGGTATACTGAACATGGTGGCAAAATTTGTTTACTATCTGTTACTAGTACATCTGGATTCTGCATCTGTATCATCATCTGACCTCTTGTTATTTGAACTTGAGTTGGTTTCCTACTCTATTGCTTGCTGCTTCTATGAGTCATCAATAGCTAGCCATCTTAGCTATCTGACCTTCCTGCCTGCCATCTCACTGATTTTGGTTCATTATATCTGTAGCTACATGAGTCATAAGACTCCAGCCTTGGACTTGAGACTTGCTCACCTCTACAATTGTATGAACTATGTTCTTGAGATAAACCTCTCTCTGTTGTTGTTGTTAAGTGTCATTGAGTTGATTCTGATCCATAGTGACCCTATTTATGGTTTCCAAGGTGCATCTGGTAAGCTTGAACTGCCAACCTTGCAGATCAAATCGACTTTGCCATTCAGGGCATTATTGGTAGCACATCAAAGTGATCCTTTGTACAGCAAAATGAAACACGGTGCAGTCCTTCATTGGCCTCACAAACGTTGTTTCATTTGAGATCATTATTGCCACTACTGTACCAACACTAATTCTAGAGGGTTTTCCTCTTTTTTTGCTGACCTTCCATTTTACCAAACATGACATCCATCTCCAGGTACTGGTCCCTCCTTATAACATGTCCCAAAAATGAGAGATGAAATCTTACCCTCCTGGCTTCTCAGAAGCAATCTTACTGCACTTCCTCCAAGACAGATTTATTTGATCTTCTGGCAGTCCGTGGTACTTTTCATATTCTTCTCTAATATGCATCCATTTTTTT
>NW_006408586.1:14678475-14681257 GCF_000296735.1 Chrysochloris asiatica
GCTATGAGTCGGTTCCGACTCGATGACACCTGACAACAACAACATTGGGGTTTGATTGAGACTACCTCAATGACAAAAGGACACAAAATCATCAGGAGGTCCAAGATATTCATAATGTGTCAGGTAGTGTGATAAAAATATTTATATGAGGGAGATGGTGTCCAAAATAGTTTCATAATAAAATGGAAATGGTTCATATAGGAATAAACTACAAGGAAATGCTGATTGCCACCCATTCTATCCACAGGAAGGTAACCTCTTCTGGTAGGTTCCCACATGGACAATGTCGTATAAAGAAGCTGCTGGTGTCCATTCCCACATGGACAATGTCGTATAAAGAACTTTCTGCAAACCAGCAGAGGACAGATGCCAAAAACACCATTAAGGGGTTATAATAAAAGATATTGCACCAATTTGGGCTACCAAGGTATATTTCTTTAGACCAATACTTTATAGCCCACAGATTGGAACAATGGGCCAAGAAACATTATATTAAATGAATATATCATGTTGCATATCACTCTCTGAGTAAGAGATTGATAGAGATTTGGAATGGACGTTTGAAACATTTGTTACCTACATTGTTGGGGAGAAATTCAAAAGGTCTGATTGCCATTAATATGTGCTCACACTGAATATGAGAAGGATCACCACTGAATAGATTCCTATGTTTTTCATAGGGATTTGAAAAAAAGGGGGTGGGGAATAACTCTGGTATTAATGTACAGTTCTTCCCTACACGTTACATTTTTCCTGTTGATTGCTGCTGTACCCAGGACCAGTTATGCAGCTGTCAGCACCAGAAACAGGTGTAATCCATCAGCAAGAGATGAACTATATCCCTGAACCTGTATGGCAGAATTCTCAAGGTTCTAATGGGATGGATTGTACCTTCCCTCCATATAGAAAAATTGGAGATGACAGAAAATAATCATATATTTTCTAGTTGTTGAGAAAATCCACTAGTCTTGTACCTATCTAACTCTACCTAGAATGAATGGGAGTGGACTAAGGACAAGTAATTGGTGGATTGTCTTGCTACTAGCAATCTAGCCTGTCACAGCAGCAGAACTTGTTTTTTTTTTTTCCAAGGTGTAAAACTCTGCCTAAAAATACATGACAAATAGAATGATGGAGAAATAATGACTGCAGATAAAGGAATGAATAAATGGGTAATGCAGGACGTGGAGAAATCTAACGTTGCATTGTTACATCAAAAGACTCAGAGCAAGGGAATGATTTTCTCTCAGTAACATTGTATCGGGGATGTGAAGGTGAAGACAGGACAAACTTTTGGAGAACCTGACCAAATCAGATGAATCCCTAAACAGATCTGAATTGTTGTTATCTGAGTAACCTCACTCTTAGGATTCTTTGCTATACTGAAGGACTAATTATTAATGACTGCATTGGGCCATGTTAATCCTTCTAGTATAAAAGAGTCAATGACTAGAAGGGCCAGAGGGTGTTGTGAAGTTCACTTAGTTATTTAGTAAAAGTTTTTTTTTTTTTTTTTGCCATATTACTCTGTTATATGATGCATTGTAAATCATTATGGTGATTTTGGATCTATTTGCTAGTGAATTAATGAGACATGATCAAGATGTGACTAAGGATCAATGCCACTACAACTCTGTCAGTTTATCATGCCATGGTGACTTGTACATTGCTGTGATGTTAAAAGTTTTGTGACTGATTTTTACACCATCATAGTAACTCATGGTAGACAGGTTTCAGAAGAGCATTCAGAGTAAAGTAGACAAAGGATAAGGAGAGACAAATCACTTCTGAATAGCAGTGGAACATTTTTATATATAGTGCTTGCTGTTCTTGTTGTTTTTAATGTCATTAAGAAGACAAGAAATAAAGAAAAGGTCAAAATGGATGTCAGAAGAGACATTAAAACTTGATCTCCTGTGTAGAGATGCTAAAGAAAATGGAAGAAATGTGGAGGTACAAGAGCTGAACAGAAAATTTCAAAGATCAGCTTGAGAAGATAAAGTCAAATATTACAACAAAATGCACAAAGATATGGAGTCAGAAAACCAAAAAGAGAGCACGCTCAACCTGGGGGAACTAAAGAAAAAAATCAAGGCTTAACAATCATTATTGAAGGATTCTCTGCACAAATTATTGAATGATGCAGAAAGCATCAAAAGAAGATGGAAGGAATACACACAGTCACTGTACCAAAAGGAAATGGTTGATGTTCAACTGTTTCAAGAAGTAGCATATGATCAAGAACCAATGATATTGAACGAAGAAGTACAGGTACATTGAAGGAATTGGCAAAAAGCAAGGCACCAGGAATTAATGGAATAAAAATGGAAATCTTTCAAGAAAGTGAGGCGGCACATGAGTCACTCACTTATCTATGCCAAGAAATTTGGAAGACAACTATCTGGTCGACTGATTGGAAGAAATCCGTATTTGTGCCCATTCCAAAGAGAGGTGACCCAACGGAATGTGGAATCATCAAACAAAATCAGCTTTGCTATCCCATGCAAGTAAAGTTTTACTAAAGGTAATACAGAAACAGCTGCAAGCATACATTGACAGAGGACTTCAAGACAGATTCAGAAGAGGCTGTGAAATGAGGGATATCATTGCTGATGTCCGATGGATCTAGGCTGAAAGCAAAGAATATCAGAATTATGTTTACCTATGCTTTATTGACTATGCAAAGGCTTTTGAATGTGTGGATCATGAGAAGCTATGGACAACATTGTGAAATATGAATATTCTAGAACACTTAATTGTGCTCGTGAGGAATCTGTACCTG
>NW_006408586.1:14682107-14705288 GCF_000296735.1 Chrysochloris asiatica
TCGGTACCAACTGGATGGCACCTAACAACTAAACAACCTGGCCTATTGGAAGAAATCTGAATTTGTGCCCATTTCAAATAAGGTTACCCAAGAGAATGGGGAATCATCAAACAATGTCATTGATATAACATGCACAGAAAATTTTGCTGAAGATAATTAAAAACTGATTGCAGCAGTACATCAACAGGGAACTTCCAGAAATTGAAGCCAAATTCAGAAGAGGATATGGACTGAGAGACAATATAGATGAAGTCAGATTGATCGTGGCTGAAAGCAAAGGATACCAGTAAGATGTTACTTGTTCTTTATTGATTATGCAAAGGCATTTATCTGTTTGGATTATAGCAAACTAAGTATAATATTGTGAAGAATGGATCTTTCAGAATACTTAATTGTATTTATGAGGAAACTGTATATACACTAAGAGGCAGTCATTATAACATAAAAGGGGGATACTGAATTGTTTAAAATAAAAAAAAGGTGTATACCTTAGTTGTGTCCTTTCACCATATTTATTTTTTATATATAACTTGACTTGTATGCTGATCAAATTATCTGAGAAACTACATTATATAAAGAAGAACATGTTATCAGGATTGGAGGAAGACTAATAAATAGTTTGTGGTATACATATAAAACAATTTTGCCTCCTTGAAGTGAAGAGGACTTGAAATTCTGATGAAGGTCAAAGACTATAACCATCAACATGGATTATGTTGTTGTTGTTGTTGTTATGTGCCGTGCAGTTGGTTCCAACTCATAGCGACCCTGCACAGGTTTTCCGAGGCTGTAAATCTTTACGGGAGCAGAAAGCTTCATCTTTCTTCCATGGAATAGCTGGTAGTTTCAAACTGCTGACCCTGAGGTTCGCAGCCCAATTAGTAACTACTATGCTACAAGAGTTCCTTTAACATGGATTATATCTTAATGTAAAGAAAATAAAAAATCTTCACAACTGAATAAGTAAATGCCATCATGATAAATGGAGAAAAAATGGAAGTTGTCAAAGACTTCAGTTTGCTTGAATACACAATCAAGACTCATGGAAGCAGCAGTCAAAAAATCAGTTGACAGATTGTATGATGCAAATTTGCAAAAGACCTCTTTAAAGTGCTCAAGAACAAAGATATTAGTTTGAGGATTAAGGTGTGTCTGATTAAAGTCATTGTATTTTCAATTACCTTATATGTATGCAATTAGTGAATGAATAAGGAAAATTTTAGAAGAATCAATGCATTTGAATTATGGTGTTGAAAAAGAATACTGAAATCTCCATGGACTTCCAAAAGAACAACAAAATCTGTCTTGGAATAAGTACAGTGAGAATGTCGTTTAGAAGCAAGTATAGCAAAATTTTGTCTTTCTTACTTTGCACATATTATCAGAAATGACCAGTCCCTGGAAAAGGACATCATGCTTTGAAAAAGGCAGGGACAGTGAAAAAGAGGAAGACCCCCAACAATATGAATTGACACAGCAGCGACAATGGGCTCAACCATGACATCAGCTTTGAAGATGGTGCAGGATCTGGCAGTGTTTTGTTCTATTGGGAATAGGACTACTATGAGTCTGAAGCAACTGGACAGCACCTAACAGCAACAAGAAGGATTAAGGATTAAGAATGTTTTATGGTGTTCTGGGTTAATGCGTCAGACTGCAAAGCTGTTTGAACTGCACAGTTGGCAGTTCAAGCTCACCAGATGCTCCTAGGAAACCCTATGCAGTTGGAATCAACTTGACGGCACTTAACACCGAGTAAGTAAATTTTAAGGATTAAGCATTTCTAAGGATTAAGAATTAAGGTTGTTGTTGTTTTAGTGCCTTTGAGTCAGTTCTGACTCACAACCACCCTGTATCAGGGTTTCCAACGAATGGCTGGTGGTTTGAACCACCAACCTTGTGGATAGCAGACCAGTGCTTATCCTACAGTGCCAAACCAGGCCTTCTCATGTGATTTTAGGTAGAACTAAGTTTTAAGAATGCCCCCACCTTACTGTAGTGTATGACTCAAATTACCACCCTTAGTTTTACTTGGGACATCATCTGAATATATTTTATAGGAATGTTATCATGATGTCATTAACTTATTCAGTTAACTTTATTTGGCAAAGTTAACTCTCTTGTTCTGGATCCTGCATCTGGCACATTTGGATCTGACTTCCAGTTCTGTGATTTGTGACCCATCACCTAACCTGATTCACAATTTCCCATAGCCTTGTGCATCAACAGCTTGTAGTCTGATCTGTCAATTTGGTTTCCTCGTCTCCTAAGACTACACTAGTTAAGATAATCCTCCAGACTGACATCTGAATTATAGATCTGGGACTTGTCAGCCTACCCAATTGCATGAGTCATTCCCTTGACAATTTTTGTGTTCTGTTTGACAGTGCAGCATATCACATAACCCTGGGATATGAGGAAGGGGAGGAGTAGTGATTAATGCTAGGGATTATAAAGTGGTATAACATATTAGAATATTTAGATAATTGTGATATCTTTATCAGTCTTTATTGTGGTACCTCATAGGAACCAGCCTGTGCTAATCTTTCTAAAAGAAATGTTTTGCAGATATAAGAAATAATAATACATAAACATACCATTGAATGCATGCTTAAAAATCAGGCTGCTCACCTCAAGGTCAGCAGTTCAAAATTACCAGCTGTTCCATGGGAGAAAGAGGAGGATTTCTGCTCCCGTAAAGATTCACAGCCTCAGAAACCCTGTGCAGGGTCACTATGAGTCAGACCGACTCCACGATACTTAACAACAACAACAACATTACCTGTCGTAGTAATGGATATATCTTGAATATGTAAGTTCCAATTTTTACTACTAATAATGTATCTATGGAACAAAAGGAATCACACTATTATTTATTTAAGAATGCATCATATCACTATTGTAGAAGTTTATAATTAAATCAAATGAATATTTTTTATAAAATATTTATTAGACTATCAGGTTGATGTCTACATTACAAATTTACTGAAATGGAAAAAGAAACCAAATTTTTATTCACTGTTGTAGGGAGGTGCCATTGAGTCAGTTCCAACTCATAGTGACTTTATGCAAAATAGAATGTAACATTGTCCTGTGCAGAACCATCCTCACAATCCTTGTTAAGATTGGGTTTATGGCTTCTGTCACTGTTCCAGTTCATCTTGTCGGTGTTCTTCCACTTTTTCGCTGGTGCTCCATGATGTCTTTCTCTAGGGATTGATCCCTCCTGATAATATGTCTGAAGTATGAGAGGTGAACTCTGGCCATCCTAGCTTTCAAGGAATATCAGGCTGTGCTTTCAACACAGATCTGTTATTTTTCTAGCAGTCCATGGTACTTTTAATATTCTTCTTCTATACTATAACTCAGATGCATCAATTCTTCTACAGTCTTCCTTAATCACTGTCCAGGTTTCACATGCAAAGGAGGCTATTGAAAATTTCATGGTTTGGGTCAGGTACACTTTAGTCCTCAAACTGAAATTTTTGCTCTTGATCACTTAAAATAGATTTTGTGCAGTCAATTTGCGTAATGCAATCTGCATTTTGATTTCTTGATTGCTACTTCTAACAGTTTTGATAGTGGGTCCTAACAAAATGAAGCCTTTGACAACTTCAATTTTTTTTCTCTGTTTATCATGGTATTATTCATTGGTCCAGTGGTGAGGATTTGAGTTTGCTTTACATTGTGGCACAACCCATACCAAAAGCTGTGATCCTTGATCTTCATCAGTAAGTATTTTAAGTCCCCTTCAATTTCACCAAGCAAGGTTGTATCATCTGCATATCACAGGTTGTTATTGAGTCTTCCTCTAATCCTGACCCCACATTCTAAATAATATAATCCACCTTCTTAGATTATTTGATCAGCATACACATTGAATAAGTTCGGTGAAAGAATGCAACCCTTTCCTAATTTTAAACCATTCAGTATCTCCGTGTTTTGTTCTAATGACTGTCTCTTAATCTTTGTACAGGTTCCTCATGAGCAAAATGAAGCGTTCAGGAGTATTACTTTTCTGCAATGTTGTCTATAGCTTGTCATGATCCACACAGTTGAAAACCTTTGCATAATCAATAAAGTACAGGTAAACATCTTTCTGATATACTGTGCTTTCAGTCACAATCCATTTGACATCAACAATGATATCCCTTGTTCTACGTTCTTTTCTGAATCCAGCAAGAACATTTGGCAGTTCGTTGTCTATGTACTGTTGAAGTAGATTTTGAATTATCTTTAACAAAAATTTAATTGTAAGTGATATTAGTGATATTGTGCGATAATTTCCACATTCCATTGGATCACTTGTCTTTGGAATCAGCACAAATATGTATCTTTTCCAATAATTGGCCAGGTATTGGATGAGTGATTGCATTCATGAGTGATTGCATACAGCACTGCATCAGTTTGTGGAAATATTGCAATTTGCATTCCATCAATTCCAGCGTCTATTTCTTTTGCAATGCCTTCAATGCACATTGGACTTCTTGCTTTAGTACCATTGGCGCTTGATAATATGCTATATCATGAAATGGCTGAAAGTCGTCTGTTTCTTTTGGGTATAGAGACTCTGTGCATTCCTTACATCTTCTTTTGATGTTTGCTGCATCATTCAATATTTTGCACGTAGAATCCTTCAATATTGCAAGTTGAGGCTTATTTTATTATTATTATTATTTTTTTATCAGTTCTTTCAGCTTCAGAAATGTTGAGTGTGTTCTACTTTTTGGTTTTCTAACTCCAGGTTTTTGCACATTTCATTTTAATACTTGATTTTTCTTCTTGAATTCATTTGAAATTTTCTGCTCAAATTTGTTCTTAAGATTAGCTCCAAATTCAGGTAGAATATATTCATGTCTTATTTTGGTTGTCATGGACTTGTTTAAATTTCCTTCAAGTTTGGGCTGACTGAACTTGTGTATAGTTGTCTTTTGTTGTTGTTGTTATGTGCCAGAGCTCCTTTTATGTTGCTTAAAAAAGGTGTTTACATTGAACAAGTCATTTTATTACAAAATTTTATCATGAGATTTCCAACATTGTTTCCATTACCAAGACCGTATTTTCCAACTACAAATCTTTTTTTATTTTTTATTTTCAATCTTTGTATTTTAATCATAGGTAATTATTAATACATATTAGTTGTATGCTTGATAAATTTAAGAATGAAGAAGTTGATGGAATTCTTCAACTTCAAATTCACTGTTATTAGTGGTTGCTGTGGAAATTACAATAATAATTGTATTAAATCTTCTACTCTGTAATCATATTGATATTTTGCTATCACAAATAACAATAAACTTCAAGATATAACTTAAAATGCTCCTTTTGATGATGAATGGGTTCCATTCCTGTTCAATTTGTTGTTCCTGGCATACTAAACCATATGATTATCAGATTCAAAATGGCCAATACCAGTCTATTCAACTCACAAATGTCCAAGATATTGACCTTTATTTATTCCATTTGATTCTTGACAGCTTCTAATTTTCCTAGTTTCATACTTTGTATGTTCTGTGTGTGATTATTAATGAATGTTTCTAGCTATTCTTATTTTGTGTTGTGCTCCATCAACAAATGAAGGCCTGAAATGTTTACTCCATTCAGCTCATCATAATCATCTCTATTTTGAGGAGGCAGCTCTTCCCCAGTCATATTTTGAGTGCCTTTCAACCTGGAAGCTCAACTTCTAGCACTACATCTAACAATATTCTGTTGATATTCATCGTGCTTCATTTATAAGATTTTTAGTGGCTAAATTTTCAGTCTGCCTGTCCTTCTTCCTTGTCTGTTTTCGTCTGGAGTCTCAGCTGTAACTTGTTCACCATGGATGTACCCTGATGATATTTGAAATACCGGTAACATGGGTTAAACATCATAACAACACACAAGCCACCAACACTAAGACAAATATTTTATCTTTAAAAAATTCTTTCTATCAGAATATATCAAATTCAATTATTTTATCATAAATTCCAAAAATTAAGGGCCTATAAATATCTATGTTGTTTTGTTTACCAAGTTGTTCTTGACTTTGTAATAATTCATTTATATAAACCTGAAATAACTGTTGTATTATGTATTATGTCCTTTCTACACTAAAAATAGCTATATTAGCATAACTAAGATGAAGAAGAACATCATAGTCAGTGGAATGTCAAAGAAAATTTGGAATACCCACAAGGAGATGGAAGTTAACACATTGACTGCAACAATGGGCTCAGCAGAGGTACTATTGTGACAATAAGTCAGAAGAGAACAATGATTGTTTGTTTTTTTATTTTTCTGCTTCAATTTGAATCATTGTGAGTCATGAGTTGGATCAAGCACAGCTACACCTAACAATAAGAGCAACCTACATATGCTGACTTCATAAAATTCTCAAAGTACAACTCTCTGCTAAGTGCTGGGCCATGAAAACATGAATTTTATTTTAATTCATTACTGGAACTGCATGGATGTTGTGAGTATCAGCATATTTTATTCTTCAACATTCCTATGTATAAAAACCTAAGGGGTTATGTTTAAACAAACAACAATACATTTCATAATGAAAGCAAAAAAGATTGCTACAATGCTGTAATTACACCAATTGGTAAGTTTCTCAGAAATTCTAAAGATGAAAGTGCATTCAAACAAATAAACAAAAAAGCAATAATCTTATGTAGGTATTGAATAATGTTATTTGTTTTAGCATTTTCAAATAAGGGAATTGGTTATAATGAGATGTAAAATTATTAATTCTTACAAAAAAATTAATCCAACATTTCAGAATATCATTGTGATTGGATTTCTTCCTTACAAAATAATTTCAAGTCTATTTAATTTATATTGTTAGAGTTGTAATTTCCAGGGGCTAAATGAAAGGGAGGAGTCCTGGGGTGGCACCGTGGGTTAATGCACCAGACTGCAAAGCCATTTGAACTGCAAGGTCATTGGTTCAAGCTCACCAGTTGCTCCTTGGAAACCATATACAGGGTCTCTATGGGTCAGAATCGACTTGATGGCACTCAAAAACAACAACAACAAATGAAAGGGAGATTATTATTGCTACTCCATAACAAGTGGGGTCACCATGAGTTAGAATCTACTAGATAAAAATTTTGTTTTGCTTTTAACAATTATGGAATGGGAAAAGGCAAAAAGGGGCAGAGCTGCCTTGGAATTGAAGTATCAGTATAACTTTGACATTTCTGATAGACTTTGTTGTTGTTGAGTGCCGTCGAGTAGATTCCAACCTATAGATTTCCAGGTTATTCCTCCTAGTCTGTCTTAGTCTGGAAACTTAGTCGTAAACTGTCTGCCATTGGTGACTATGCTGGTATTTGAAATAATTGTGACAGAGTTTCCAGTATCCCCACAAAATGCAAGCCAATACAGTACTAAAAACTGGCAGCAGAGTGGTTATTCTTATTGCTACGTGCCATTGAGTCTGTTCTGACCCACAGTGGCTCTGTATAGGGTTTCTGAGGAGCGGCTGGTGAGATTGAACCTCCCACCTTGTTGTTCAAACCAACTTTGCAGTCCAGTGCATTAACCCACGATGCCACACCAGGGCTTGGATGGAACCTGGTTCCCTGAATAACATTTTTTTTTTTCCATGTCCAAGCCTTAAGTAATTTTTTTTACTAACAGATGATCATTCTACCAGGGAATGACCACCACCACCTCTCACTGACTCCAGCCCCACGATGTGAATTAGTACATACAGAAGCACAAGGATATCTCTCAGAAGGCAAGCCAATACACTGAAAATGTTATAAAACCTTGCCAATCTTTATTGTCAGGAGTCTAAGAATCTTTTATGTAAGCATGGATTTTTAGTATGTCCAATAAAGGCAGGCAGAATAGAAGGCTTGGCTTTATCAAGTCTATTGATATAGGCACAGTAGACTGATAATACAAATATTATATCTTGGCTGAATAATCAGGGACTGGCTAAAATAATCTGTTAGGTACATGTTAATATTTGGACTCAGTGGTTGCTTCCATTCATTGTTGTTGACTTATTGCAACTTCTTTGTTATATAATAAGGAATAAAGTTTTAAGAATTGAATGCTCAGTAGAATGGCAATAGGGGATTTAACAACTCCAATACTTACAATAGCATAGTTGTTCGTGGGAAAATAATAAACATATGCAAATTATGAAGCATTTTTACTATATCCCATATTCTAAGTGAGTTCAATTGGCTTGTGCTCTTCAAAGATCTCAATATCAAGAAATATAAATAAAGACTAACAAATTTGTTCAGAATGAAGAAAAGTAAAGACAAATAACAAATGAATGCAATGTGAGATTCTGGATTGAATCGAAGATTTCTAAATAATAATGAAATAACCACTAATTTATTGGGATAGTTGGTGAAATTTAACTACAAGCTACATATTATGTACTTGTTTTATATTATTAACGCTGAATTTGAAATTGTATATTACTTGTATAAGAGAAAGCTCTCATTCTTAGAAGATATTATTGTTTTAGCTGGTGTTAAGTGCCATAGAGTCAGTTCTGAACCATAGCAACCCTGTATAGGGTTTCTGAAGAGTGGCTGGTGAGTTTGAACTACCAACCCTGCAATTCAAATTAACCTTATTGTCCTGAGCTTATAAAACAGTGTCATACCAGAACTCCAATTGGTGGTGGTGGTGGTTATGTGCTGTGGAGTCAGTTCCGACTCACAGCGACCCTGTATAGGGTTTCTAAGGCTGTAAATCTTTACGGGAGCAGAAAGCCTCATATTTCTTCCATGGAACAGCTGGTAGCTTCGAACTGCTGACCTTGCAGTTAGAGGCAATCAATACAGAGCAGAAAAAGAAACAGAATACAAGTAAACATTAGGAGTCTGAGCAAAAATTAAATATTCCAAACTTCCCATGGCACAATTTTTGCTCATATCTGGGCTGTTTCAACCTTGAACTCCAAAGATCTGTGCAAGAAGGAACCTTGGCTTTGAAAGAGTTCTGAGGCATTATCTGTGGGAGACCCTTAGAAATTCCCTTGATTAATAATCAAGACAATTTTTCAAACTGGTTTTACCAGTTGTGAACCATTAATTTGTGAAAAGTTAATATTCACTCATTATCTATTTATGACTAAACCCCATGATGTTGACAAACTTCAGTTTACTTCTAGCCTCTTTCCCTTCACATTTCTATAGGCTTTGTCTGCTGTAACACAGAGCTTTTTTGTTTTGCTAATATTTCCATTGGTGATATTTGCTCATACCTGAGGTCTTTACATAGTGATTAGATAATCCCATGATATTTAAATTACTCTGGTAGCGTAGTGGTTACGAATCGGGCTGCGAACCTTAAGGTCAGCGGTTCGAAACTACCAGCCGCTCCGCGGGAGAAAGATGAGGTTTTCTACTCCCGTAAAGATTTACACCCTCGGAAACCCTGTACAGGGTCGCTATGGGTCGGAACCGACTCGACGGCACTTAACAACAACAACAATCTTATTGATAATGATTCTCAAGTTTACATTTTGAAAATGTTTTGTTCTGTTTTCCTTCTGATGTGCAGGCTTTTAGGTATAATTGCTGGGTTTCTCTTATAAATTTTGCAAACTCAAATTTCCCTAACAGTATTAATCATGGAGTTTCTGGATTGTATAATGGTTAACATTCTCAGCTGCTAATCAAAAGGCTGGAGATTCAAGTCCACCCAGCGGCACCACAAAAGAATGGCCTGGCAATTAACTTCTAAAAACTCTGCCACTTAAAACCTTGTGGAATGCAGTTAGACTGGGACACACATGAGGTCTCCATGAATCAGAATCAACTGGAGAGCAACTGAACAAACTGAATTATATGACTAATAATAATTTCACTAAGAAGTCCCCAAGATTAAACACGTGGCTGCTAACTAAAATGTTGGTAGTGTGAACTCACCAGCTTCTCTGAGGTAGAAAAGACCTGGTCATCTACTTTTGCAAAGATTTCTGACTAAGAAGCATGGGACAGTTCTATAATATCCTATAGGGTTGTTATGAATCAGAATTGATCCGAAGGCACAAAACACAAATAATTATTTTATCTATCCCTATTTTATGTCTCTTATTTTAGTGAATATGATCAAAATGGACTTTGACCCTTATGTCATAAAACTAGCTTAAATCCTTAATTCATTCTCTTCTCCATTACCCAATCTGTGATTTATAACTGAATTCCCACTTAATTCAGTTAATTTAGTTAAGTTCTTTGGATGTCTGCTAATTTAGCGAGTAAAATTCTAACATGAGTTCGAGTAACTTGAGGGATTTTATTTTCCTCAAGATGCTAAAAATGTCTCTTAAAGGAAGGCACTACACTGCAACAACCCTGCTACAATTTTGCCCCCACCCTTTTTTTAAATAAATACATCTTTCTTTTTACAGAATAATATTTCATATTTCTCACCAATTTAAGATTCTTCCACAAATGAGCATGAGAGGTGGTACATAGATAGTTGTTGTTGTTAAGTGCTGTCGAGTTGGTTCCAACCCATAGCAACCCTGTACAGGATTTCCGAGGTTGTAAATCTTTATGGGAGCAGAAAGCCTCATCTTTCTCCCCCAGAGCAGCTGATATTTTTGAACTGCTGACCTTGCGGTTGACAGTAGAAATGGTTAAATTTATCAGTCTAAATGGGAGTAATTAGTATATGTTATGCTAATGTGTAATTGTTTTGTCCTCAGCACTCCTAAGCTATTGTAATTGTCTACTATCTTTGACACTTCATTTTAATGCATAAGTCCTACATCTAGCTATTATAAGTATATGAGATGAAATCCAACATTTTAAGTACAGATTGAGAGCTAGATAATGTAATTTACAAGATAATAGTTTTAAAATAATTGAGTATTTTCACATTCACACATTATAATGTATTCAGTAAAAAAAGGGACAAACGAGTATTCATGTACCAACATGAAATATATTAAAAACATTATGCTAAGAAAGTGAATCACAAATACTTACTTACTCTCTGAGCCCATTTATAAAACATTCTATAAAGGTTAAATAAAGAGACAGAAATTAGGCCAATGTGGAGGGTGGGGTAGCTGGGCTGATAGCAAAGGAGTATGAAGAAACTCTTTAAGATGATAAAAATGTCTTATATTTGATATGGTAGCTATGTTTGCCCAAATTCATTGAAGTTTACAACTAAAAAGTGTATATTTGTTATATATAAACTATACTTCAAAAAATACAATTAAAAACATAAGCTAATAGTATACATACTATCAGTGGTAGCCCATTCATTGAGCTCAAAAAAAGAGATTTCAGCAAACCTACTATAAATGAATATAAGAAAAAACTTATATTGATGTTCAAAATACTATATGTAAATTACAGACCCCTAATTATCTGGATTTTAAGCCTCTACCACATAATTCTCAAGACATTTTGATTTAATCTCCTAAAGGTATCTCTTAAATATGATAATTTATTTTCTTCCCTCACAATGTCTATTTTAATCAGACTACCTTCTCTCATATAATTTATTTCAGATGTCCCAGACATTCTTTCTGTCTCCATTATTTTTCATCTTCCACATATTCTTCATACATAGAATCAGAGTTTAGTTTTCTAAAACAGAAGTTTGATGATATCCTCCATTGCATTTAAATGAAGCCCGATTTTCTAAACAACTAGGAAGCAATTTGAATTTTCTGTATTATTCCTCTCAATGAATACAATTTTTTTCAAGTTCCAGCTATTTATAATTCTTAAAATATGATATACAACCCTTTCCATGACACATATTCTTCTATCTCTGCCTAATTGTTAATCAGAATTCAGATTCACTCACCATCTCACTTCTTTCAGAAAACCTTTTCTGATGTTTCCCAAATAGTGATAGAAATATACTTCCATATATATGCATATCACTTATTTCCATCCAAGAATGCATCAAATATATTATAACTATATCTGTGTCTCCAGTGGAGTAGAAACTCCATAAGGTCAGAGTTCATGTTTGTACTTTGTAATGTATGGCACATATTAAGTTCTCAATAATTTTTAAATGAATGAATGAATAATTTAATACATGGACTTGCTTTTAGCATTTGTACAGATTGAATATCAGCAAATAAGAAAGTAGCTTTGTCTCTGCAGATGACATTTTAGGGAAAAAAAGCATCCTATTAAGAGATGACACTCCTAATATGAAGAGATTAAAAGACAGTCAACAACGTAAGTATTAAAAGCATTCACATAATCTACTCTTCTGATTAAAAAAAAAAAAAATTAACTTGCTCAAATAGGAAACATTTTAAAAGTTTAATGTTTCTTGATTAGTAGTGAATATTTGGTACATCCAGAAACAGTGTGGTCTATGCTTGGGATATTTATCCAGGCTAAGATGCAATAAACTTTTCTGCTTTAATCATCACAAGTTACTGGAACAGAAAAGATTTCCGAGAGAAGATATCTTGTTGTCAGGGAGGTTTAGCTTCTATTCTAATCCTTGCTCAACCAGTTATTTGAATTAACATTTCAAACAGAGATCCCAAAGGATAGGCTCAAAGTACAGTATACTTTTCTTCAAAAGAGTGGCCCCCTAAGATTCCTTAAGAATAAAATCTTTATTTGCCTGGACATCCCTTTAAAATATTACCATTTATTTAAGAAAAATAATAATAATAAGAGGCTTGTAAGTCTGTAAATTTGTAACATATGTAGTGTGTTGAGTTTTAGAACAGTTGAGCGTAAATTGATGAACAAGTCCAACTTAATTTCACCAAGAAATGGGTTACAAAAAATAACTTTTGCTGAATGTTAAAATATAATTGCTCTGTATATTTATAGGCAAAACCTATTGAATAAATTTATGCCTTCTAATTATAGATTCTTAGTAATTAACTTTGTTGTTCTAAAGTGTTGATATAATACCATGTCTAATTAAGATTTTGTGAAAATAGGTGATGTCAAGGTTATCAAATCAATCTATCTCTCTATTTTTAACTTACATTCCAATAGCTTAATAATTACTGAAAGACATTTGACACTTGTAAGGCTTCCATAAATAAGACAAGATTTCTTTTATAATAAAAATAGTCTATATGGACTCCTACTGTGGTACTACAGGATAAGCACTATACTGGCAACCACAAAGCCAACAGTTCAAACCCACCAACTGCTCCTTGGATACCCTATAGAATGCCACTATGAGTTGAAACCAACTTGAAGGCACTTAATAACAATAATAACATATGTTGAATTAGGAACACATTAAAATATTTTAGAAAAAACCAATTTACCATATTTGCTGCTTTTTTAGTTGTTGAGTCAATTCCTCTTCATGTTGTCAGAGACAAGTTGCATTTCGTATGTTTTTCAAGACTGTAAACTATCTGAAGCATGTCAACAGGTCAGTCTTGTGACACCTGTAAGTGGATTCAAATTGCCAACACTTTGACTAGTAGCTGAATATTTAATTGTTTGCCCCATAAAATTATAATATATGACCAATATTTACAAGTTTTAAATATGTACAAATTAATCCATATCTTTTCACCAGTAACAATTATTTTAAAGAAACTTTTGTCTTCCTTTGAGTATCAGTCCAAATTTTGTTTGCAGATGTCCAAACACTTCTGTTTATGCTCTTCTATGATTTGTTTTGGTACCTATGTAGCACAAACTTTTCGAAACCCATCTATCATGGATTGTTTCATATGCAGAGCCATGACTGATTTGTAAATGCTTTGTCACATAATTTACTGCCACTTGTCTATTTGACAGAGTCTTTCCATGTGCATGCGCAATGTTGTTATCAGTTATGGATGTGGACTAGAGTTTTAATATAACCAGAGTACAGGAAATTTTTGACTTACCTTTGTATATGGTCTACTATGCTGAGAAGGACAAATTGAAGAGAAGAATCCTCACACTCATCATCAAAAAAGAGCATTTTAAGTTTTATCTTGAAGTACAATGCTGTATGTGATAGGATAATATCCTAATACCTAAAAGGAAAATAAATTATTTCCACTACTGTTCAAATGTATGCAACAAACAATAATGCCAATGATGATTAAATTGAAGAACTCTACCAACTTTTTCAATCTGAAATTAATCAGATGTACAATCAAAATGCATTGATAATTACTGGTGATTGGAATGTGAAAGCTGGAAACAAAGAGAAATGATCAGTAGTAGAAAAATATAACCTTGGTGACACAAATGATATTAAATACAGTATGGTGGAATTCTACATGATCAGTAAATTACTCATTGCAAACCCCTATTTTTCAAAAACAGAAAATGCAGATTTTAAAAGAGGACTTCACCAGAAGAAATATGTTGTTGTTGTTGTTGTTGTCAGGTGCCATTGAGTTGGAACCGATTCATAGTGACCCCATGCACAGCAAAATGAAACAATGTCTGATCCTGGGCCAAGCTCACTACTGCTGCCACACTTGACGCCATCAATGATGCCACCTGGCTGATCCATCTCGTTGGGGGTCTTCCTCTTTTTCTCTGACCCTCCATCTTACCCAGCATGACATCCTTCTCCAGTGACTGTACCCTACTGACAATATGTCCAAAGTATGAGAGATGAAGCTTAGCCATCCTGGCCTCCAAGGAGCACTCTGGCTGCACTTCTTCCAAAATAGATTTATTGGTTCTTTTGACCGTCCAAGGCACTTTTAGTATTCTTCTCCAACAACACAACTCAAAGGCATCAATTCTTCTATGATTTTCCTTATTCACTGTCCATCTTTCACATCCATATGAGGTTATTGGAAATACAATAGAAGGAATAGATAGGGATTAAATTAACTGCACGTGTGGGAAGAGATGGTGAAGATCAGTACCAGTGAAAACAAGGTAAAGGTGTAACTGTGGAACAGACCATCAACTGCACAAATGCAAATACAGGCTGAAACTTCAGAAAAGTAAAACAAATTCACTAGAGCCAAAATATAACCTTAAATGTATCCAGCCTGAACTTTAACACCACTAAAGAACAGATTTTATGCATTAGATACTAATGACCAAATACTAGAAGAACATCATCAATGAAGAAAACAAATAGTATTCACAAAGGAAGGAAATAAAAAAACAAACAAACAAAAAAAACCCCACTAAAATGGATGTCAGAAAACTTTTGAGAGGTAGAGAAGCTAAAGCAACTTGAAAAAATGAAGAAACAAAAGAGCTGTTTTGTTAAAATTTTGTTAAAACAAAATTTTAAAAGGGCATCTTAAGAAGACAAAGTCAAGTATTATAATGAAATGAACAAAGACCAGAGTTAGAAAACCAGAAGAGAAGAACATGCTCAGATGAAAGAACTGAAGAAAAAAAGTCAACACAGTTTAACTTGAGTGATGGGGAAGACAACATAGAACAAGAGAGAGGTAGACAGAAGAAAGATGAAGGTATGGGAAAACACAGCAAAGAGTACAAGATCAAAAGGGAATAGAGATAAATGTTGTTAACTGATGATACATGGAGGGGATTGCATTCATTGAAATGAAATGGAGTCTATGATTTATTGAAAGTAAAACTGATGATCTGCTCTGTAACTTTCACTCAACTGACAATTTATCAAAAAATTCAAGGCTCAGGTTGCCACATAGGATGAGCACTGGACTACAAAGTCAGTTTGAACCACAAGGTTGGCAGTTCAAACCCCCAGCTGCTCCTCAGAAACCTTATATAGTGTCACTATGAGTCAGAACCGACTCGACAGCACTTAAAAACAACAAGTAGGCAAAATATTTATTAACATTGGAAGCATCAAAATAAAACAGAAGGAAAGCACAGAGTCATTTTACTAAAAATAATTGATTGATATTAGATCATTTCAAAAGTTATCAAGAATCAATAGTTCTGAAGAAAGAAGTCCAAGCTGAAGGCAATTGTGGAAAACAATGTTGAGGAATTGATTGAATACTAGTTGAAACGTTTCAACAAATTGATGCAGCTCTGGAAGCGCTCATTCCTTTATGCAAGAAATCTGGAAGATTATTAATTGGCCAATCGATTAGAAGAAATCCATATTTGTGCACATATCAAGGAAAGGTGATGCAACGGAATGCAGAAATCATTTAACAATATCATTAATATTACAAACAAGTAAAATTTTGCTGAATAATTCAAGAATGTTTGCAGCACTACATAGACAAGGAACAGCCAGAAATTCAAGCTGGATTTGGAGGACGATGTAGAAAGTGACATATCATTGCTAAGGTCAGATGGATCTTGGCTGAAAGTAAAGAATACCAGAGAGCTGCTTGATTTGACTATGCAAAGGCATCAACTTTGTGAATCATAACAAACTCTGGATAGCATTGCAAAGAATGGGTATTGCAGAACATTTAATTGTGCTCAGGAGGAATGTGTACACAAGCTAATGGCAGTAATTAAGACAGAAGAGAATACTGAATGTTTTAAAATCAGGAATGTTGTTGCCCAAAGTTATATCTTTTCACCATATTTATTCAATTTGTATACTAAGCAAATATTCTGAGGAGGTTGATTATATGAAGATGAATTTGTAATAGGAATCTGAGGAATATTTGTTAACAATACATCATTTGCAGATGACACAACTTTGTTGGCAGAAAAGAGGACTTGAAATAATGGGAAGATCAAGGCTTCATTCTTCAGTATGAATTGTATCTAAATGTAAAGAAAATGAAAATCCTTACAAATGGATGGGTAAAAACCATCCTGATAAACAGAAAAAATTGAAGCTATTATTATAGACTATTTTACTTGGATCCTAACAGACCTCTTTAAAATGCTAAAGAATAATAATCTCACTTTGAGGACTGAGGTGTGGCTGACCCAAGCCCTGGTATTTCCATTTTCCTCATATGCACATGAAAGCTGGACAGTGAATAAAGAAAACTAGATGAATTGATGCATTTGAATGAATGTGTTGGTGAAGAATATTGAAAGTAATGTGAATGGCCAGAAAAATTTAAAAATCTTCTTTGAAATTTTAATAAGGATAGCATTAAATCTGTCTATCATTTTGTATAGCATTCAAATATTAATTCTTCCAATCCATAAATATGAAATATTTTTCCATTTATTCTTTTGGATACTATTTTGTTGTTATTAAAATGCCATCTAATTGGTTCCTACAGGTAGCAACCCTGTATAGAGTTCCCAAGGAGCAGGTGGTGAGCTTGAACCTCTGACCTTGCTGTTCAAACCGACTTTGCAGTCTAGTGCATTAACCCACAGTGCCACACATATAAACAATGATTATGAATAAGAAGGAATTTTTATAGAACATAGTTCTATGAACTTCTGAGCAAAAATAATTTAATATATAAATGTTGCTGTTGTCCAAACTGGTTCCAACTCATAGTGACCCCGTGTAGGCTTTCCAAGGAGCTGCTGGTGAGTTCGAAAATAGCAAAATATCATAATTTCTTCCCATATTCTGCACAGAACAATGTGAAAGACAAGACCAATTGGCAAATATTTAAGTCATAAGAAAATATCCATAAATTACCTTAAGTTTCTTATAAACATTTGCCTGGCATATCATTCATTTGTGCCCAATGCAGAGATCATATAAATCAATGATAATTTACTCTAGATTTCATATCTCTCAATCATGCATGAGTACTAATGCTTAACCATTAAGAAACTAAACATGTTTTTAATATAGAATTAGCTATTTCGTTGTGTTTATCTGTCCATTATTTGTTTTTAAATGCTTTTATATAGTAAGAATTGTAATGTACAGTTATAAATAATTAAATGCTTATCAAATTTTTCTATGCTGAAGTTTGTAGGGAAGAAGAGTTTAATGTCAATTTTATAATATTAATTATGAACGAAGGCACCAGATTGGCTACTAAGCATTTATATTCAATTATGTTTCATGGAGAGATATTTTACAATTAGTTAAAAATGTACTGCCAGAAGTTAATTGTGTATTAGCTGAAATACAACCAAAAACGTTATTTGAATAATTGGATAACTTGAAAATGGTTGTCTGTGCATCAGAAATTATAGCTTGAAACTAAACTATTAGAAAAATCTGGATATGATCACAGATCTAATAAGAGGAGAACCATGTAAAACAAAACCATGTAAAATCAAAGAATAATGGAAACAAAAATATAACTTTGTGGAGAGTGAATTGAAATGAAAGAAGGGCTGGAAAGATGTGTCATGAAGACCATTCATATTAAGCCTAGAAATATGTCTCTCAGTCAAATGTTATTGTCAATTAACAAATACCTCATATTAAGGGGGAAGGGGCTTAAAAATAAAAGCTTTTTTTTTTTTTTCTTTGAAAGTCTCTTGGAAAAAGATAATATTTATTTGGTAGCTTCAGTGGATAATTATGGTTGTTCTAGGTGTCCTTGGAGTTCTGGTGTGGCTGTGTGGATCAGCACTGGACTGCAAATCACAAGGGTGTCAATTCAAACCCATAAGCTGTTCCTCTGAAACTCTACACAGGGACTGACTCCATGGCATTTAAAAACAACAGCAACGTGTCCTTAACACAGACACTCACCAGTACTCAGTGGTAGTCTCTCTTCATGATACAATAAAACACCATACATTTTGGTTGGTGTAATACACAGAGTGGAGTCCTGGTGTGGCACTATAGGCTAATGTGTCAGACTGCAAAATCATTTGAACTGCAAGGATTTCCTTGGAAATCCTATTCAGGGTTGCTATGGGTTAGAATCGACTTGACGGCACTTAATTATACCTGAAGTGGCTCAAAATCATTCAGTTGACAATATATTGTGTGTTGTGTTGATCTTTTATTGTTTGTTTTAAAAGTAGAAGCAAAAGGAGCTATCTTTTAATAATAAGCAAGAAGATCAAGAACTACAAGGTAAGTTTAATTTCACAAACGAAAGTAAAATTGTGGGAGTAAACCTCCACATTCACAAAGGGAATGGAAGTATAATGCCAAAGGTCCTGAGACAATTGTGGACCTAATTTTTAGCTTCATATTAATTGTGGGATGAAACACTGGTTATACATTTTAGTAGACCAACCTGAGGAGAAATACAAATTATTTGGAGAATTGAAGACCATAACCACAACAACAAAATGCTGTACTAAAATAGCTAGTCTATAATTAAATAAGCATATAATTTAATTCAAATAGAGAATTGTAGTATTTAACTGTCGCAAAATCATTTTTGTACTTAAAATTTATATTTCACTAATCAATTCAACGGCAGTAACAATAACAAAATAGTACTAAAGTATATGAAATTTTATTAGGTTAACATGTAGATATTCAACCACATTTTTATATATAATTGTCTACAGTTTGCTTCATTAGAGCATTGCAATAAAATATACCTCTTGCCAACAAGGGTAGACTTTTCTGCAGAACAGAGAATAACCTCATGTAATAAACTGAGGATATATGATTGAGTTGTAAGGAATGGCAGATACTTTGTATGTCTTCCACACTAAATGAATAAAAGAAAAACATTTAAACTGCAAATAAAATTTGAGAAGACTTTCTCTGAGTTAATTTCCTAACAACCTCAAATGACTCATTAGAAACATCTGTTTCCATCTTGTATCAGAATCAAAGCGTTCTCTATTAGTCTACCCTAGGAACGCAGTGGCTCCATAAGATAAGCACTGGACTGCGAACTACAAGGTCCATGGTTTGAGCCCCCAGCCACTCCAATATTTGGGAAACAAGTGAAGCTTTCTGAACCTAGAAGATTTAAAGCTTACAAACCCAACTATGAATTGAAAAACACTTGATGGCACTCAACAACAAGGACATACAAAATTATTATTTTAATGTTTTTGTGTTTAGCATTTTATCAATAAGAGATGTTTTTAATGTGAGAATTCTAAGAACTTTTTTTTTTTCCTGTTATGTATATACATTTTTGTTGTTAATGCCCTCCATTCGGTTCTGACTCAAAGCAACCCTGTATATAGTTTCTGAGGAGCAGCTGGTGAGCTTGAACCACTGACCTTGCTGTTCACACCAACCTTGCATTCCAGCGCATTAACCCATAGCACCACACCAGGATATATATATATATACGTTGTTGTTAAATGCTGTAGAGTCGGTTATTACCCATAGAGGTCCTGCATATGGTTTTCCAAAGAGAGAAGCTGGTGTGTTTGAACTATCAGCCAGGCTGTTCAAACTTACTTGGCAGTCTTAACCCACAGTGCCATACCAGGAATTACATATATATATATATATATATATGGAGGCTTCTCTCTCTCTCTCTCTCTCTCTCTCTGTATTTTATATATATATACACACACATAAATATGTATATCTCTCTCTATGCATATACAGAGAGAGAGAGAAGCCTCCATAACTATTTTTTAAAACAATTTATTATTATTTTTTAAATGCTGTTGAGTTGGTTCTGACTCATGTGTAGGATGTCCAAGGAGCAGCTGTGAGTTTGAACTGCTAACCTTGTGATTAGAATGGACCCATGCTTTATCCCACAGTACCACACCAGGACTCTAGTTTATCAAAAAATATTTACCCACACATTAATGTTTCAGTGGATATGTTAGTTGGAAACTCTATTAAACTATGTTGATAATATTGATAAGTACCGCCCCCCAGTCAATTCTGACTCAAAATGACCCTGCATAGGGTTTCCAAGGAGCAGCTGGTGGTTTTAATCCTTCCATCTTGTGGATAGCAGTCCAGTGCTTACCCAAAAGTGCCACACCAGGTCTCCAAACAAACTATAAATACTGAGAATAACAGATGATGTTTATAATGCAAATTACATGATTTCAGGAGAAGACCAGGTATGAGGACAAATAGTTACTTAATTTTACTAAAATGTTTGAATATTATATGAAATGTATATTATATGAGGATTTAAATGAAGTTATAATACACTCCACCACACGTCTGTCAGTTTTTGTACTGTGGTGGCTTGTGAGTTGCTGTGATTCTATACATGGACCAAGAGGCAGTTGTTCGAACAGAACATGGGAACACTGAATGGTTTAAAGTTAAGAAAGGTGTGCGACAGGGTTGTAGTCTTTCACCATACTAATTCAACATGTATGTTGAGCAAATAATCCAAGAAGCTTGTTTATATGAAGAAAAACGTGGCATCAGGATGGGAGGAAGACTCATTAACAACCTGCTCTACGCAGATGATACAACCTTGCTTGCTGAAAGTGAAGAAAACTTCAAATATTTACTGATGAAGATCAAAGAGCAAAGCCTTCGGTATGAATTGCATCTCAATGTAAAGAAAGCAAAAATCCTCACCACTGGACCAATAAACAACAGTCTTATCAACGGAGAAAAGATTGAAGTTGTCAAGGACTTCTTGGATCAACTATCAACATTCACGGAAGCAGCAGGCAAGAAATCAAATGATGTATTGCATTATGCAAATCTGCTGCACGAGATCATTTTAAAGTGTTGAAGAGCAAAGATATCAGCTTGAAGACTAAGGTGTGCCTGACCCAAGCCATGGTATTTTCAATATTCATATGCATGTGAAAGCTGGACAGTGAATAAGGAAGACCATAGAAGAGATGATGCTTTTGAGTTATGGTGTTGGAGGAGAATATCGAAAGTGTCATGGGCTGCCAAAAGAACCAACAGATTTGTATTGGAAGAAGAAATGCAGCCAGAGTGCTCCGGGAGGCCAGGATGGCCAAACTTCGTCTCTCATACTTCAGACATATTGTTAGTAGGGACCAGTGGATGGAGAAGGAAATGTTTGGTAAGGTGGAGGGTCAGAGAAAAAGAGGAAGACCCCCAGTGAGATGGATTGGCAAAGTGGCAGTATCAATGGGCTAAAGTGTGGCAACTATAGTGAGGTTGGCCCAGGATTGGGCAGTGTTTCAATCTGCTGTGCATAAGGTCCATACCAACACCAGCAACAACTAATCCTGGTGTGGCTGAGTCCTGGTTTGGCATTGTGGGTTAATGTGTCAGACTGCAAAGTTATTTGAAATGTAAGGTCGGTGGTTCTAGCTCACCAGCTGCTCCTTGGAAATGTTATACAGTGTTGCTATGGGTAGGAGTCAACTCGACGGCATTTAACAACAATAACAATCCTGGTGTGGCACTGCAGGATTTGCACTGTACTGTGAACCAGCAGCTAGGCATTTCAAACCCACCAGCTGCTCCTCGGAAATCCTGTACAGAGTCTCTATGTGTAGGAACCCAGTCAATGGCACATAACAACAACATTGTTGTTGTTGTTATGTGCCGTCGAGTCGGTTCCAACCCATAGCGCCCCTGTACAGGGTTTCCGGTGCTGTAAATCTTTACGGGAGCAGAAAGCCTCCTCTGTCTCTCATGGAGCAGCTGGTAGTTTCGAACTGTTGACCTTGTGGTTTGCTGCCCGATTCGTAACCACTACGCAATCCTAACAACAACATTAGTATTGTTATAATAATGTAAGTTGCATGTAATTTCAGGGAAATTTTAAAGATATACTTACATAACAAAATGTAATTCTGTATTTCAAAAATGGCGTTGAGCACATGCCTAACTTCCTCTGGCTTCATTATAGGGAAGGAGACTCAAACTTAAAATTCAGCCCAAAGCTGATTCCTATGAGGTAGAGTTCATAGTCTACCCTTCAAACTTCTTTATCCTGTTCTGACTCTAAACATCCCTACAGTCTGCTTCACATCGCATATCAATAATCTTTTGCAATGACTATACAGAACTCATAGACAATTCAGTTACATGGTTTGTATGGAAAGTGAACAGGGTACAATTCAGGATCAGAAACAACTCAGATCCAGCATTTTTCCAGTCAGGCATGCCTTGCTCTTTTCTTGTCCTCTCAGTCATGTGGTCCCTACTGGTACAACTGTTACAAAGCTTCTTTAGCAATTTTGTAAATATCCAAAGGACACACTCTACAACCCAACCACCTGCCCATAAGCATTCAGCTTTATTCAGTACATAGGCTGGGTAGCCTGCAGCTGCTCTGTCTCTCCATATTACTGCTGCTTAGGCTAGTGTGGTATCATGCTCAGATGGTAGCTATATTTTCTTGATGGTCCTGGGATCCTTTGTTACTGCTTCTGAGATTGCTACTTTTAAACATAGCTTTATTGTTGTTGTTGTTTTGTAACATCAAGTCAGAACCAATTCATAGGGACCCTATGCACAACAAAGCAAACCACTAACTGGTCTTGCGCCAACCTCACAATTGTTTCTATGGTTAAGATCACTGTTGCTGCCACTGTATCATTCCATCTCGTT
>NW_006408586.1:14705823-14706424 GCF_000296735.1 Chrysochloris asiatica
TCCCACCTAAAAATTTCTTGGGAGTTAAGACTTTGGATTGAAAAACCATATCAAGTAAATTCATATGGTTATGTAATTTACTCTGGCATTTACTAATATCAATCTATGTCATTGCTTAATTGGAATACCAAGATAGTAACATATATACATGTTCATAACTAATACTATGTCTATGTATATTTTTAACTATGTAACATTTACAGTTGATTATTTTTAAAATGTTAAGCAATATACCTCAATTATAAATATCAAGGTGATTAGTCTGATAAAAGTGTAGTGGCCTAGGTTACTAACTTCAGTTTCTTTTTTTTCTTTTTTAGTGGGCACTTAATGCACATTTATTAATCAAATAACTTCTTTGTCATTTGTCTCCTCTGAGCCTTGGTTTTCTCAGCTGTGGTATGTGAAAAGTAAGACCTGCCCTGTTTAGTCCATTCATCTTCCTATTAAATGGGAAAACAAATATACAGTAGTTAGCAAAGAGTCTGTCACATGGCAAGGGTGAGTGTACATACCATGTCCTGGACACAGTTAGTATAAATACTTTACCAACAATAAAGGAGTCTACAAACCAAAGCATATATTTACTACTACTAATATT
>NW_006408586.1:14709774-14720244 GCF_000296735.1 Chrysochloris asiatica
CAACAACAATAATATTATTATGATTATTGAGACACATATTATTGTTATTGAGACAATATTGAGACAAATACATACACACATGTCTATGCCTCTTTAATTCAGGTAATGATAACAATATAAATAGCCTTGTTCATGTTCTTAAAGAATAGTGAGAAGAATAGAAATGCGAAGTTTGCAAACATTGGAGTTGTGAACAAGATTATAGTACTTAGTGCACAACCAGTAATGAATTCCAGCATCAGTAAATTTAATACATTTTATATCACTGCAAATGTTTGCTCTACTCCCAGGGAAAATGAAAGAAGAAGAAGAAGGTTTGGCTGAGGAGCCTTCTTCTCTTCTGGCAGAATACATCAGACTAAATGTCACAAGAATATTTCAGCATATGTGGATAAATATTTATACTCATTTTAAACAGATACTCCAAATTCCTTGTTGCTTTTCAGCAGAATCCCAAACCTGCTGGTTAAAGTCTTGAATAGAAGTTTTTCATTCTTATCAAAGGACTTTTCATGGATTCTTGTCTCCCGAGTGTTCAGGTTTCTCCTTCTATTCTCTTTGGGTTGAGTTGTTGGAATGGAGAACTGGCCCTCTGCCATAGAGTTCTCTACCAGGCAACTTCAAATGATTGTTCCATAGTCCCTGATAGCCAGTAGAAAATTCAGCTGTAATCTCAGGGGGGTAAAAAAAAGCTTTATCTCTGAGGTTAAATCAGGCGTCAGCCTGTGGAGGCTCTGATCCTTCCCCCGCTCGGTGTCGCCCATGATGGTGGCTCCTGGAGCTGCTACACCCAGCAGATTTGAAAGCACAAGATCTCTTGCTTCTGTTACAAATTCCATTGGTTATAAGACTTCACACTTTAAATATTCCTTTATATGTGGTTCAGAGTTCTGAAACTGTCCCCTCAACCTGCTTCATCCTGTATTCTGTGTTATTTCTGACAGAGGTCCTCACTGCACTTCTATCATATCTGCCATTCTCCATTTTCTTTTTGTAGTATTATACATACTGCTGTTTTCATTGATACATCCATCACTATAGGTAAAAAAGCCTATTACAGTCTTCACACACTCCCTGGAACTGCCTCATCATTATTGTCTTTGGGCCTGGAGCATTCCCTAACAATGGAAATTAAAAATGATTTCTTCTTCCTTATCAGGAAAACTCCCTTTTCCTGGTACACACGGTGCTAGATAACTGTGTGTATAATATGGCACCTGGCCCCACCCACTTTACCTGTCCCAGCAGAAAGAGCATGTTGTCCCTTTTCCACAACCCAAAAGATGTACATAAAGACCAATAACCCTTTGTTGACCAGTGCAATGGCTATTGGCCAGAAGAGACCAATGCACATATTAAAGCTACCTTGTTCTATTTCCTCAAAATGTAAATAAAACATTGCTTCATCAGGTTCCTGTAGGTAAGTCATATCTTTCTTGGCAACCTCAGGTCTTAGGTAAGCATCTTGGCACAATGAACAAGGTCAACAGTTTGTCTCAGGAAACAAGCTAAAGTTACTATATCTCTTTAGTTATTTGCTATAATACAGATCCCTGAAAGTTGTTTAGTTTATTAAAAATCTGAGACAAGAGGATAAAGTTTATTGAGCAGCTCCTGAGGTTTTATTGCTTCCTGTTTGTTTTTTTATAATTTTTGGATATGTTGTTGTTGTTGTTAAGTACCATGGAGTCGGTTCTGACTCATAGTGACCCTGCACAGGGTTTCCGAGGCTGTAAATCTTTACAGGAGCAGAACGCCTTATCTTTCTCCCGCGGAACCGCTGACCGTGAGGTTGGCAGCCTGACTCATAACCACTATGCTACCAGAGCTCCTTAATTGTTGGATATAGAACTCAATAAATTATGACTTAGACATAAAAGAAACTGAGACATACAGATGGAACTTACCTTTATTTGGTCCAGAAGCGGATAGTAAACTTATCTTAAGCTAAAAACATGGGGAGAACATCAAATTGAATATTGTGATAAGAGAAAACAGAAAGTAGAAATAGGATTTTATACTTATCTGCTAACAAGAATAACTACAACGCTAAGGTTTCTTACAAAAATGTTACATGTAAAAGCTTATAGAACCCACAAAGAATGCAGTAAGCCAATGCATTTTTATTAAGAAATTCCAATAATCAAAGACAACTAACAAGACAAATTTCAAGGGAGTTTCAAAGAGTTACCCAATGAAATTACAATAAGACTTGGTTATCATCAGAATGTAAGTTTAGTAGCATTTAAGCAAGTTATGGTATTTAGGAAAACAAATTAAAAGAACACATTGTTGAGATTTTGCCAAAAGATTATGAAGCCTCATATTTTATTCTTGTTAATTCCTGACAAATTGATTCTGACTCCTAGTGAATAAATGTATTACAGAATGTCCCATAGCATTTTCTACAATTCCTGATGAGGCACTATAGGATAAGTACTAGATGCAAGGTTGATTTGAATTATAATGTCGGCAGTTCAAACCCACCAATCACTGTTTGGAAACCCTACACAGCGTTGCGATGAAGCAGGGCAGACTCAGCGGCAACAACAACAACAACAACAATCTTAACAGAAGCATATCACTAGATTTTTCTCTTCCACAGTATGGTAGGGTGGGTTTGAACCACCAATCTTCAGGTTACAAGTCTAGTGAAAACCATTTGTGCCATCTAGCCACCTAGGTAGCACACATGGTTGTTTAATGTTCAATCTGTATGCTTAGCAAATAATCTGAGAAACTGGATTATATGAAAAAGAACTAGCATCTGGATTAAAGGACGATTCATTAACAAAAACTATAATACATAGATTACACAGCCTTCCTGGAAGAGTAAATAATAATGGTGTGTTTCTATTCTCTTGATTATTATCATTATATTTTAAGTTGGAACAGTACTAGGTAGCAGAGAATTGATGAGGTCTCAAGAATGGTTACCACCATTTTTAGTCTGTCTACATGAAGATAAATATGCAGAATAGTAAACACAAGCAAAATTTGCAAATAGTAACTGCTATATATGGGACAGTTTTAGCATGAGGACGTCTAGCAGATCCCTCCACAGAGGTCACAGAATTGCTGATGAAGGCAAAAAGCAGATCAGAGAACTCAATTTCACTACTCAGCATGGTTTATCTCACTAATCCAGGTAAAGAATTTTGTGTTTACAGTCAGGAAGAATAGGTACAGATAGGCCATGATCTGATTCCAAGGCAACTTTGGCAATCCTGAAATAAAACTTTCTATTCTCAGTTATTGTTCATGGTTTGTACACCAAAAATTCTGTCTTTATCCTCCTGCCATATTTTAGAACATTACCAATTTTACCCCTATTTTGAATTCCAGCATAACTACGACATCTTGACACAAATGAATTGATTTTCTTGAGACTATAAGTCAAGATAACATCTCTAATGATAAAATTCAATCAAAGATGTAATTTTAGATTGGCTTGAAAAATAAAATCCTGTAAATATTGTTTCATTTATTCTTATTTAAAAATATGGAGAGTTAATCAAATGCCTTATTGATTTTTATTAAAAATATCATGGAATTCACTTATACTATTTTTAAAAATCCATGAAATTATTTTCATGGTAGCTTGTGAAAAGTTTAAAACATGTATAAAGCTAGAAGTATAAAATCAGCATACATTAAAACATTAAAAAGCACTGTTAGAAGTTACAAAAAAAGTTAAAGCAAACATTTCTATAGCACCTCTAAACTATCTTTTTTATCTTAACAGTTGGTGAATGGTTGCTTATTCAAACTATCTAGAAAGGGAAAAAATCTAATTTTGCTTCAGAAATGTGAGAAATTCTACCCCTAAAAAGGTACTTGTCATGAAGTAATATACAAATGAAAATATGAGCTAAGAATAACAGTACCATCTGAGCCATAATTATAGTGCAGTTTTATAGTCTGAATCTACAGTAACTTTCTAGATTTATCTATTTTTTATGACATGAAAACTAGCATTAATACTTTTAAGGTAGTCTTACTCTTAAGGAATATTGAAGTGCTAACTCTTTTAAGGTTACTTTTCCCAAAATTATTTTATTTTTAAAATCTTCATCAAAATTTGAACCAAGTTGAACAGTATTTTATATGAGTATTTGAAATAAAAATACACAAATACAAAATAAACATAGTTTATATTGCAGTCATATGAAATGTTTACATTTTGCTTCACTAGTGATTTGGATAGCTGACAATGTCCTGGTTTCATAGATAAACAACTTGTGGTAGACTAATGCTTAAATTCATTGCCACCAACCAAATATATTAAATAATAAATTTACATTTCATCATATTAGGCATTGAAAATATTATGTAACTAAAACTTCAAAATAATTAAAGTATATAATTAGCTTTATAAATTAATGAACAGCTTCAGAAAGATTAAACATCACTTACCTTTATGTAATTTTGATCATTGTTTTTATTCTTATTCTTACTCTTATTGTATTGGGACTTTGTGTTTATTTGTGTAAACATGTCCTTTGCATTCAAATAGAACAACTTTAGAATATTTCTTCTTTTCATGTAGTTAGGTGTTTCCAATTTACTTTGAATCAATTCCAATTGACTCTGGACTTTGTAAACGTTTAGAAAAGATTTTCCATGTCTGAAATATATATTATGAAGGAAAAAAGAAGAAGAAGAAACATCAATGTCAGCCATAGGTTAAAATGACTTTGTTATTGTTAAGTATCATAGAGCTGGTTCAAACTCAGTGACCTTGCATAGGTTTTCTGAGGAGCAGCTGAGGGGGTTTGAGTCCCAAACCTTGTGGTTAGCAGTCCAGTGCTTATCCTAAAACATCACACTAGAAGTACAAAAATTATCTCTGTTGTTATTGCTATTAAATATTGTCAAGTCTGTTCCTACTCATAGCAACCCAGTATAGGATTTTTGAGGAGTAGCTAGTGGGTTTGAACCTCCAACCTTGCATCTCAAACCAAGCTTGCTGGCTATTTCTTATCATACAGCTCCAAAACAGAGCTCTAAAATATCTTTAGAGAGCAAAATTCAAAGGCTCAATAAATGGCAATCTTATAATTTATATTTTGAAATGAACACAAATAGTGTTAATCTAACAAAACCACCTGAAACTGTTGCATCTTTCAGCGTGTCCTTTACATTCAAATGGAACATCTTCAGAGGATTTCTTCCTTCCATGTAGTTGGGTGTTTTTAAATTTTTGAATCAATTTCAATTGAAAAAGTACTTTTGCTTCCCAGATATTCTAATCACTCAAAAAATTAAGAGTATATAATGGTGATAAATAAAAAGACTGGTAGTTAGGAATAATAGTAAATTTAACACAAATGGAAGCCCTCTGATAATTTCCCAAAATAGAATATGGAAATAATAATAGTTAACTCAAATTTATACCCCTAGGAAAATGATTCTTAAATTTATTGTATTATATCTTAGCAAATTGAATAAATATACTTAATCAATGTATCTATTCATTGTAATTAGTTTTGGAATAATTTCTGTTAATCTATTATGTAATTTAACTATTTTTAACTTCACAATTCTATTTAGCGTCCTTTGATTGCTTCATGTTTATCATACTTCTACACTATCTGGGAACTGCCATTTTTATAACAAATAAGTGCTATCCAAGTCCTCTTCGGTGCTTTCAGAGCTTCCAGTACGGCAGAATCACATGGCATATGCTCCTAATAAAACACTTTAAAATTAGTTAATTTTAAAAAATGTCAACTTAAAGTATGCCTATTATTGTTGTTAAGTGCCAACCCACAGCAACCCTGTATACGGTTTCCAAGGTGTGACTGGTGAGCTTGAACCACCAATCTTGTGATTCAAACTGACTTTGCAGTTCAGCTCATTATCCCACAGCGCCATGCCACGATTCCTAAAGTACGTGATTTTACCATAAATAGCATAGCCAAATCTGAGGCGTAAAAAAATTTTGGTTTAATACTGTTACTCAAAATATGTGGAGTTCTGTTGTGGCACTGCGGGTTAATGCGCTGGACTGCAAGGTTGGTTTGAATTGCAAAGTGGGCCGTTCAATCTCGCCAGTCGCTCATGGGAAACCCTATATAGGTCGCTATGAGTTGGAACTGATTCAATGGAATTTAGCAACAACAACATATGTAGTCAGAACAGAAAGCAACTCTCACAGCTCACAACCATACAGTAAAAAATGACTTGAAAATCCCCTTCCTACTAAGACTATCTGCACCCACAGAGATTTAAAAAGCCTCAGAAACCCTATACAGGGTTTCTATGAGTCATAACTTACTCATAGGCACTTAGCAACAACAATAGCAACAACATTGCTTTACATATTGCTATTAAGTGCCATCAAGATGGTTCCAACTCATAGGGACCCTATGTACAACAGTAGGAAACACCGCAGGTTCTGCACTGTCCTCACAGTTGCTGTTGTATTTAAGTCCATAGTTGCTGCTACTGTGCCAATCCATCCATTGGGGGTCTCCCTCTTTTCTCTGGGCTAAAGCTTAGCAGCAATTGTGAGGATGCCTATGAATCAGAATTGAATCCAAGGCACTTAACAGCAACATTGTTTTATATAGACAAGCAAATAAGCATATTACATAATTCAAGTATATATTAATTACATTGGCTAGATAATATTCAACATAAGTGAAAACTTTCCTTTGATCATGTGATTCTAACCAGCATCCATGTATCCTTTTTATTGTGTTCTTAAGTGCCATCAAGTAGGTTCTGACTCATAGTGGCGCTAAGCAAAACAGAAAGAAACACTGTCCACTCCAGTGCATTCCTCACAATCTTTGTTACACTTAATCCCATTGCTGCTGCCACTGTGCCAATCCATCTCATCAGGGATTGTCCTCTTTTAAACTGACCATCTATTTTACCAAACATGATGTCCTTCTGAAGGGACTGGTCCCTCCAGATAACATGTCACACAAATGAGAGATGAAATCTCACCATCCTGGCTTCTAAGGAACAATTTGTACAGACTTGTTGTTGTTGTTGTTGTCTTTCTGGTCGTCCCTGGTACTTTTAATATTGTTCTCTAATACCGTAACTCAAATGTATCAATTCTTCTATGTTGTCCTTATTTATTGTCCAACTTTCACATATTTATGAAACTATTGAAACCTGCCAGGGCTTTGATCAGGCTCATCTAGTCCTCAAACTGACATCTTGGCTCTTGAACTCTTTAAAGAGGTCTTGTGCAGCAGATTTGCCTAATGTAATAAATACATTGCTGATTTCTTGACTACAGCTTCCATGAATGTTGATTGTGGACGAAAACAAAATGAAATCTCTGACAACTTCAATCTTTCTCCATTTATCATAATGATTTTTAGTGCAGTTCTCAAATTTTTGTTCTCTTTACTTTGAGGTCCAACCCATAATGAATGTTGTAACCTTTGATATTCATTAGTAAGTATTTTAAATCCTCTTCACTTTCAGCAAGCAAGGTTGTATCCTTGACATATTGCAGGCTAATAAGTCTTCTTCCATCCTGATGCCATCCAGTGTCATATATTCCACTTTCTCAGATTACTTGCTCAGCATACAGATTGAATAAGTATAGTCAAAGAATGCAATCCTTGCATACACCTTTCCTGATTTTCAATCATTCAGTATCCCCTTGTTCTATTCTAACTGACTCTTGGTCTGTGTACAGATTCCTTGTGAGCACAATTAAGTGTTCTGGGATACCCATTCTTTACAATGTAATATATAGCTTGTCATGATCCACACAGTCAAAAGCCTTTGCACAATCAATAAATCACAAGGAAATATCTTTCTGGTATTTTGTGCTTTCAGCCAAGATCCATCTTACATCAGCAATAATACCCCTTGTTCCACATCTTCATCTGACTCTGAACAGTTTCTTTTTGATATACTGTTGTAGCCCTTTTTTAAATTATCTTCAGAAAAATTTTATTTGCATGTGATATTATTGATATTGTTCAATGATTTCCACTTTCCATGGGATCATCTGTCTTTGGAATGTGCGCAAATATTGAATCTCTTCCAGTCATTTGACAGGTGACTATCTCCCAGACTTCCTGGCATCAATGAGTGAATGACTCCAGTGCTGCATCAGTTTGTTGAAAGCTTGTATTCCATCAATTCCCAGAACCATGTTTTTGCCAATGCCTTAAATGCACCTTAGAATTCTTCCTTCAGACACTTTGGTTTTTGATTATATGCTACCTCTTGAAATAGTTAAACATTGACCATTTCTTTTTGGTACAGTGACTCTCTATATATCTTTAATCTTCTATTAATGCTTTCTGCATCATTCAATATTTTGTCCATTGTTGCTGGTGTTGTGGCTTAGTGCCTTTGAGTTGGTTCCAACTCATAGCAACCCTGAATAGGGATTCTGAGTAGTAGTTGGTGGGCTTGAACTGTCAAACATGTGGTTCACAGTTCAGAACAGACTCTACAGTGCCACACAAGAGTCCGATTTAGAATCCTTCAATATTGTGAGCCAAGTCTTGAATTTTCTTCAGATCTTTGAGCTTAAGAAATTCTGAGTGTGCTCTTGCCTCTTTGATTGTTAAACTCCAGGTCTTGGCACATTTCATTATAATATTTGTTTTTGTCTTCTCAAGATGCCCTATGAAATTTTTCATTCAGCTCTTTTGCCTCCCATTTCTCCCGTTCTTTTTAGCATCTCTTTGCTGGAGAGTAAGTTTCAGAGTCTCTTCTGACATCCATTTGGGTCTTTTATTCATTTATTGCCTTCTAAACATCCTTTTGCTTTCTTCCTGTTTGATGTTCTTGAGATCATCCCATAATTCTTCAAGTCTTCATAAATTAGTCTAAGTTTGTTTTTCATAATGAATCAAATTTGTTCTTGAGATGGTCTCTAAATTCTGGTTGGATGTGTTCAAGTTCATTGTTTGACTCTACTAGGCTTGCCATCATTTCCTCAGCTTCAGCTCAAACTTGCATTTGAGCATTGATGATCTGTTCCACAAACTGTCTCTGGCCTTGTTTTGACTGATGATATTGATCTTTTCTATCATCTCTTCCCACAGATATAGTCAATTTGATTTCTGTGTATCCTATCTGGTGATTTCCATGTGTCCAGTCATTTTTTGTTGTTGTCTTAAAATGGTTTTTGCGATGAATAAGTAATTGGCCTTACAAAATTTTGTCCTGCAGTCTCCACATCATTTCTATCACCAAGGCCATGTTTTTAAACTACTGATACTCTTTGTTTCCAATCTTCACATTTTAATCTCTAGTAAATAACAGTAATCTTGATTGCACATTTGATCGGATTTAGACTGAAGAAATTCGTAGAATTCTTTAATTTCAACATCAATGACCTTATTGGTTGGTGCCTAAATTTGAATTTTAGTGGTATAAACCGGTCTTCCTATTGTTGTTGTTATGTAACCTCGAGTCAGTTCCAACTCACAGCGACTTTGTCTAGGGTTTCCAAAGAACACCTGGTTAGTTTCAACTACTGACTCTGCTGTTCAAACCTACTTTGCAGTCCAATGCATAAACCCACATCACCATACTGGGACTTGTATTAGGTACATAGATATTAGATATATAGTTATTTAGTGTATAGGAATTGTCCTATCACTGACAGTATTTCATTTCAAGATAGATCTTGAAATGTTCTTTTTGATGATGGATATGATGCCATGATTCCTCAATTTTTCTTTCCCAGCATAGTAATTCATATGATTGTTAGATTCAAAAGGACCAGTACCAGTCAATTTCAGTTCACTGATAACTAGAATATCTATGTTTATGCATTACATTTCATTTTGAAACTTTCAATTTTCCTAGAGATTCATGTTTTGTAAATCTCATGTTTCAATTATTGACAAATATTTATAGCTGTTCCTCCTCATTTGGAGTTTTGTTCCATCAGCAAATGAAGGTACATAATGCTTTGCTGTATTCACATTATTATGGTCAACTCTCCTTTGAGTGGACAGCTCTTCCTCAGTTGTATTTTGAGTGCCTTCCATCCTGAAGTTCTCATCTTTTGGCACTATATCTGACAATCTTCCACTGCTATTCATAAGGTATCCAGCTGCTAAACATTCAGGTGTAGTCTGCTTCTCTTTCTACCTAGTCTGTGTTAGTCTTGAAGATCAGCTGAAACTTGACCACCATGAGTGACCCTTCTTATATTTAAAATACTGGTGACATAGCTTCCAGAATCACAACAGCATGCAAGCCACAACAGTACAACAAACTGACAGGTGAGTAGTGGCCATGTGTCCTTCCTTATCAACTATTATTTCACACATTATTTACCTATTTGCTTCCTTTTAAAATGGATTGTTTACTCTGAAATGACACATTTCTTTGTCAGGTGCCATCGAGTCGGAACCGACTCTTAGCGACACCATGCACAGCAGAACGAAACAATGTCTGACCTTGGGCCAACCTCACTACTGCTGCCACACTTGAGTCCATCAATGCTGCCACCTAGCCAATCTATCT
>NW_006408586.1:14722898-14730405 GCF_000296735.1 Chrysochloris asiatica
ATTCATGTTTTCATGGTCAACTCTACTTTGAGGAGGCATCTCTTCCCCAGTCGCATTTTGAGTGCCTTCCAACCTGAGGGGCTCATTTTCCGGCCCTGTATCTGACAGTGTTTCTCTGCTATTCATAAAGCTTTCAGTGACTAGCTATTCAGAAGTAGTTCATCACTCTTTCTTCCTAGTCTGTTTGGAAGCTCATCTGAAACCTGTTCACCATGGATGACCCTTTTGATTATTTAAAATACTGGTGGCATAGCTCAGAGTCACAGTAACTCAAGCTACCACAGCACGACAGACAGATGAGTGGTGGCCATTTTGAACATTTCTTTATTGTCCCTCAAATATCCTGTTCCTATTTTCAAAATTTCAACTTCTTGGCTTTGTTGTAAATGATACTTATTCTTCCACCCATGTTTTAAAATTTCATGATACCCTGTATGTTTTGTTTGTTCTTATTTTATAGCTTGGGACTGCAGTCAGTGGTTTCAACCCACCTACTGCTCCATGGGAAAAAGATGAAGGTTTCTGCTCCTGAAATGATGTACAACTTCAGAAACCTTATACTGGGTTACTATGAGTAGCAAACAACTTGACCACACTTAAAAGCAATATATTTCTTTTAATTAACAAGATTGCTTATAAAATCAAAAGACATGTGTAAACTTCTATGCTGTTAATATATTTTATATTATAACTTGATTTTAAGGCACTCTGCAGCATAGTAGTTTAACGAATGAGCTGCTAACCATAGGGAGAATCTACCAGCCACACCAAAGGAGAAAGATGAGGCTTTCTACTCCCTCAAATATTTACAATCTCAGAAACCCTATGCAAGGTCGTTATGAGTTGGAACTGACTTGATGTCACACAGTTACAGAAACAACAGTTCAATTTTGCTAATATAATCATAAACTGAGAAATTGTGGTTATGGGAAATGAAGCATGGATTCTTCACAATATGAGTTTGTAAAGCTCATTCATCAATTCATTTTGCTCAGAAGTTACTTTTGGATTCATTATTTTAGATCAAGATCAATAAAGTGTTCAAAAATCTTTTGAAAGTACATAGTAAAATGTTGAGGAAAGAGAAAGTCAAGGCTTTTAATGAATTTTTCCTACTCCTATAAAGTAGTGTTGTGAACTATAGTCTTTTCTGCCTTCTATGTTATCTGATCCTACCTATTGAGATGCATGCATGTATATTAGGTGCTCTTGAATGGGCTCTGATAAATAGTGACCTGGAGTCCTGGTGTGGAATTTTAGGATAAGCATTGGACTGCAGACTGCTAGGTGAACAGTTTAAATTCACAAGCTGCTCCTCAGAAACCATATAGAGGATCATTACAAGTTGAAATCAACTTGATAGCACTTAACACCAATAGTGACCTTATTCTTACCATCACTGCTTCTAAGGAGAGTTCTGGCATTACTTCTAAAACATATTTGCTAGTTCTTTTAGCATTTTGTAGTATATTCAATACTCTTCAACAATGTGTAATTCAAATATGTCAACTCTTCTGTCTTTCTCATTCATTTTTCAATATATGAGATAATTTGAAACACCATGCCTTGGCTTATGTACTCTTTAGTCCTCAATTAAACATGTTTGCTTTTTTAACACTTTAAAGAGATATTTTGCAACAGATTTGCCCAATATAATACTTTGCTTGGTTTATTGACTGCTGCTGCCATGCACATTGATTGTACAAGTAAACTGAAATACTTGACTACTTCAAATTTCTATCCAACATTGCTTATTGGTCCAGTTGTGAGGCAATCAGAATATTGCCAGTGGAATATTATTGATCAGCTAGATTCAAGGTAATGAGGTCAACTTAGAAAGACATGATGATTGTTTTGGGGATTCCAAAGGAGCAATCTTGATAGATGTTTTCTCTAAGGACACAAGACAATCATGAGGTCTTTTTATGAAGATGTTTTAAGAAAATGAAAAGCTGTTCTAAGGAGAGAAAAGCATGGACAGTTGCACCAAGGGATATTTTTTCCCCAACACAGCAAGGCACTTGCCCATTCTTAGAATGTTTCAAGGACTGTCCATTGGAATTTTCCTTGGTAAAATCAACTTACTCCTCCATCCTACAGCCCTAAACTTGCCTCTTCATGCATTGTTTTTTGTTCCCCAAGCTCAAAGAACATTTCAAAGGAACATAATTTGAGTCTTTACAGAATGCCAAAACTGCTCTTTTGAGGGTATAACTTAAAAAGTGCAGTATTCTTTGGGGAAGGATTAGAGAGTTGAAAACACCAACTTCAGAACTGTGTAGACCTAGTTAGACTGAGGAGCAAAAGAAAATGATATAAAGTAATACTATTGAAACTAATATTAATGAAATATAGAGAAAATAATAATAAAAATGTTTCAATAGTTTTGTTTAGTAAAGTTTTCTGTGAATTTTGTGGGTACCTTTTGACTTACTCTAAAATTAGATGAAGCTTCAAGATCTGTGGAAAACACATAACCACTTCTCCATATTAACAAAATGTGTTTTGTTTTACTTCTATAACCCACATTTATACATTTTTTTTTTGGTTCTATTGGATATTATTATTCAGAAAGTGGTTGTAGTAAAGTTATCTTAAACAAATGTTTATTTAAATATTGACCTAAATTTGGGATAAAAAGCAAAAAAGAAAAAAAAGCTGTAATGTAACAATATTTTCCTTCTATATTTTATGTTTTATCTAGTGTCTTTATTTAAAAAAAAAGCAAACATCGTATTTATTACTATGCCAACACTTGTTAAAACTTTAAAAAGTTGTCAATATAATTACGAATCTCTTATGCCAATATAATCATAATATATCTAGCATTCTTAATTCATATATTTGTGTGAAATTTTTTGTTTTAAGAGACAATACATTACATTGGTTTGGAGTATCATCTCTGGAGATAGACTTCTCAAATGATACTTTCATGCATTTACTGGCTGTGAGAATTTATCCTGTCTTCAAATAGAGATATGAATACTTACAAGTAGTTTGAGTATTAAAAACACTATTTTATAAATAAACCAATCAGAAAAATACCTTGCTTATCTTGTTTAAGCCAATATATCATTGTTGTTGTTAAGTGCTGCTGAGTCTATTCTGACACATAGAAACACTGCACAAGGTTTCCCAAGCTGTAATGTTTGTGAGAACAGAAAACCTCATCTCTTTTTTTGGACTGGGTGGTGGGCTTGAACAGATGACCTTGAGGTTTGAAGGCCAGTGCTTATCATATAGAGTCACTGCACTCCCAATACATATAATGATACTGCAAGATTTTTTGCTATTTCAAAATTATATTAATAAGAAAAACACCAACGCAGTTTTTGATCACCTTTACCCTTGTAGATAAATTGCAAGGATCAAACCAAGTTAAATATGGAAAAGACTCTGGTTACTATCACTTCCAATGACTGTATGAGAGAATATGTGCTTCCTGCTCCCCAACTTTAGGTTCTGTATATCTAAAGTCCTATTTACAATATGGAAACATATGTTGACATATGCTGTTTACTTTTCTGTAGAAATGTCTATATATTGCTAATACTCTGGATTCTTTTATTTCAAGGATCACAAAAACAGTTTCATTAAACTTCATGCCAAGGTTGCTTCCTCTTTATCTTGTGCTCTTTGTGCTAAGGGACCAATCAGAAAATAAATGTATCCTGACAGAGATAAATTAATCTATTCATTTCCAAGATCAAGTAAGAATGCTGTTATAAAAGAACACATTTGGTTCCCAGATCATCTACTGGGACTTCTCTTGGTGTTCCCTGTTCAAACTTAGTCAGTGAGCAGTCAGAGTCTAATATGGGCTTACTTAGTAATGACCAATAACAATAAAGACTACACAGTAATGAAAGTCTAAATCACACCTCCAGTTCAGTCTCCTAGATCAGGAGAGAAGCTAGTCAAACATGGTAGGAATCTCAAATAAGTCATAAAACAAGGATGCTAGCTGCAGTAGCAGGGACTGCATTTTACTTATTCTTGTTTTATAAGTTTCTCCTAGATAGTAGACCTACCAAAATTCTGGAAAATTAGTATGGATGTAGAAGAATCCCTTCATTTACTGTAATGTCTTAGAATAAATTTGGAAGATTTGGGTAAACAAATCTTGACCCAGACTGGAATATTTATTATAAACTACTTATTATAAGCAGAAGTATGCCCATGTTAGTAATTATTCATAAGATTTTCTATGAATAGATACATAGAAAAACCATGGTCTTCCAACAGATTAATTCTAATTCTAATGACATTTTCTACTTGATTGAGTGAAGAGTTTCATATCTAAATATACCTGAAAAAAACAATACTCATTTTAAAGCACAGAATCTGGAGTATTAGCAGTATCTAGAAATTTTAACAGAAAATTAAAAAGCATATGTCAACATATGCATTTATAGTCTATGAGAAATTGTATGTAGCAATGAAACAATTCTTTCTATAGCCCATCAAGTTCTGGCAGTATATCCCTCCTTATAAAAAGAAAAAAAAAAAAAAAACTTTACTGTTAAGTTTGCTTTTGTCCAGCAAAATGTTCCATTTCATGCTTTGATAAAACATACTGCACAGAGCAGATGCAAAGTTCATTAGCTATAATAGCATTTTGATGATTAGTTAAACTATAAATATTTTTATGAAAGTACCATCATAAAGGTATTTACTTAAATGAATATAATTAGTATAATGTTTCAGATTCATTAAGCTTAATTAATTCTGTTACACCTTGTAATATATAGTAATATATATTTTTAATTAGTACATGCACTTTAACTTGCAAAATAAATTTGCTAATTGTACTGAACTTTTGGAAACTCTGATGTATATTACTAAAATTAACTTTATTTAATTTGATCTTTTCTTGCATAGACTATACTAACATATGTTGTTGTTTTTTTGTTGTTGTTAAATGCCATAAAGTAGGTTCCTACTCATAGTGACCATGTATAGGGTTTCTGAGGAGTGGCTGAAGATCTTGAACCACCGACCTTATGGTTCAAACCAACCTTGTGGTCTAGCTCATTAACCCACAGCGCCATAGTAGGACTTTCTTTTATACTAAAACATATGTTTTGAAAATCAAAGTGCTATGAAATGTGATTTACAATTTATCATTGAAAAGTATAAATTGTTATTAACATGCTTGCTGTTTTTAGATGCCATCCAGTCTGCCCAGATTCACAGTGACTCTATGTACAACAGAACAAAATACGATTCTGTCATGTGTCAATTTAGCAATGGTTTAATTTCAGCCTATTGTTGCTGCTACTATGTCAATCCATCTCACTGGAGGTCTTGTTCTTTTTTTTTTTTTTAATTTTTATTGTGAATTATGTGTTAGTTTACATGGATGAACATTATCTTCACATTCATCCTATCATATTTTGTTTCACAGCAATGATCACAATCCTCTACATACATCATCAAATAATCTAAGGGTACACCCCACATGCCTGCTCTTCCCCCCATCCTCCGGGCTGCCAGCACACAGCCCCTCTCCCTCCCTGAGTCCAGAGTCCCCAGCAGCTCCTTCTGTCCAAGTCATCTTTTCTACCTTCATCCCTAGTGTCATTTCTTCCCCTGACAGGGTTTTGCACTTCGGTTTTTCCATTGATGGTTCCAGGGATTTCTGCTCCAAGACTGCAAAATCAGCCACTACCCTCCTTTTGTTACAAAACATTTACATTTACCTTTCCAACACTCACTGATAGCAATAATTTCCTATTGAACCACAAGAGTCCTTTTCCCCTCACCTTTTATCAACCCTATCCAGAAAGGTTGGAAACAATTCAGTGGAGATTTTACCTTTCCCTGTATTCTCTGGAGCTAGGTTCCCTATTGAAAGCTTGTAAGCCAGTCATATCTTGCCTTTGTAGTCCCCCCATTTTGGGTAGCCAGTGTCTAAGTTCACCATCCCTGTTGTCCGTGTGTATCAAGGGGATGAGAATGATCCTCAATGTAGAGATTTGTCTGCACCTTTGTCATAATGCATCCACAAGTGTAGGTCAAGTGCATCCATTTGTAGTGGGTTACTCTTTCTTTCTTTCTTTTTTTTCCCTCTTCTTTTTTCCTCTGGTCATGTTCTGATCATCCAACCATTGATGCCAGGTCAAATGGGTACTGTCTGCAAGTGGGGGTGTTCTTGTTCATCTCCCCTCACTTCATATTAACTGGATGCTTCACACTACGTTCTAGTCCTCTGGGGTCATGTCCCTTCCCCTGGGCCAAGGAGTCCCCAGGTCTCATCATACTGCTGGTTAACCAGGTCTCAATCCAGGTTAATGGGAGTCTATTGAATGTGGTCAGACTTAGTTAAAAACTTCATTGCTGTTTTCCCCCCACTTCCCCTTATTGTTGACCAATGTGATCAGCAGCAGGACCATATGCCTGCTAGTATATTCCATTTGAGTTTCAGTCTTGGAAGAGGGTTTGCCTTGAGGAGACTTGACCAGTTGCTTTGATGGCTCCCTGGGGAGCAACTTGCTTTTTCTTTTAGTAATCAATTGGACTGCTGTTATTGTTTTGTTTTGTTTTTGTTTTTTGTTTTTTTCTGTTGGTCTTTCTTTCAAGAAGTATTTTCTGTTTTTCTAGCTGCTCCAGACTGGTCTGCTTGTCCTTTCAAGTGGAAATATCCCACCTCAGAAGATTCTGGATGGGGATCAGGATTCCACGCCTGTTCTTGTACAATGCCAAGGCTCTTCAGGGAGCCCATTCACTAGGCAAGTTCTAGTCCCATTTTAGGTATTCTTATCAGTTATAGGCTGGAGACGTATTTACAAGCTTTCTCTGGTTATGTTTCTGGCTATTTCTCTCTTTCCCCATCAAGTGTCTATTTTATAATAGTCAGCAAGAGAAACCAAGATTTAACAGACAGCCAAGCATCTTAACATCATTTCCCCACTTTTTGCTATTCAAACCATGCCTCAATCTTTGTATACAGGAGCCCTGTTGTTCCATGATTATACTTACATCGTTATTTACTTCTGTCCTATTTAGCCCATGTAAACCTGCCTAGCTATTCTCCCATCCGCCTTGTTTTTCCTTTCCCCTTCCCAGCACCCAAACTATCCTGTGTCAATTCCCTACCCCGTGATCCACCTTCTCCTCCCTCCACTCACCACACCACATATACCCCGTTAACTAACAAAAAAAATAAAAGATAAGTTTGTTTTTTTTCTTCCCCTTTTTAGTGTCGGTGCTTTTTCTTAATCTTTTATACTAATGGTCCTACGCCGTATTTCTCCTTTTGTAACTGACTGATTTCACTCAGCAGTATGTCCTCAAAATTTATCCATGTTATGCAGTGGCTTGCTGCTTGCTTGTTATTCTTCAGGGTCACATAGTATTCCATTGTATGTATGTACCAAAGTTTGCTCATCCATTCCTTCATTGATGGGCACATAGGCTGTCTCCATCTTTTTGCTATCGTAAATAGTGTTGCTATGAATATTGGTGTGCCTATATCTACTCATGTTATGGCTCGTATTTCTTGTGG
>NW_006408586.1:14755549-14764800 GCF_000296735.1 Chrysochloris asiatica
ATAAAAAATGAATACAAATGATGGTGGGGTACATAGATATTACTCTTACAAAAGACAGAAAGAAGGGCTGAAAGGCTTATGTTTTCTCTTCTACTTTAGGGTCTTTAGCTATTTCTAAAGCAATTTGTTGTTGTTGTTAAGTGCCCTTGAGTTAATCCTGACCCATAGCGACCCTGTGTAGGGTTTCCGAAGAGCAGCTGGTGAACTTGAACCGCCAACCTTGCAGTTCAAACGGCTTTGCAGTCTGGCGTATTAACCCATAGCACCACACCAAGACTCCTCTAAAGCAATAGATCCCCATTAATATCTTTTTGTTTATAACTTTCATTAGTTTTTGCCTGTAAATACTATCTTCTTTTTAACTGTCAGTTTCTAAATTACTAAAGCAATAAAACTCAGCATCTGTGTACACAAATTACACATGGAACTCATGCATGCATGATATAGAGAAAAGGGTAATAGGAAGCAGAATCAAAGTTTATTAAAATATAATTTTCTGCCTGATTTGGCTAGAATTGGCCTGATTTCATTTGCACTTCACATGAGCAGCTGCCAATTTACTATAATTTGGAACCCTAAATTATTGATGAAAAAAATATAATTAAATTTCTTATCAAGTTTAAGGGTCTCTGAAGTTCTCTGGCTCTTATAAAAAGGAAATAAAACTTGGTGGCACATATTCAACTTAACACATAAAATATACACTTCATATAGTATTGTATGATGACTTTGGTTTAGCTACAGACTGAATGCAGAACAAAAGCTTTAATGAGATGGAATGGAATTGCTTCTTTTCATTTCAAGAATTTGGCAATAACCTAGAGTGGTGCTGTCTTCTTTTTCTTTTCTCTTTTTTAAAATTTCCTCAGCTTCTTCTTATTGTTGTTGTTGTTAAGTGTCATCAAGTAGATACTGACCCCTATTGACCCTTTATAGGGTTTATGAGGAGTAGCTGGTGATCTTGAACCACTAACCTTGCAGTTCAATTGACTTTGCTGTCTTCCGCATTAATCCACGGTGTCACACCAGGACTCCATATTATTATTAGGTTCATACAATTACACTATTGGGAATTGAGGAATTCATTTTACTTTTCAACAAAATCAGAGAAAATGCTGGGTATTATATATATATATTACATAAAATAATAAGTACATTTTGTGTCTTTAGAAATAATATTTTACTGAATTTTGGTGAAATTTTACACAGCAAGTTGTATTTCCATTTGATAATTCCACACAAATTGTTAGGTGACATTAGTTAAATTTATCAAAATATATCAACTTTACATTTAATTGTAGTTTTCTATTTGTTACCTTTCCAGTATTCCTATTTCCCTGCCCTCTTATCTTTTTATCTGATTACTCATCTTTACATTTGAGTAATAGTAATTTTACTATATCCTGGTGTTGTGCTGTGGGTTAATGTGCCAGACTTCAAAGCTGTTTGAACTGCAAGGTAGCCATTTCAAGCTTACCAGCTGCTCCTCGGAAGCCCTATACGGGGTCACTATGGTTGGAACCAACTCAACGGTGCTTAACAACAACAACAATGGTTGTTAGATATGGGCTCAAGCGTGGTAATGATTATAAGATTGGCCCAGGACTGGGCAGTGTTCCATTCTGTTATGCATAGGGTCGCTATGGGTCAGTACTGACTAGATGGCACCTAACAACAACAACAATGATTGTTAAGTAAGGAACTTATCTTACAGGTAATTAATTTCTTTTATTTTATGTATCACTGCTTTTTCACAAAAGGTGATATCACGGGATAGACTTGATTCTATGTTTAAAGGGTGTCTCAGGAGGGTAGTCTCAGGAATATTCTGTTCTCTACTTTTCCGGTTTGTCTTGCTGTTTAATCCTGGTGAGCTGATACACATATTTGCATCTTTGCATCTCATTCATGAGATTGTATGGCCACAGATGCTAATCACTTCCCTGTGATATAGATAATGGTATTTGTGAACTAGATTATCCCAGTTTACTGAGTTGTCCCATTAGTCTATAGTACTAAGACTTCAAACCCAGGAAACTAATCTTGCGAAATTTTTGGTTATTTCTGAGAAGTACCTGTTTTTGGGTCTTCATTGAATTTGTGTACCTGCACTTACATATTTATATTACACATACTTATAGAAGCAAAAGAACCAACATTTCTGTGTTGGAAGAAGTGCAGCCAGAGTGCTCCTTGGAGGCCAGAATGGCCAAACTTCATCTCTCATACTTCAGACACATTGTCAGGATGGACCAGTTGCTTAAGTATATCATGTTTGGTAAGGTGAAGGGTCAGAAAAAAAAGAGGAAGACCCCCAGTGAGATGGATTGACAAAGTGGCAGCATCGATGGGGTCAAGCATGGCAACAATTGTGAGGTTGGCCCAGGTTCGGGCAATGTTTCATTCTGTTGTACATAGGGTCACTATGCATCGGTACTGACTCGATGGCACCTAACAACAACAACAACAACAACAACAACAACATAGAAACAAGGATGGCAAGACTTCATCTCTCATACTTTGGACATATTATCAGGAAACACCAGTCCCTGGAGAAAGACATTATGTTTGGTAAAGTGAAGGGTCAATGAAAAAGAGGAAGACTCCCAATTAGATGCACTGGCACAGTGGCAGAAGCAAAGAACTCAAGCATAACAAAAATTGTGAGGATGACATAGTATCAGGCAGTGTTTCATTCTGTTGTGTATGGGGTGACTATGAGTCAGAACTGACTCAGCTGTACCTAAGAACAAGAGCAAAGAAAAAAGAGAAATAGTGGTGTAGTGCTTTGCATGTTGGACTGTTAACTGCAGCTTTAGCAATTCAACTCCACCAGCTGAGCTGCAAAAGAAGGATGAGCTTTCTGCTCCTACAAAGATTTACAGCTTTGGAAACCCTATACAGGTTCACTAAGAGTTTTAATTAATTCAATTGCACATACCACTACCACCACCATAGAAACTTCTACCTGTTCTCACATATATACCCACCTATTCCTACCCATGATATAGTGCTGTCCTTCTGTAGGTTAATTACTGAACTGCAAGCCCACCAACTACTCCTCAAAAGAAAGATGAGGATGTCTACTCCCACAAAGATTTATAGCCTCAGAAACTATAGAGGGTCACTATGAGTTGGAACTAATTCAATGGCACTTAAAAACAAGAACATACCTACCCATCTACCAGTCTGTCTATACGCACCCATATGTACTCAAACGTTTTTTTTTTTTTTTTTTAAACTTTGTTCTGTAGTTAGTATAGTCACATTTGGTATACTATTTTTATATTACATGTTTCCCATCATCAAAAATAACAAGTCTCTACTGTTCAAAGCATTCTTTCTCACATCCCTCTTTTCTCCAGTCACCACCAATGAACACTGACATTTCTATATTTATCTATCCTTATCTTCTTACAAAAGAGGTCTGGTAACGTAGTGGTTACAAATTGGACTGCGAACTGCAAGATCAGCAGCTCAAAACTACCAGCTGCTCCACGGGAGAAAGATGAGGATTTCTACTCCTGTAAAGAATTACAGCCTTAGAAACCCTGTACAGGGTTGCTATCAGTCAGAACCAACTTGACGGCACTTAACAACAACAATCTTCTTACAAAAGAGGTATCATAAAATATTTGTCTTTATTTGCTTGACTAATTTCACTTAGCATCATTTCTTCCAGGTTTATGCATGATATAATGTGTTCCATTGAGTCATCCTAATTATTTATGGATGTGTAGTAGTACAATGTATGTATATACCACAATTTTCTCATCAATTCATCAGTTGACCAACATTAGTTGTTTCTGTATTTTGATATAGTGAATAAAGCACTAATGAAAATAGGTATGTATATGTATGTTCCTGTCACTATTTTAGGTATCTAGAGGTCCTTGTGTGGCACTGTAGGATGAGCCCTGGACAGCCAACAGAAATATAGGTCGTTCAAACCCACCAGTCACTCCTTTGAAACCTTATACGGAGTCTCCATGAGTCATAACCATCTCAATGGCACTTAACAACAACAACAGCAGGGTATACCTAATGAGACCTGGTGGAGTTTGGGATTAGACATTAGCCTACTAACCACAAGATTGGCAGTTCAAACTTAATGTAAACTCACAAATCACTGCAGGGGGAAAACATGGGGCTATCTGCTCCTCAAAAGATTCACAATCTTTATGTGGCCCTGCAGGTAAATGCACTGGACTGCAAGGTCAGTTTGAACCACAAGATCGCCATTCAAGCTCACCAGCTACTCCTCAGAAAGTCTACACAGAATTGTTGTGATTCAGAACCAACTCTTCAGCACTTAACAACAAGTCTGGAATTTCAGTTGAAACCTGTGCACCATGTGTAAACACGCTGGTATTTTACATATCGGTGGCATCACAACACCACAAAAGCCACCACAGTACAACAAACTGACAGAAGAGAGGTGGGCATAATATTGTTACCATTTTGACTCATAGCGGCTCTGTATAGAGTTTTCCAAGGAGTGGATGGACGGTTTGAACTGCTGACCTTGCCAAAGATATTCAAACCCACCAGCTGCTACTCAGTAACCCTATACAGGGTTGCTATGAGTCAGAACTGATGTGACGGCACTTAACAACAACAGGAACAGAAAACATATTGTATCCATCACTTATCTGTCATGTTGTCACACAGAGGTGGCTTGTGTGTTGCTGACATGCTACCCATGATGGTTTCATCTGAGCTTCCAGAGGAGAGGTGGACTACTTTCAAACAATTAGTAACTGAAAACTTTATGAAAAGTAGTGGAACACTGTCAACCCCAGAATATTGTATATTGAAAAAAGATGAAGAGCACCAAAATATTGTTAGATATACTGCAGGATAATGAATCTTTCAGGAAGGAAAACACTCAAAATATGACAGAAGAGTTGGCTCCTCAAAGTAGAATTGACAGTGAAGACGCAAAGAGAATAAAGATTTTGGGACTTGCATTTGCTGATGGAGTAAAACATAATTGAGTAGAAACAGTTACAAACATTCATTTATAATCAGAACATGAAATGTATGAAGTATGAATATATGAAAGTTGGAATTCATCAAGAATGAAATGTAACACATGAACATTGATATCCCAGGTATTAGTTAGAGGAAATAGACTAGTATTGGCCATTTTGAATCTGATAAAATGCAGAGAATGACAAATTAATTATGAATGGTGTTGCATTAATCATGAAACAGAACATTTCAAAATATATCTTGAAATACAACACTGTCTATGATAGGATAATATCTATATGCCTACAAGGAAGACTGGCTAATACCACTATTATTCAAATTTATGCACAAATAATTAAAGCTAATGGTAAAATTGAAGAATTCTACCAACATGTTCAGTCTGAAATTGATCAAACATGTAATCAAGATGTACTGATCATTACTGACAATTGGAATGCAAAAGTTGGAAGCAAAGAGGAAGGATCACCAGTTGGAAATATGACCTTGATGATAGAAATGATGCTGGGGATCACATGATAGAAATTTTCAAGATCAATGATTTCTTCCTTTCAAATACTTTTTTTTAAAACAACATAAAAGATGACTATACACATGGACCTCACCATATGGAATACACAGAAATCAAATTGAATATATCTGTGGAAATAGACTGTGAAAAAGCTCCATCATCAGCCAAAACAAGACCAGGGGCAGACTGTGGAACAGACCAACAATTGCTAATATACAAGTTGTGGCTGAAGCTGAAGAAAACTAAAACAAGTTTGTGAGAGGCAAAATATGATATTGAACCTATCCCAACTGAATTTAGAGATCATCTCAGGAAATGACTTGATGAATTAGACACTATTGACAGAAGGCCAGAGGAGTTGTGGGATGATACTAAGAGCACCATACAGGAAGAAAATAAAAGGTCATGAAGAAGACAAGACAGAAGGAAGAGAAGGAAATGAACGTCAGATGAGACCTTGAAACTTACTATCCAGCATAGAGATGCTAAAGCAAATGGAAGAAATGAAGAGTGAAAAAAGATAAACAGAAAATTTCAAAGGGCAAATGGAGAAAAAAATGTCAATTATTATAGTGAAATGTGCAGAGATCTGGAGTTAGAAAACCAAAAGGGAAGAACACACTCAACATTTCTGAAGTTGAAAGAACTGAGGAAAAATTGAAGCCTCAGCTTGTGGTACTGAAGGATTCTATGGGCAAAATACTGAATGATGCAGAAAGCATCAAAAGAAGATGAAAGGAATACACCAAGTCAAAAAGAAGTGCTCGATGTTTATTTCAATCAGTAGAATATTATCAAGAGCACACGATACTGAAGGAAAAAGTTCAAGGTGCACTAAAGGCATTGGCAAATCACAAGCTCCAGGAATGGATGGAATATAAATTGAAATATTTCAACAAACTGATGCAGCACTAAAGGAACTCACTCATCTACTCCAGGAAATTTGGAAGGTAGCTACCTGGTGAACTGGTTGGAAGAGACCAACAATTGTGCCTATTCCAAAGAAAGGTGACCTAGAAGAATAGGGAAAACATTGGACAATATCATTAATATTTCATGAAGTAAATGTTTGCTAGTGATGATTCAAAAATGGCTGCAACAGTACATAGACAGGGAACCACCAGAGAGATCCAAGCTGGATTCAGATGAGATCATGGAACAAGGGATATCATTGTTGACTTCAGGTGGATCTTTGCTGACTACGCAAAGGCTTACAATTGTGTGGCTTGTGACATCTATGGACACCACTTTGAAGAATGAGTATTCCTGAACACATAATTGTGCTCATGAATAAGCAATACAGAGACCAAGCTGTTCGAACAGAACAAGGGAACACTGAATGATTTACAATTAGGAAAAATGTGTGCCAGGTTGTGGATTTCACTACACTTATTCAATCTGTATGCTGAGCAAATAATCCAAGAAACTAGATTATATGAATATGAACATGGTATCAGGACTGGAGGAAGACTCATTAACAACCTGTGATATGCAGATGATACAACCTTGCTTGCTTAAAGGTAAGAGGACTTAAAATACTTACTGATAAAGATCAAAGACTACAGGCTTTGTTATGGGTTGCACCTCTATGTAAAAAAAAAACTAATATACTTACCACAAGATCAATAAATAACTTCAAGGTAAATAAAGGAAAAATTGAAGTTGTCAAAGGCTTCATTTTGCTTATATCAACTATCAACACTCAAGTAAACATCAGTCAATAAATTAAAGGTCTTATTATATTAGGCAAATATAAACCGTTCAGTTGCAGGACTGTTCCTGCCCCAAGCCATATTTTCAATAACTTCATATGCTTCTGAAAGTAATGATTGTGAGGCTGGCACAAAACTGAACAGTGTTTCATTCTGTTCTATGTAAATTCACTATGAGATGATAGTGACTCAATGGCACCTACCAACAAAAACCACAATATCTTATGAAGGGTTACTGTAAGTTGGAATCAACTTGTGGCAGTACATTTATGGCATATAGGTAGGATTGAGATTGCTGTATCATTAGGATAGTTCTATCTCTAGTTTCTTTTCTTTTTTTTTTTTTTTTTTTTTTATCAGAAAGCCCGTATCATTTTCAATAGTGGTTGTACTATTTTACACTTCCACCTACAATGGATTCTTGTTGCTGTTGTTAAGTGCCGTGAAGTCAGTTAAAACTTAGAGCCCCTGTATAGGGCTTCAGAGGAGCAGCTGGTGTATTTGAACTGGTGACCATGTGATTAGTAGTTAAAAGCTTATCGTGCAGTGCCACAACAGGAATAGAGACCCAATATACAAATCCATTGCCAATATTTGTTATTTGTTTTATCTTTATATATTACATTGGTGTTGTTATGGTTAGATGCCATCGAGTCGATACCGACTCATAGGAACCCTATAAACAACAGAATGAAACACTGCCCGGTCCTGGGTCAACCTCACAATTGTTGCCATGCTTGAGTCCATTGATGTTGTCATTTTGTCAATCCATCTCAAAGGGGGGCTTCCTCTTTTTCTTTGATCCTCCTCCTTACCAAACATGACATCCTTCTCCAGCAATTGGAGCCTTCTGACAATATGTCTGAAGTATGAGAGACAAAGATTGGCCATCCTGGCCTCCAAGGAGCACTCTATATACACTTCTTCCAGTACAGATCTGTTGATTGTTTTGGAAGCTTACCAGCATCTCCATCTCCTCAGAAACCCTATAAAGGGTCACTATGGGTTGGAACTCGATGGCACTTCACAACAACATTTTTGCAAAAGTTAGTTCTCACTGTTTTCTCCCTATGGTTTCTTCCAGGAATTTTATGGTTTTATATTTAGTTCTTTTATCCATTTTGAGTTAATTATGGTTACTGCGGTACTTAAAGATTTGTGTTAACTTGACTGGCCCAAGATTGCCAGTGGTTTGAAAGTTGAGCTGTGGTTACACTTATGGTGAAATCTAATACATGGTAGTTAGTTCTATGATGATTGGCTTTGAGTAGGTATAATTATACCTATCATAAAGTTAATTAACTTTATGATAATTGGCTATGATAACCAATCAATTAAAGGATATGTCCTTGAGCATGTGATCTCCTTCCAGTATATTGGACACTCAGGAAAAGCTTGGCTTTCTGCTTTGTCTTTTGTTCATGCATCTGGCTCAAACTCCAACCTCTGGTTCTTTGGACTTATGCCAGTGACCTACTCTATTATTTGCTAATCCTGGAAGTAACTAGGAGACTGACTACCTGTCAGACCTGCCTGCCAGATCTGTCTGTCTGCCAATCTTAGGTCATCTGACACAGACTGGGTACTCTCCAACTCCCAACATTGTAAGGCATTTCCTTGATATAAACTTAAGTTTATATGTTCACATAGATAGGTATCAGTGGTTTTGCTCCTCTAGAGAACCCAACCAAAGTCATGTATAATATGAGTTATAAGTGCTATATTATTTTTTTGTTGCTAGATATCCAGTTTTGTCAGAACAATTTATTAAATGACTATTTCTGCTCTCCTAAGTGGACTTTGGTTCCTTGTTGAAAATCAGTTGTCCATAAATGTCCAATAAAATTGGTTTAATTCTGTGTTCTCAGTTCTATTTCATCACTCATTGAACCGTTGCCAGGCTGTTTTGATTATAGTGACTATATCACATGCTTTGATATAGGAAACTGTGAGCCCTGCTTCTTTATTTTTCTTAAATATTGCTTTGTTTATTAAGACTTATTTCCTTTCTATTAAAAATTTGTCATTATATATAT
>NW_006408586.1:14766126-14771330 GCF_000296735.1 Chrysochloris asiatica
TACCTGGACCAAGAAGCAGTTGTTTGAACAGAGCATGGGAACACTGAATGTTTTAAAATTAAGAAAGGTGTGCAACAAGGTTGTATTCTTTCACCATACATTCTTATCAACGGAGAAAGATTGAAGTTGTCAAGGACTTTATTCTTCTTGGATCAACTATCAACATTTGCGGAAACAGCAGTCAAGAGATCAGACGACGTATTGCATTAGGCAAATCTGCTGTACAGGAACTTTTTAAAGTGTTGAAGAGCAAAGATGTCAGCTTGAGGACTAAGGTGCACCTGATACAAGCCATAGTATTTTCAATAACCTCATAAGGATGCTAAAGCTGGACAGTGAATAAGGAAGATTGTAGAAGAAATGATACCTTTGAATTGTGGTGTTGGAAGAGAATACTAAAAGTGCCATGGGCTGCCAAAAGGACCAATAGATCTGTTTTGGAAGAAGTGCAGCCAAAGTGCTCCTTGGAGGCCAAGATGGCTAAATTTCGTCTCTCATGCTTTGGACATATTGTCAGGAGGGAATAGTCTCTGGAGAAGGATATCATGCTTGGTAAGATTAAGGGTCAGAGAAAAAGAGGAAGACCCCCCCAAAAGATAGATTGGCCAGGTGGCAGCATTGATGGACTAAAGTGTGGCAGTGGTAGTGAGGTTGGCCTGGCATCGGACATTGTTTCATTCTGCTGTGCATGGGGTCACTATGAGTTGGTTCTGACTTGATGACACTTAACAACAACAACAACAACAAAAAGGAGTGACTAGTGGGTTTGAACTGCCAGTCTTGGGGTTGCCGGTTCAATGCTTATGATAGAGTACCAATCCAGGATGCTGCAACAATAGGCTTGTGAAGATTGCACAGCATTGGTCAATGCTTCCTTGTGTTGAGAATATTGCTATGAATCAGAACAACTCAATAGCACCCAACGACAATATAATCAGAGAGAATTTCCCATGTCTGAATAGCACATGATGCTTCCTGTACCACATTCAGAAAAGATATAAAAATATCAACTCGATACCAAACAAAGTCCGGGTATGGTGTTATAGAATAAGTACTAGAGTGTTATCTGAAAGGTTGACAGTTCAAACCTATAAGCCTCTTCTTGAAAACCCTATACAGGGTTGCTATGAATCAGAACCAACTCATCAGAACTTACCAACAATAATGCCTTATCTTTATAAAATATTCTTGACAACTAAATACAAGGAGTTATGAAAGCAGCCAAAGAAAATGCAATATGACATAGCACAGCGCTTTCATAAAATTCAGCATGAATTACTCTCCCCAAAATATTCTAGAATCCAGAAGACAGTTGAGCAACATATGAGAGGGCATAGAAAAAGTTTGTGAAATAATTGAATTATTTTTAATTATATATTTCCATGAACATTTTGAAGCTGTCTTTTTTATCAAACACTGAACAAAAACAAATGTCAATCAAGATTTGTTTACCCAGCAAAATTGTCATTTAATACAGAGGTAGAAATCAAGATATGCACAACCAAAGAGAAAAATTTAAATGTGCAACTATCAGACTAGTCAGGCAAGTTTTATTCAAGAGAATATTCCAAATGGCTTCTGGGAATAAATTCAGTAACTGAATCCCACAAAGAATACAACATCAGCCTTATAAGAAATAAATTTAAAGTCAATTTATCAGATATGGCTTGTATATTGATGTGTATGGAGAAACACCAACAGAAATTAGGGAGCAAGAGCAAATCAGAAATTGATTTCTTATGTTAAGATTTTATGTTAATTGTTGTTCAAATGTCACATGTTGCTGCAATTATACCTTGTGCAATGTAACATATGTGACGTATCAGTTACCTCTACTGCTGTAACATAAATACCACAAGTAAATGTTTTTAAAAAACAGAAATGTATCCTTTCACATTTTAGGAGGTTATAAGTCAAGATTCAGAGTGCCAGCACTCGAGGAAAAGCCCTTGTTTCCTTTCAGCATCTGTAAGTCCAGCATTCGTTAGAGATCTCCATGTTCTTGGCATCAGTGTTTACCTGGATGTAGGAGTTTCACAGTGCAGGGACCACAAATTCAAAGGATGCACTCCACACCTGGCTCATCTGTTTTTATTGTTGTTCTTAAGCCCATAGAGTGAGTTTGTTCTGACTCATAATGACACTATATAGAATTTCTGAGAGGTAGTTGGTAAGGTTGAATCACCATCCTATGGTTCAACCAGGCTTTCAGGTCAGTGCTTATCCTACAGTGGGTCTCTTTTTCTCTGCTCACTGCTGTCTCCTTTTATACCTCTAATTGAGTCAAGATGCAGTGTAATCCTGGAGATTGCTATGACCTCATTAACATCATAGAAGTGAGGATTTACAATACATAGATTCATTAAGTCAGATCAGGGTTGATTATATTAGATCTCATAAAGGAGGTGATAACTACATCTTAACTGCTACACTAGTGAGAATTCTGGCCAATTCAAATTGACACAAAGCCTTGATTACACATTTAGTAATCACTAAGAAATACTCAGAAGAAAAGATGAAAGGTAGAAAAAAGGCTCACCCATGAAACCAGTCAAATATAATAAAAACAGAAAGATCAGAATTTTAAAAACCCAAGAACACTTAAAAAACAAACAGCAAAATGAGTTAAGTAGACATTTCAGTTTCAGTAATAGTCTTAAATATAAATGCTCTAAATGTCCCATGCCAAAAACTGAGACTGGAAATGGATAAAAATCAAAACAGGACATGATCCACCATTTTGATGTCTACAAAAGGTATCCTTTGACCAATGACACAAGCAGATTGAAGATAAAAGGATGGAGAAAAATACTCCATGCAACTGGTAAGCAAAAAGAGAAGGTATGATCATAATGATAACAGATAAACTGACTTTCAATCAATTTTTTTTTACAAAAGATAAAGAATTATATTACACAGTAATGAAAGTGTAAATCCAGAAATTATAAGATATAATGCTTTCAGAAATTCAGCTAAAAACATGAACCAAATACTACTTAATAATGAAAGAAGAAACAGATAACTCCACAATAATAGCAGAGGACTTCAACATACCATTTTCAATTATAGAGAAAGCATGTAAAAGGCAAATCAATAAGGACATTGGGAACTTAAGTAAAATCTAAGCCAATTGACATAATGGCAAAAGATGTCACTCCACCCAACATCAAACAATGCACTTTTTGTCCAGTGCAAATTGATCATATTCCAGAATAGAACACAAAAAATACACAAAAAGTTTCAAAAAATTGAAGGATGATTGAAATTATACAACTCATATTCCATCACCATAATGGTACTAAGCTAGAAATCAACAGCAAGAAAAATAAGGAAACAAACAAACAAACAAACAAACCTGGAAACTAATTGAAAACTACTAAAAAATAATGAATATAGAAGAAATTTATAAATTCCTAAAATCAAGAGAAAAAACATATAAAAATCTATGGGACACAGTAAAATTAATACCTAAAGGAAAATTTATAGCAGTAGATTCCTACCTTAAAAAAGACATCCAAAATCATTAAATTAAACTGAAAAATTGAATAAACAAACAAACAAAAAGACCAAAACAAAACAAAACAAAAAAGCCAAAAGCTACTAGAAAAAGAAATTTATAGAGTTCAGGGCAGAAATAAACTAAGTAGAATAGATAGAAAAACAATTCAGAGTCAACAAATCCAGAAGTTGTTCTTTGAAAGGATCAACAAAATAGACAAACCACAAATTTGATTGACGAAAAAGAAAAGAGAAAAATCAGTTAAGGATTGTAATTGGTGGCATCACAATCATTTCAAGTAAAAGAAAGATTGTAATTTACAAACACGAGAAATTGTATTCCAACAAGTTTGAAAAGAATTGAAATGGAAAAAATTCCAAACACACACTGCATACCTAAACTAAGAGTCTAATTTGTCTCTGTAGGATACGCACCAGATTGCTAACCACAGGTTGGTGATTCCGACTCACTAGTCACTTCTCAGAAACCCTACACAGGGTTGCTATGAGTTGGAACCAACTTGATGGCACTTACCAACAACAACAAACACAAAGAAAGGTAGAAATGTAAGTTGACCCATTACAAAAGAAGAGATGAAAGATGTCACTTAAAAAAATGCTTTTAACCAAAATAAAAGTGGAGTAATAGATGGCCACATTGAATTATCACAAACATTAACAATGAAGTTGATTACCAATACTACTCAGTGTCTTAAAAAATAGAAGGAACACTAGTAAACTCTTTCTATAAAGTCAACATTACACTGATACCTAAACCAGGAAAATGTATCTATAAATGCAAAAAATGTCAACGAATTTCTAACAAACAGAATTTAGCAGCAAATGTATAAAATCATACTCTCATGTTCATGTAGAATTCATACTAGGATTTCAAAACTGGTTCAATATTAGAATATAAATAAATTAAACCCACTACATAAATAAAATATAACCATATAATTGTATCATTAGATGCAGAAAAAGCATTCAATGCAATTCAGTACCTCTTCCTCCTGGAAGCACTAAGCGAAAAAGAAAGGGTAGAGGAATTTCTCTACATAATTCAGGATTATATACAAAACAAATAGCCAAAATTATATTCAACAAAGAAAGATTGAAAGACTTCCATTTGAGAACAAGAGACAGAAGAGGATGCTGATTATTACCACTTTAATTCAGCATTGTACTAGAAGTTTTAGCCAAAACAATCAATTAAGACAGAGAAATAAAAGGTATAAAAATAAGAAAGGAAGAAGTAAAATAATCTCTGTTTGCAGATACCATGATCTCATGCATTGTTGTTGCTGTTAAATGCCATTGAGTCATTTCTGACCCATTGTTGTTGTAGTTGTAATACTTATTGTGTGGAGTAACCTAGGAAAATTAGAAGTTGACAAAAATGATATGGGATTTCTGGTTTGACAGTGGCAGAGCAGAGTCAGGTAGGACAGGCTCCGTAGGGGAGGTGCTGAAAACCCAGATATGTGGCTCTCACGGAACAGCACCAGAGCTCTGGATCTAGCATATGGATCAGGGTGCCATTTTCCAACAATCTGACTACCGCTGCCACACTTTAGTCCATCAATGCTGCCACCTGGCCAATCCATCTTTTAGGAGGTCTTCCTCTTTTTCTCTGACCCTTCATCTTACCAAGCATGATATCCTTCTCCAGAGACTGTTCCCTCCTGACAATATGTCCAAAGCAT
>NW_006408586.1:14772092-14773689 GCF_000296735.1 Chrysochloris asiatica
GTTCTGGAATACTCATACTTCATAATTTTGTCCATAGCTTGTCATGATCCACATAATCGAAAGCCTTTGTGTAGTCAATAAAGCATAGGTAAACACCTTTCTGATATTCTCTGCTTTCAGCCAAGATCCATCGGACATTAGCAATGATATCTGTCATTCCACGACTTCTTTTGAATCCAGCTTGAAACTCTAGAAATTCTATGTCAATGTATGATTGTAGCTGTTTCTATATTACCTTTAGCAAAACTTTACTCGCTTGAGATATCAAAAAGATGGTCTGATGAGTTTCGCATTCCATCGGGTCACCTCTCTTTGGAATTGTCACAAATATGGATCTCTTCCAATCAGTTGGGCAGATAGTTGTCTTCCAAATTTCTTGACAGAGAAGTCACTCCTTAGAAATCCTATATAGGGTCACTATGAGTTAGAACCAACTCAACAACACTTGTTTCAGTCACTGTATGAAGCCATCTCATTGGAGGTCTTCCTCTGTTTAAGTGATCCTCTGTACTTAACCATGGATGATTTCCTTTCCAGGTAATAGGACCTCTGTAACATGTCAAAAAAGATGAAGTCTCACCAACCTTACAACTAAGGAGCATTCTCCTAATACTTCAGAAATAGAGTGTTTGTACTGGCAGTCCATAGTACTTTCAATAATATTCTCCAACACCATAGGTCAGTTTTTTTTTTGTTTTTTTTCAGTCCTCCTTATTCATTGTTCAGTATTCAAATGCATAAGAGGCTATTGAAAATTCAGACTTCGGTTACCTTAGTCCTCAAATTGCTATCTTTCCTTTTTAACACTTAGAGAAATCCTTTGCAGTAAATTTGTCCAACACAACATGTCATTTGACTTCTTGACTTCCACAAGCATTGATCCACTACTTGTCAGTCAATTTGTCATACTTTAGTGGCCTATCTTTGCTGTGATTATGAAAGTTATGTCACTGATATTTTAAATACCAGCAGGATTACACAGGGTGGACAGGTCTCAGATGCGCTTCCAACCTAAGATAGACTAGGAAGGAGAGAGGGACACTTCCAAACATTTAGTAACTGAAAACTATGACTAGCAGTGGAATATTGTCACTTAGCACCAGAATATTGAATAGTGAAACAAGATGAAGAGCACCAGTATATTATCATATACAAAGCTAGAAGATGAGACCCTCAGGTTGGAAGGTGCTAAAAATAAAACTGGGGAAGGGCTGCCTTTTCAAAGTAGAGTTAAGTGTGATGACACAAGTGTAGCAAACTCTTCAGGACCTTCACTTGTTGATGGGGTACAACCTAAAGTGAAGAGAAAGTACTTCGGACATCCATTAATAATTACATCATGGAAAAGACAAAGTATGAACCTAAACAATTGAAAATTGTCAAAAATGTTATGGAAAATTTCCCGTCTCTGAAGGTCTGGATGTGGTTCAGGCTTCCATCTATACTCCCATGTAATGCAGAGGCTCCTCAGGAAACCTCCTCCTCCAGCCTGTCCAGGAAGGGCTGATGAAATGAAATACAGATGGGTCTCTTGTGATGCAATAGTGAATAATTGTTATCAAGACTGATTGTGAGGATTGGAAATCTAAAGGTGGAC
>NW_006408586.1:14774245-14774726 GCF_000296735.1 Chrysochloris asiatica
CAGGCTTACAGGGTACACCCTTTGGTTGGGTGATGATGCATGGACAGGATGGTAACTATGGCAATGAAACGATAGATAATAGAATGAATGTAAAACTAATGTTCTCCCATGTAGACTATCACACAATTCAAAATAAAACATTTATTTAAAAAAATGTTATGGAACACATAAACACCAATATCTTAAATATTAGTTAGCTGAAATGAACTATTATTGGCCATTGTGTATACAACAATCACATGGATTATTATGCCAGGAATGACATATTGAAGATTAATGGCCTCATATTCATCATCAAAAAGAACATTCCAAGATATGCCCAGTGTGTGTGATAGGATAATATCCATACACTTACAAAGAAGACCAGTTAATACAAATAATATTCAAATTTACACACCAACCACAAAAGCCAATAATGATGACATTGAACTATTGTACTAACTTTTTCTGCCTTAAATAGAATAAACATGAAATCAAGATG
>NW_006408586.1:14774826-14781123 GCF_000296735.1 Chrysochloris asiatica
AATGAATCTTTCTAGAATTCTGATGCTGTGATCTTTATATTTTTTAGTCTCTCAATTTATTTGCTCAACATAGAGACTGAATAAATATGAAAAGGTAGAATCCTGGTTAGCATCTTTCTTTGTTTTAAGACATGCAATCCCCCTTATTATTTATTTATTTATTTGGACAACTGTCTCTTAATCTATGGACAGATTCCACCTGAGTACAATTAAGAGTTACAGGATTCCCATTTTTCAGTTATTTGTTTATTATGCTTTACACAGTCAAATGCCTTTGCATAGTCAATAAAGCACAGCAAAAATCTTTCTTGTATTCTATGTTTTCAGTCAAGATCCATCTGACATCAGCAATGATATCCCAATTTCAAGTACACTTCTGAATTTGGGTTGAGATTCGGGCAGCTCCCTGTCGATGTACTGCTGCAATTTATTTGAGTTTTCATGAGCAAAATTTGACTTCCTTATAATATTTGTGATATTGTTTGATAATTGTCCATTCTGTTGGATCACCTTTCTTCAGAATGGGCACAAATACGAATCTCTTCTAATCAATTGGCCAGGAAGCTGTCTTCCAAATTTCTTTCCACTGACAAATGAGGGCTTCCAATGCTCTATCAATTTGTTGAAACATTTCAATTGGTATTCCATTTATTCCTGGAACCTTGTTTTTTTTTACTAATGTCTTCAGTTCAGCTTGGACTTCTTCCTTCATCTAGTCATTTCTGACTCCCACACTAGAACTGCCCTATAGAGTTTACTATGCTGAAATGTTTGAAACCTCCCTGAAGTTAAATACTGTATTTTAATTCATTTTAAATCCTAAGATTCTAGCAACATGCCTTGCCACTTAATAAATTATTGTGGTGTAGTGAAACATTTAATATTTCTTCTAACCATTCTCTTTGTTAACTCCCATCTCATGATTTTTCCTAATGGGTGAGGAAGAATGTTGGTGGATTATTTGATTAAGTTGTGAGTGTCAATGGGGTTAATTGTGAAGATCCCTAATGTGTACATACATTGAGTTATCTCAGAACAGAAAGAGACAGTTTCACTACCATCAAAGAAGAAGAGGCAGGAATAGAGCATATCCTTTGGATTAGTGTATTGAACCCCCTCAACCCAAGGACAGAAAGTTGTAACACTGGAGAAGTGGCAGAGGAGCAAATCAGCAAAACAAATAGCTAGAGTATCAGAGACAGCAGTGTGCTTCCTGGCCATGCAGCAAGTAAAGATAAGTGCCTTTGTGCTGGAGACTCGTTTTTAGAGTGAGATACCTCCAGGCACTTATTTGGTGATTCAAGGAGCTGGAGCTGAGTTCTTTTTGGCTAAGACTTATATCATACTAGAGTGCCCTGTCTGCGTTCATCAGCAGTGCAAAAAGAGTTTTATACATTGCTGAAGCAGGCAGAGACCATAAGGCCAGAGAGAAGGCTGCCTAAGGGCATGACTGTGAATAGGCTGTGCCCTGGGCAAGTCTAATCCTGAACTGTAACTTGTTATCCTCCCAGAGTCCTGGATTGGCACTGTAGGATAAGCCCTGAACTGTTAAGCACAGTCAATAGTTCAAACACACCAACTGCTACTCAGAAACCCTATACGGAGTTGCTATGAGTTGGAAACAACTCAGTAGCACGTAACAACAACAAAAACCTCTCTAATAAACACCATAACTGTGAGAATGGTACCTAAATTCTCTGTGGCCATTGCAATGAATTATTGAACCCAGCTGAGAAGAGAGTTTTGTAGGAAGAATGGCTGATATTTGGGTTTGTGGAGGTTAGAAGCTGGAAGCAAATGACATCTACCTCATAGCAATTAGCCTCATATTAGTCCTTTTAAAAGAAATTATATTTTGCAATTTCTGTAAGATTTAATTCAATTAATATGAAGTTGATAAATCAATAATAAAGTAAAAATAAAATATGGAAGAATGCAAGACCTAGGATTAAACGTCATCCTTTTAGGTTCTAAAAGATAGAATTGGACAAAGTGAGCTATGCCCCTTAAATAGAAATTAAAGCAATAAGGCATTAGTGGAAGTCAATGAACTTTAAAAAATGAGTTAAATTAATTCAAACATGTTGTAGTTAAGTGCCATTGAGTCAGTTCTGACTCAAAGCAACAGTATATAGAATTTCCAAGGAGAGGCTGGTGGGTTTGAACTTCTATCCTTGCAAGTATTAGTCCAAAGATTATCTTACCATGTTATACCAAGACTCATAGATTAATAAAATCAGAGTGTCACAGACAAAGGAAGCTTGAAAATTATCTATTCCAACCATAAACGTTACACTTAAATAAATACATAAATTCAAGAAAGTGTAGTGAGGGCAGGCCAGTAGAGTTACTTTTCCAAAATGAAGACCAGTAGATAAAAAAGCAGAAAGTACCACTATGATAAAAAAGTAGAAAGTAAAATTATGGATTTTTTTAAAACAAACATTAACATGTGAGAGTCCCAGATATCCTCCAATTGCTTAGGAATTTCTAGACTTCTGGGCAAGTGAACATGCAATGGAAATATTAGTAAAAGTGAATTTAGCAACTTGGAGAGATATGGTTGATGGGAGACAGAGATAGAAGCAAGTCCTTGATGAGGACAGAAAAACAAAACAAAACAGGACAAAAAAATAATAAGACAAGAACTGAGTTTGAAACAAATGAGTATGTTATCAGATTCATTAAGATAAGGTCAATTTCCCTGGAAATTAGAACTCAATTAATGGAGCTAGATTAGCAGCCAGTTTTCTACTAACTAATGATTCTAAGGGAGAGTATATAGTATGTTTTTAAAGAGTCATTGTCTTTGTAGGGGTTTTGGGGGATGCATATCACATGTTTACTCAAAGAGCATACATATGATAAGAGTTTTGCAAACTGCACAAACCCATTATTAATTTATATGTACATTATATGCATATGCACATTATTTGCGTAGGCAACACTAACTGCAGAGAAATATGGTTATTTTTAATAAGGTTCCAAGCTCTCATTTGAATAGAATAAGGGAATGACTAAAGATCTGACAATTAGAAAATAGCAGGTATAGAACGAGAAACCAGGTTTCCTGATACTGGGACTGATGGGTATTTCATGACTTTTTTGTTGTTGTTTAATGCTGAATATCCTTGAAGTGTAAGAATCAGGCAAATAATGTTTACTGCAGAGTATTATTTTAGATAATAATATTCAAATAAATAGTTTGCATCAACAAATAAAAATACTTAAAGCAAATTGATTAAAGTCATAGAAATATAGAACAAAAATTTAAATATCATATCTTAAAATTAGCATAGTATTTTTCTTCATCTTCATTAAACTCTAGTCTCATATGGATCAATATTTAAATTTTAAAAATATGAAACCATGGAACTAGAAGAATTATGGATTTTTTTAAGGAGGGAATGTTTTCTAAACATAAACACAAAACCCAGAAACACTATGAAAAAGATTCTTTTATTAACTTGGACAAGATTTCCTGCATGAAAATGCTGTAATCTGAGAAAAAAAAAATAAAAAATAAAACAAACAAATAGTCCAGGTAAATATATACGCAATAAATTTGACAGATAATATATATTTTTTATTTATTTGTATTTACCATAGCAATGTGTTTTTTATACAAATCAAATAGCAAAATAACCAAATAAAAGCAAGAAGTTTATAACATACAGGAGTAAGAACATCTAATTAACATAGTAAAGGAAAGCAAATCCCCATTCAGAAAGCAAGCAGAATGAAACAAAGGAAGCTCTCACAGTAGCAAGGATTGAATAGCTTTATAACAATAATGCTTGTCAGCACTTACTGCATTATCATTTTGAAGAAATGTTCTGGGAGTGACATTCCCTTTACAGTGTTAAACCAGAGTGGTTAAATAAAACAAGTTGCAGAATCTGATTTGATTTCACATTTGTGACTGTTTTGACTATTATACTAGATTACAGAGACTGAAATCTTTTGTCTACAGGAATTATTTATCAGAGTTAAAAACAAAAAAAAAACCCCAAAAGTACAATAAAAAAAATTCACCATTTTCACTAAATGCTATAATTTCTGAAGGAACTAATATATGGTTCATAGAAATGTAATATCAATGGAAGTATGCATCACTAACATTTAAATGTGCAAGAGTTGTCAACCCGTATGCCGAGCAAATTATCAGAGAAGCTGGGTTCTATGAAGAAAAACGTAGCATCAGGATTGGAGGAAGACTCATTTACAACCTGCAATATGCAGATGATACAACTTTGCTTGCTGAAAGTGAAGAGAACTTAAAATATTTACTGATAAACATCAAAGAGCACAGCCTTAGGTATGGATTGCATCTCAATCTAAAGAAAACAAAAATCCTCACCACTGGACCTATAAACAACAGTCTCATCAATAGAGAAAAGATTGAAGTTGTCAAGGACTTCATTCTTCTTGGATCAACTATCAACACTCATGGAAGCAGCAGTCATGAAATCAAACGACGTATTGCATTAGGCTAATCTGCTGCACAAGACCTTTTTAAAGTGTTGAAGAACAAAGATGTCAACTTGAAGACTAAGGTGCACCTGACCCAAGCCATGGTATTTTCAATAACCTCATATACATGTGAAAGTTTGACAGTGAATAAGGAAAACCATGGAAGAAATGATGCACTTCAGTTATGGTGTTGGAGGAGAATATTGAAAGTGCCATGGGCTTCCAAAAGAACCAACAGATCTGTGTTGGAAGAAGTATAGCCAGAGTGCTCCTTAGAGGCCAGGATGGCCAAACTTCGTCTCTCACATTTCAGGCATATTGTCAAGAGGGACCAATTGCTGGAGAAAGATATTATGTTTGGAAGGTAGAGGGTCAGAGAAAAAGAGGAAGACCCCGAGTAAGATGGATTGGCCAAGTAGCAGCATCACTGCACTCAAGCATGGTAACAGTTATGAGGTTGGCCCAGGATCGGGCAGTGCTTCATTCTGTTGTGCATAGGGTTGCTATGAGTCAGTATTGACTCGATGGCATCTAACAACACCAACAACATTTAAATACTTCAAGCTTTTTCAGCTACCACTCTTCTTCTAAAAGCTATACATACGAAATAATAATTACTGTGCTCCAATATTTGTTAAGTTCATCATATTGCTTTAATGATAATGAAAAGTATGAATCCTCCAAACTACTTTTTAAGTAATTATATAATATCATGAGAAAATGAAATTCCATTAAAGTATATGGTTAACTGAAAACATATAGTTAATATACCAAAATGAAAACATCGATATTTACCCATTTTAAGTGTGAGCATATGATCAAGAAACAGTGATACTGAAGGAGGTAGTTCAATGTGCAGTGAAGGCATTAGGAAAGAACATGGCTCTGGAAATTGATGAAATATAAATTGAAATATTTTAATAAACTGATGCAGCAATGAAAACACTCACTCACTTATGCCATGTAATTTCAAAGAGAGCTAGCTACCTGGCCAACTGATTGGAAGAGATCAATATTTGTACCCATTCCAAAGAGAGGTGACCTAACAGAATGTGGAATTCATTGCACAAAATCATTAATATAGCATGCAAATAAATTTTTCTAAAGACAATTCAAAAATGGCTGCAACAGTAAACTGACAGGAAATAGGGGTTTAAGCAGGATTCAGATGAGGGCATAGAACAAGGAATATCATGGTTGACATCATATGGATGTGTTTTACTGGCTATACACAGGCTTTTGACAGTGTGGATAATGACAAGCTATGGGTAGCAATGAGGAGAATAAGTATTCCAACACACTTAATTGTGCTCATAAGGTACCTGTGCATAGACCAAGAGGCAGCCATTCAAGCAGAACTAGGGGACACTGAATGGTTTAATTAGGAAAGGTTTGTGCCAGGGTTGTGTAATTCCTCCATAATTATTAAATCTGTATGATGAGCAAATAATCAGAGAAGCTGGATTATGTGAAGGACATGGCATCAGGATTAGTGAAAGGCTTATTAATAACTTGCAATATGCAGATGATACAACCTTGCTTGCTGAAAGCCAAGAGGATTTAAAATACTTACTGATGAAGATCAAAGATCACAGCCTTTGGTATGGATTGCACCTCAATGTAAAGAAAACCAAAATCCTCACAACTGGATCAATAAGTAGCATCATGAAAAGTAGAGAAAAGCTTCAAGTTATTGAAGACTTCACTTTACTTGGACACACCATCAACACTCATGGAAGGAGCAGTTAAGCAAGTAGACAAAGTACTGCATTAGGCAAATCTGCTGCACACAATCTCTTTAAGTGTTCAAGAGCAAAGATGTTA
>NW_006408586.1:14783168-14784870 GCF_000296735.1 Chrysochloris asiatica
AAAAAAATGTACTGCAATCAGCCTCTGATGTTGTTAAGTACCGTGGAGTCAGTTCCAACTCATAGTGATCCTGCATAGGGTTTCCTAGACTGTAAATCTTTATGGGAGCAGAACGCCTCATCTTTTTAATGCAACCTCTAATCAGTTGCATTAAAAAAATTCTAAAAAACTTATACTAGTAAATCAGGTTATTCTTATTAAAACACACATATATACAGTTGTTAAAATGATAATCATAGCTAATTTGCACACACATAATACTAGGGTAAATGAAAATGTGCTGCTATAAGATTGCAGAAACCTTTAAGATATGTCAAAATATAAAGCTATGGCTTCTCAACAAATCCTCTATTTAGGTCTATATGGTGGGGTTTCAAAAAAATTCATGGAAATATTTCAATATATTTTAATTCCACTTTTTTGGAAAACATTTTGAAGCTCTCTCTTGCTCTAAGTTTTCCTGAAGAATTCTGTGCTTTTTGTTTTACACCAAATCTAAATAGTAATTTGGTATCTTTTAGGTATTCGAATCATGTTCCTTTTAAATGTACTTTGAATTTAGGAAACATAAAAAGTATGAAATGGTAAGATAAAGACTATAGGGTAGACAGGGTAACATTTCCCTTGGAAATTCTCAAAGGACATCTCTTGCTTGTAGAAGAATGAGAAGATGCATTTTCGTCATAGGAAAAAAGAAAAAAAAAAAAAAAATCTTGATGCAACTAACCTGGTCTTTTTCTCACCAATGAAGTTTTCAGCTGTCTTAAAATTCACTCATAAAAAGCTCCTGTCATCATCTAGTGCCATTTGAGAAACTCTAAGATTACCCCTTGGTAATCCTGAAAAAAAAATAAGTCATCATAACCTGAGATGACCTTTAATTTAGCTGGTAGAGCAAAATCCTTGGGAGTCACTGTTTTGATTTTACCTGGCTCACTGAATCATATTGGTTAAGCTGCACTCATTCTTAGTTATGATAAATTCCATTAAGATCATCTTCATTAATTTTCATCTTACTTAAAAGACTAAAGAATAGATCAAATCTTTGACCTAGCCTATTTTCACAAAACAGTTTTGTCACCCAATAAGAGGAATGCTTTCTCAGGCTAAGATACTTGCTCAACATGGAAAATGTAGAACCATAGGTGATTCTAACTTGAGTATTTAACATATTAGTGGCAATCCTATGGTCTTCTTCCACCGGTTTCTGGTTTTCAGTCACAGTCTTCATTCATCAAGGTTGACAGTTATCTCTGTCTTGACTCATCTTTAAGATCTTCTTGAATAACATTTCTGTCAGCATTTTCTGTTTTGTTTTTAAAGCTGCAGTGATTTGGGAAGATGTCCACTTGAGATTTGGTAAAAATTTTGATATTTGTTCTGACCTCAAAAAGGCACTTTTTTTTATTTTAATGGCACCTGAAGGAAATTAAGACATGTATTGCTGAAAGAACTAGTCTGCAGTTATCCACTAATTTCAGAGACATGTTTAAACATGATTTGTTTGTAATAAACAAGTGTATATATGAACTGGGTTCTTAACAATATTACTGTCTGAATTATCCATATACCTGTGGTCATTATGTGAAAAGATTATTCAATATTTTTATTATTAATGAACTATAAAGTATACTCTTAATTAGTATGTACTCTTAAAATTGTGTTCAGAAAGCAGTAAACTCACCAGCTATTGATACTAGTT
>NW_006408586.1:14785534-14786378 GCF_000296735.1 Chrysochloris asiatica
TTAAAGCCCTAAATGTAAAATTTAGACTATAGAAATCTTCAATGAAAAATAGGTACAAATTTAATGGTTATAACACATGGCATAAGATCAAATATTACTGAAAACATACAAACTACAGAAGGCAAAATAGATGACTTGTTAGGTACCATAGAGTCAGTTGAAATTTTAAATTACTGTCTTCTGCCAGTTTATTTTGACAGCACACAAATGAAAAACAGTTCTTAATGCATACACAAACAGTTTCAATTGGTACCTATGTTTCATTAAGCTTATTAGGAAATCATAGGATCCTTTTTGTTGTATTCATTCTAATATCTGAAATGTTAATGGAGAATATGATTTCCTTAATGGTCAATCACAAACCTAAACAAGACTCCCATTCTTTATTATTAATAAATTCTTTATTATGTAAAATAAGCAGTATTTTAACATCAACCCACACACTGCTTATAATGGTTGTAATCGGATTGATATTTTACAACATTTTTTTTTCTCAAGAGCATAAGTAGTATATAATTCAATATGCCACATGTATAGAAGTATAGTCATTTTCAAGATTTTATTCAAGTGGCTGGACCTAAGTTAAAACAAGCCAATGCAAATAAAGACCAGTGCAGAGCTATAGTCTTTCAAACCAAGAGATGTCTATAGCAAGCACTTAATACTTATAAGGAGAGTTTACTTTGAATTTTTCAAATTTTGGTTTTTTTAGTTTTTATTGTGAATTGAGTGAAAGCAGGACAGATCATCAATTTTACATTCACCAAATCATATTTTTTTCATTGCAATGATTATAATTCCCTCCATGTTCCATCAGTTAACAGTATTTCTCCATATACACTTT
>NW_006408586.1:14788331-14788779 GCF_000296735.1 Chrysochloris asiatica
TTCATCTATGTTATGTGGTAGCTTACAGCTTCCTTGTTATTCTCCAAGGTAGCATAATATTCCATTGTGCAGATGTACTAAAGTTGGTTTATCCATTCTTCCATTGAAGGGCATTTAGGCTCTCTCCATCTTTTTGTTTTGTGAATAGTGCTGCTATGAATACTGGAGTGCACATATCTACTCTTGTTATGGCTCATATTTCCTGTGGATATATACCAAGTAGATGAATTTCTGGATCTTAAGGTATTTCTTTTCCCAACTTTCTGAGGAAGTGCCATACTGTTTTCCAGAGTGGTTGGACTATTTTACAATCCCACCAGCAATGTAGGAGTGTCCCAGTCTCTCCACACCCTTGCCAGCATTTATTTTCTTCTGTATTTTTTTAATTTTGCTGTTATTGCTATTATGTTATAATATGTCATTGTTGTTATGATATAATATGTCATTG
>NW_006408586.1:14789429-14790987 GCF_000296735.1 Chrysochloris asiatica
AAACCAACAGGTCTGTGTTGAAAGAAGTACAGCCAGAGTGCTCCTTGGAGGCCAGGATGGCCAAACTTCTTCTCTTATACTTTGGACATATTGTCAGGAGGGGCCAGTCACTGGAGAAGGATATTATGTTTGGTATGGTGCAGGGTCAGAAAAAAAGATGAAGACCCCCAGTGAGATGGATTGGCCAAGTGGCAGCATCAACACACTCAAGTGTGGCAACAATAGTGAGGTTGGCCCAGGATTGAGCAGTGTTTCATTCTGCTGTGCATAAGTAGCTATGAGTCGGTACCGACTCAATGGAACCTAACAACAACAACAACAATTATCCATTTTGTCTTCTTTTGTTGGTGTACATTTCACGGTATTTGGTAGTCTGTGTGTGCCCTGTATTGATAGTGGTGGTGTGCCGTAGAGTTGGTTCTGACTCATAGAGACCCTGTATCTGGTTTCCAAGGCTGCAAATCTTTAGGGAGCAGAAAGCCTCACCTTTCTCCCCCAGTACGGCTAGTAATTTCGAACTTCTGATCTTTTAGCAGTCCGGCCCATGACAACAATTAGAGCCCTTAAAGTTGTCACTATTTTTTCATTGATGACCTTTATAATTCTGGGATTCACTTTTAGGTCTCTAATCATGCTGTGTTGGTTTTTGTATATGGCTTCATGTAAAGGTGTTGTTTCAATTTTTTGCATATCGATTTCCAGTTCTGCCAGCACCATCTGTTAAAGAGATTATGTCTTCCCCATTTAATGTACTTTGACCTTTGTCAAAATCAGTTGGTTATATGTGGATGGGTTAATTTCTGGATTTTCAATTCTGCTCCATAGATCTATGTATCTTTCGTTGTACCAATACCAGGTTGTTTTGACCACTGAAGCCATGTAGTAAATTTTGAAATCAGGAAGTGAGAGGCTTCCAACCTGGTTCTTCTTCTTAATCAATGCTTTGCTTATCCTGAGTCTCTTTCTTTTCCATATAAAACTTATAATTGTTTTTTCATCTCTCTAAAGAATATCATTGGAATCTGGAATCAGATTGCATTATATGTATAGATTGCTTTGGGTAGTATTGACATTTTCATCTTATTAAGTCTTCCTATTCAGGAACATGGTGTATTCTTCAATTTTTTAAGTCACGTTTTGGTTTCTTGTAGTAGTGTTTTGTAGTATTCTTTGTATAAGTACTTTGCTTCTCTGGTTACATTTATTCCTAAATATTTCATCCTTCGAGCGGCTGTTGAAAATGAAATTGCTTTCCTAATTTCCTTTTCAGCATTGTCTTTATTAGTATAGAGGAATCCAACTGATTTTTGTCTGTTTTTCTTGTGCCCTACCACTTTGCTGAATCTTATAAATAGTTCCTGTATTTTTTATTGCCGAGTCTTTGGGATTTTCTATGCATAGCTTCATATCTCTGCAAATAAAGTTTTACTTCCTCTTTGCCAATTTGGATGCCTTTAATTTCCCTATTTTGCCTTATAGCTCTGGCTAAGTCTCTGGTAGCATAGTGGTTACGAATCGGGCTGCGAACCTTAAGGTCAGCGGTTTGAAACTACCAGCC
>NW_006408586.1:14791302-14794019 GCF_000296735.1 Chrysochloris asiatica
TTGGATTTTGTCAAATGTTTTTTCTGTATCAATTGATATAATCATGTGTTTCTTTTCCTTTTTCTTATTTATATGGTGGATTATATTTACTGTTTTTTAATGTTGAACCATCCTTTCATCCCTGGTATGAATCTCACTTGGTCATTATGCATTATTTTTCTGATATGCTGTTCAATTCTGTTGGATAGGATTTTGTTGATAATTTTTGCATCTATGTTCATGAGGGATATTGGTCTGTAGTTTTCTTTCTTAGTTATGTCCTTCCCTGGTTTTTGGTATGAGGTTTATCCTTGCTTCATAGAATGTATTATAAAGCTTTCATCCTCCTCTGTATTCTGGAATAATTTGAGTAGAATTGGTGATAGCTCTTCCCTGAAATTTTGAAAAAATATACCAGCAAGGCTATCTGAACCTGGAAATTTTGGTTGGTAGTTTTTTGATGACCTGATCAATTTCTTCCTTTGTAATAGGTCTGTTCAAGTTTTCTACTCCACTTTTTGTAGTATAGGTAGGTCGTAGTTTTCTAAGAATGTATCCATCTCATCTAGATTTTCGAATTTATTGGAGTACAACTCTTTATAGCATTCTGCTATTATCCTGTTTATTTCTATTGGTTCTGTTTTGACATCACCCATGTTGTTTCTTATGCATGTTATCTGTGTCTTTTTCCCTCTTTTCCTTTTTTTGGGTTTAGGTTTGCCAATGGTTTGTTATTATTAATTCTTTCAAAGCACCAGCTTCTTTTTCTGTTGATTCTTTCTATAGCTTTTTTTCTTTTTTCTTCTGGTTTATTTCTGCTCTAATCTTTATTAATTCCTTTCTTCTATTTACTGTAGGTTTACATTGCTGCTTTGTTTCTAGTTGTTAAAGATGTTGTGTTAATGTGATGATTTTGGTTCTTTCTTCTTTTTGGATGTGTGCATTTATTGCAATAAATTGTCCTCTCAGCACTGATTTTGCTGAGCCCAAAACATTTTTTTATGTTGTGTTTTCATTCTCATTTGTTTCCAGGAATTTTGTGAATTCACATTTTATTTCTTCTACTACCCAGTCGCTTTTAAGCAGGGCATTATTCAGTTTCCATGTATTTGACTTTATTTCCTTAGTTTTCCTATTGTTTATTTCTAGTTTTATAGCATTGTGGTCTGAGAAGAAGCTTTGTAGTATTTTGATGTTTGTAAATTTATGGAGGCTTGTTTTGTGGCCTAACACATGGTCAATTCTGGAGAATGTTCCATATGTAATGGAAAAGAATGTGTATTGTGCAGTTGTTGGGTTGAATGCTCTGGATACATCTATGATGTCCAGTTGGCTTATTGTGTTGTTTAGTTCCATCTATGTCTTTGTTGAATGTCTTTCTGGTTGTTCTATACTTTTTTTAAAGTGCTGTATTAAAATCTTCCACTATTATTGTTGATTTGTCTATTTCTTTCTTCAAATTTATTAATGTTTTATTTCTATACTTTGGAGCTCTTTCATTTTAAGCATAGATATTTATGATGGTTATGTCATCTTGTTTAATTGTCCCTTTAATCATGAGATAATGTTCATCCTTATCTATTATTCTTGGTTTTACCCTAAAGTTTATTTTATCAGAGATTAATGTTGCCACTCTTGCTCATTTTTTATTGCAATTAGCTTGATATACTTTTTGCACCCTTTGACTTTTAGTCTGTTTTTATCTTTGTGTATGAGGTGTGTCTCTTTCAGACGGCATATTGAAGGATCTTATTTTCTTATCCATTCTGTGAATTCACATTTTATTTCTTCTACTACCCAGTCACTTTTAAGCAGGGCATTATTCAGTTTCCATGTATTTGACTTTATTTCCTTAGTCTTCCTATTGTTTATTTCTAGTTTTAAGAGACTCTCGGTCTCTTAACTGGTACATTAAAAGTGTTTACATTAAGTGTAATTATCAATAGTTATGGATTAATTGCTGTAATTATGTTTGTTGTTTTTGTAGTGCTACTGATTTCTTTGTTGTTTGTGTCTTCTGTGCTGAGTTCATGTTTTTTGTGTTTTCTTGTCAGTTTCTTCATAATTTTAATGTTTCCATATACTTCTTGGATTCTTATTTTCTTGGTATGTTGTGATATAAATTTCCTTTGTGGTTTATTCCATTAACTTTTCTTTCCATTTAGGACACTCATTTTATCCTGTAATACACCTGACCTTCTCACCACCTGGATCTCTGTTCCTTTTTGTTTACCATCTTTCACATTGTAATTGTTTTCATCATAGACTAACCTCCCAGATCCTCTGAATTTGGTCTTATAGTTTTGTTCTGTTCTGGACGCTTCCTTTTGTCGATTGTGTTCCAGTTTGTGCTCTGGTTGTTGTCTGTTCTTGTTGGTTTTCAGTCTACAGAAATCCCTCTAGGATGTTTCACAGCACAGGGTTGGATTTGGCTAAATCCCTTAGCTTCTGTTTATCCTGGAATATTTTGATTACAACTTCGTATTTGATTGACAGCATTGCTAGGTAGATGATTCTTTTTTTTTTAAGTTTTTTTTTTGTGAGGTTTACATGGGAGAACATCAGCTTTACATCCATCCTATCATATTTCATTTCATTGCAATGGTTACTGTACCCTCCATGCATCATCATATGACCCCAAAGGGTACACCATACACGACCCCCTCCAGCTGGCAGCACACAGCCCTTCTCCCTCCCTGAGTCCAGTGTCCCCAGATGCTCTATCTGTCCACGTCATC
>NW_006408586.1:14799444-14800614 GCF_000296735.1 Chrysochloris asiatica
TCACTATAACTCAGAACTGACAAGATGGCACTTAACAATTGCAGTAACAGACAATGTAATATTAACTGATAAAACTTAACTATGAATCATTTTAGGATCCCAGGAGCCTTTAAAATTTTTAACTAACTTGAACTAGAAGTTATGCAATAATTCTTAGTAGAAAAGAGCTAAAAGGAATTTAAACTTTATCATGAAAAGAACAGTAAGTTATGACTGAATTTAAAATTGTCTATAAATGATCTTTTGCTATTGTGTGTGTTAGTAGTTTCCAATTAATTTGGCCAGTACACAACACAATGAAATAATTCTTGTGTCTGGACAGTCTTCAAAATTATTGTTATTTTTGAGTCCATTGTTATTATCACTGTGTCAATCCATCTTGTTAAGTTTCTTCTTCTTTTTTTAGTGACTCTCTACTTTTACAATCATGATATGCTTCTCAAGGGACTGTTTCCTTCTAAAAACATAAACAAAGTATGAAAGACAAAGTCTTGCTTTTCTTGCTTCTAAGTTTCAATACAGCGAACTTCTTCCAAAACAAATATCTCCATTATTGTAGAGACCATGTTCAATGTTCTATTCCAATGTCATAATTCAAATGTTTTGATTCCTTACTATCTTCCTTATTGACTGTACCATGTTACCATATATTTAAGACAATTGAATATACCATGGCCTGTATCAGGTGCATCTGAATCCTCAAAGTGACATCTTTGTTCTGAATCTCTTTACAGTAGTGTTTTTGCAGAAGATTTGGTTAATGAAATATGACATTTGATTTTTTGACTGTTGCTTGCATGAACATTAGTTGCAGATTCAAGTAAAATTAAATACTTAACAACTTCAACATTTTCTCTATTTATCATTATGTTATTTATTGGACCCTACTTTTCGTCTGTCAGTTTGTCATACTATGGTGGCTTGCATGTTGCTATGATACTGGAAGCTTTGCCTCTGGTATTTAAATATCAAGAGGGTCACACATGGTGGACAGGTTTCAGAGAAACTTCCAAGATTAAGCAGACTAAGAAGAAGGAGAGGAAGAATTATAAAGAGTTGGCCACTAAAATCCTTATAAGTAGCTGTAGAATATTGTTTGATATAGTGCCAGAAGATGAACACTTCAGGTTTGAGGGTAATCAAAATATGACTGGGGAAGAGCCACCTATT
>NW_006408586.1:14801484-14802718 GCF_000296735.1 Chrysochloris asiatica
TTTTTTTTTTTTCACTTTTTTTGCTCCTGAACCCTGGGTGTCCTCACATGGGTAGGAGTGCACCCCAAAAGAGTCAAGCATTGTGCCCACAGAGTACAATTTTCACACTGCACAGAGGGGAAGTTTCTGAAAATCCCATCAGTTCCAGAGGCTAATCCTCTGGTGGCTTTGTATGACATCTGAGTCTGGGATTTAGCCCAAAAGTTGACTATCCTACTTTGGCAGGAGCCTTTATTCCTGCCTTATCAAACAAGACACAGCAGGTCTGGCCATACAGCGAAACCATATTTTCACCCTGTAGAACCTCAACATGAAAGTCAAGAGCCAACAAAAACTGCTGGTTTGGAACTGCACAATACCCACTAACAATTTGGCATATACAAGGATGCAGTCATTTTGAGAATCTTGCAGTGCATATGCAGCACATTGGACAATATCTTTGCTATTCCATGTCAGTAATGTTTTACTAAAGGTAATACAGAAACAGCTGTAAGCATACATTGATAGAGAACTTCCAAAGGTCCAAGCCGGATACAGAAGAGGCCATAGAATGAGGGATATCATTGCTGATGTCAGATGGATCTTGGCTGAAAGTAGAGAATACCAGAAAGATGTTTGCCTGTGGTTTATTGACTACGCAAAAGCCCCTTCAATTGTTTGGATCATGACAAGCTATGAACAACATTGCAAAGTATGAGTATTTCTGAACACTTAATTGTGCTCATGAGGAATCTGTACCTGGACCAAGAGGCAATTATTTAAACAGAACATGGGAATGCTGAATTTAAAATTAAGAAAGGTGTGTGACAGTGTTGTATTCTTCCATCATACTATCCAAACTTTATGCAGAGAAATAATCTAAGAAACTGAGTTATATGAAGAAAAACGTGGCATCAGGATTGGAAGAAGACTCATTAACAACCTGAGATATGCAGATAATACAACCTTGCTTGCTGAAAGTGAAGAGGACTTCAAATACTTACTGAAGAAGAGAAAAGACCACAGTCTTTGGTATGGATTGCATTTCAATGTAAAGAAAACAAAAATACTCACCACTGAACTAATAAACAACACTCTTATCTACTGAGAAAAGGTTGAAATCATGAGGACTTCATTCTTCTTGGATCTACTATCAACATTCATGGAAGCAGCAGTCAAGAAATCAAGTGATGTATTGCATTAGGCAAATCTGCTGCACAAGACATTTTTAAAGTATTGAAGAGCAAAGATGTCA
>NW_006408586.1:14803761-14804879 GCF_000296735.1 Chrysochloris asiatica
TGAAAACACATCAAACTCTTACAAATGTCCAAGAAGCAACAGAATATCTCAGTACATGTCCAGAAACAGAAAAGAGTAACTGAGACAAATGAGCTGGAGGTAGTTATAGATTTCTCATTAGAAGGACAGAAGGCATTTTATCTGCCTGAGAAGGAATTCAGAAGAATGATATTGAGACACAAACAAAGGCTTCAAAGAGAGGTGGATGAAAATAAGGAAGAAGTTAAGAAAGTGCTACAGGAAAAAATCAAACAAGATAGATATTCCATTGGAAATAATTTAAAACCAGCAAAAAGGGGTCCAAATGATTAATAATAAGTTATAAGATATGGACAATACAGTGAAAAGACAAAGGAGTAAAATTGAAGAGACAGAAGCCAGAACCAGCAAGCTGGAAGATAAATCTCTCAATATTGCTAAGATAGAAGAAGAAGCAGAAAAAAAGAATAAAAAAATCAGAACAGTGTCTAAGATTCATGTTGGACAACATGAAGATGAATAACAAGAATTATTGGCATTCTGAAACAGGAAGAATAGCAGAAGGCCACAGAGGTGATAGTTGAGATGCTTCTGGAAGAATATTTCCCTAGCATCTTGGAAGATGAGAAGATAAGAATTCAAGAAGTTGAATGAACCCCAGGAAAGATGGACCCCAAAAGAAAATCACAAAGACATACTGTAATCAATCTCTCCAAAATCAAAGGCAAAGAGAGAATCCTGAAAGCAGCTATGGAAAAGAGAAGTTTTACTTACAAAGGCAAGGAAATCAGATTAAGGTCTGGTCTGAAGATAAGATAAATCATGAAGATAAGAAGGCAATAGGAAGACATATATAAAACCCTAAAAGACAAAAAACAAACAAACAAAAACTGGCAACCAAGAATTGTCTAATCAGCAATACTGTCAATCAAATAGGATGGTACAATTAAACATTCCAATATACACAGAAGCTAAGATCCTTTACCAAAGCCAATCCAGTGCTTCAAAACATCTTAAAGTAACTTCTTTGTACTGAAATCCAGCAAACAGACAACAACCAGAGATTAACAAATGTGGCAACACCACCCAGAATTCAGTCAACAGATAGCAGAGTTTAGAAAACAACAAAATTACAAGAA
>NW_006408586.1:14808584-14810844 GCF_000296735.1 Chrysochloris asiatica
ATACTTAAAGGTTTAAAATCAGGAAAGGCATGAGCCAGGGTTATGTTTTCACCATACTTAATCAACCTATATTCTAAGCAAATAACCTGTGAAGCTGGTTATGTAATCAGGATTGGAGGATTGGAGGAAGATTATGCAGTCAGGATTGGAGGAAGATTCATTAACAAGCTGCACTGTGCAGATGATTCAACCTTGCTTGCTGAAATCTATGAGTACTTAATATACTTACTGATGAAGATCAAAGACCACAGCCTCAACATAAAGAAAATTAGGATCCTCACAATGGACCAATGAATAATATGATAAATGGAGAAAAGATTAAAGTTGTGAAATACTTCATTTTGCTTGAATTGACAAATAAACTCTCATGAAATCATTGTGAAGAAATCAAGTAACATAGTTAATTACACAAATTTGCGGAACAGTATCTCTTTAAAGTGTTCAAGAGCAAAGATGTCAGTTTGAGAACTAAGGTGTGCCTGAGCCAAGCCATAGTATTTTCAATAGCCTCATATGAATGGGAAAGACCATAGAAGAAAGGTGTCAGTGAAAAAAAACACACAAAAAGATGGACTAATGCAGTGGCACCAGTAACAGGCTCAAATATAACAATTGTGAGGATAACGCAGGATCTAGTAGTGGTTCATTCTGTTGTGCATAGGGTCATTATGAATTGGAACCCATTTGATAGCACCTAACAAAATCAACAACAGGAAAATACTGAGTAATTCAGGAAGCATCAGGAGGAGATTGAAGGAATATACAACCCTATGCAAAAAAGAATTGTTCTATTTTCAATTATTTCCACGGGTACCATATGAGCCAGAACAAACTGTATTGCAGGAAGAGGTCCAAGCTGCACTGAGGACACTAACAAAAATTGATATAATGACAGAAAATCCAAATCTACATAATATAGGCAATGTGAAATTTCTCATATGTAGTATGTAGTATTTTGAATAAAAAAGAAAAACAACTGAATTCATAATGGAATAAATTATCTTAAATACTATCAATGAAACTAGTTTCTAAGCTAAAGATAATAGCAGAGGAAGTTAGTGAAGTGGTAATAAAACAAGAAATGAGGCAGAGAAAACTGCCCCACCCCCTAAAAATAGAAAGCTTTTTGCAATGATGACTTTAAAAAGATACAACTTTAGCAAATTATACAAATATCCTACATAAACAAAAGTGAAATGAGGATGAGAATACAATTTTTGCTTCCCTGAAAAGGTGATACAATAGGGATATTATCAAAGTGCTTCAAAAAACTTATGATAGTGTCAGCATTTCAGCAGTCTTCCTATATTTCCTAGTAATCAGAACTAGTATCTACTGAAAGATAGTAAAACTATTTCAGAAACAGAGTAAGTATAATTTCATGAAACTGATGTCTAAATCAGAATGTATATATAGTTAGGAATCCTGGTGTGCTGGAATAGGATAAGCCCTGTGTTGCTAACTGCATGGTCAGCAGTTTAAACCCACCTTAGAAATTAGGATCTAAGCCATTCCTCTGAAACTCTATACAAGTTCACTGTGAGTTGGAACTGACACAGCTGCACTTAACAACAACAATATATAACACCAAAACAGGAAATACAGAAAAGACCAAATTATATAGATTGAGTTCCTATAATTTATCAAAAATTAAGTGATGTTACAGACTAATAATAATTTCAAAAATATTTTGCTTCTCATCGTCTAGCATATAAAAATATAAAATTGAATTTACTAGTAACAATATTTATAAATTTTTGTAACTGTTGTAGAATGCTATGAATGATTATTATAAAATAAAAACTTTAAGAAAACTATATTGATTTTATAAAGTAAGTGCTAAAATTTAGAAAATTGGTGTTTATAAAAATAATAGCAATAGAACATAAGACATTATATATAACAGCTATTACATTATAATGTTGTTACTGTTAAGTGCCTTCAAGTCAGTTCCCACCCATAGCAACCCTATATATGGTTTATGAGGAGCTGCTGGTGAGTTTGAACTGCCAACCCTGCAGTTCAAAAAGACTGCAGTTAAATGCATTAACACACAGCACCACACCAGGACTCAATACAATATAGGCATATAGATGTATAAAGAATCTAATATATAAAACAACAAATATTATACACAGCATAAAAACAAAAAAATTTTACTCACTGTTGCATGCTCACATGCTATGATAGCACAAAAATAGAAAACTTTGTTACATAATTGGTAAATGGATGGCTGTGTGGATTTAAGAATGGATTAAAG
>NW_006408586.1:14812124-14813710 GCF_000296735.1 Chrysochloris asiatica
TCATAGTGAAAAGCTGTGAATATTGCCAAATTATATATTTTTATAAGTAAAATTAAGATTACTCTAAAGAGAAGGTAGAAAGCAATTTCTGAGAGCTATCTGTTTTGCCAGACCACTCCACAATTTACTGGAACTATGTCAAGTGGCAAATTGAAGCTGTCCTCTACCCTCATTGGCCCCCAACAAGAATACAAAGCTGTGGGGCAAAGGCAAAAAGATCAGTAGTTGGAAAATATGGCCTTGGTGATAGAAAAGATGCTGGAGATCACATGATAGAATTCTGCAAAATCAATGATTTGTTCATTTCAAGTACTTTCTTTAGACACCATAAGAGACTACTATACACACGAACTTCGCCAAATGGAATATATAGAAATCAAATTGACTACGTCTGCAGAAAGAGATGATGGAAAAGGCCCATATCATCAGTCAAAACAAGTCCAGGGGCAGATTGTGGAACAGATCATCAATTTCTCATATGCAAATTCAAACTGAACTGAAGAAAATGAAAACAAGATTATGAGAGCCAAAATATGACCTTGAATATCCCACTTGAATTTGTTCTTGCTAGTTGCCATCGAGTCATACCAGTCAAAAGCAACCTTATGCACAGCAGAATGAAACACTTCCTGATCCTGGGCCAACCTCACTATTGTTGACACGCTTGAATCCATCGATGCTGCCACTTTGGATAATTCATCTTGTTGGGGGTAGTCCTCTTTTTCTCTAACCCTCCACCTACCAAACATGGTATCCTTCTCCAGTGACTGTTCCTTCCTGACAATATGTCCATAGAATGAGTGACAAGTTTGGCCATCTTGGTCTCTAAAGAGCACTCTGGCTGCACTTCTTCCAAAACGCATCTATTGGTTCTTTTGGCAGTCCATGGTACTTTCAATATTTTCCTCCAACACCATAACTCAAAGGCAGCAATTCTTCTATGGTCTTCTTTATTCACTGTCCAGCTTTCACATGCATATGAGGTTATTGAAAACACCATGACTTGGGTAAAGCTATATCAATTTATTAAAGGGCAACTTAGTCCTCAAGCTGACATCTTTGCTCTTCAACACTTTAAAAAAGGTCTTGTGTAGCTTGTCATGATCCACACAATCAAAAGCCTTTGCATAGTCACTAAAACACAGGGAAGCATTTTTCTGATATTTTGTGCTTTCAGCCAAGATCCATTGGACATCAGCAATGATATCCCTCTTTCCACAGCCTCTTCTGAATCTGGCGTGAACCTCTGGAAGTTCTCTGTCAATGTATGATTGTAGTCATTTGTATATTACGTTTAGCAAAACTTTACTCACATGGGATATCATAGAGATTGTCCTATTATTTCCACATTCTGTTGGGTCACCTTTCTTTGGAATGGGCATAAATATGGATCTCTTCCAGTCAGTCAGCCAGATAGTTGTCTTCCAAGTTTCTTGGCATAGATGAGTGAGTGCCTCCTAGGCCGTCTCACTTTCTTAAAAGATTTCAATTTTTATTCCATCAATTCCCGATGACTTGTTCTTTGCCAATTCCTGCAATGCACCTGGGACTTCCTCCTTCAGTATCATTGGCTCTTGATCATATGC
>NW_006408586.1:14814895-14818350 GCF_000296735.1 Chrysochloris asiatica
AAAAAAAAAAAAAAATTACACATACACACCCAAAAAATACTTTACTCATGTACCTCCATAATTACAGAATCTATTAACTGTTCGATACTTTCACAATGAGTTTCTATCTTACCTTTTTCCAGCTTCCTCATGTATAATTACTATTAAGTGCCCTTGTGTCAGTTATAACTCATAGAGATCCTATGCACAAAACCCTGCTCAGTCCTGTGCCATTCTCACAATTGTTATTATGCTTGAGCCCATTGTTGTTACAATTGTGTCACTTCATCTTATTTGGGGTCCCTCCTAGTTTTTGCTGACCCTACCAGAAAACTGGGGTCCTAGTGTGGCATCGAATGATCATGCTGTGGACCGGAAGGTAAATTTGAACCACAGAATCAGCAATTCAAACCCACCAGTCACTCATTGGAGACCCTATAAAAGGTTGTTGTGAGTTAGAAACAACTTGACATCACTTAACAACAACAGGAAACTGGATATGATTTAAATCTCAGCTTTATTTCAAAGGGTAGGGTGGGCCCATAAAGAGTTAAAAATGAGAATTGTGGAGTTAGAATTTTGAGATTTATATTTATGAATAAAACCAGAAAATCCTATTGGTTAGATATTAATATCATCTAAAATTTATACTACACTTAAGGTGTATAATATTTCTTCTTTCTGCAGAGCTACAGTAAGAAGTAAATTTTGTTGATATTCTTACTTTAGAAATTGTGAACTGAGACACTTGCTAAACATCTCAAGTTGAATGAATGGCAGAACCTGAACATATGGTTTGAGTCTAATCAGCCTACTATTTACTATGTAGCATTGCCTATGCCTAAGTGGAATAAGAAATGAAAAAAAAAGCTTACCAAGAATTAGTGTGTGTTTTTCCTCTCACCAAAGTTGCATGTATTTTATATTCTTCTAAAAATGTCATTTTAATGGAAAATTCTCAGAAATTCAATTTAAGATATGAGAAAGAAGATTCATTTTTTTTCACCAAATTCATTAATCAATTATAAATAATTAGCTTTCCAAAGGATCTAGTTCTTTTTCTAAAACTAAAACAAATACTGAAGCTTACATTAACTCAAACAGTAATAAATTCTTTAGTTTAAATTTTATAAAGATTTCAAGAGAAGTTTAGTTTATAAACATATAAGAATCGTATTCATTAATTAAATTGTTTAACTACCTCAATAGTTAAGTAGTAGTAATAATTTAATGAGATTTTTCTTAACAATATAAAACAATTGTTCTGGTAGTCACAAACATGTAACCATATTCTGTTCACCAAGAAATTCAGAATTTGGATTAGAAATGATCGTTTTTATTTTTATTATCTATATAAAGACACTTATTAGAAATTAAATCACACTGAATATATGATGAAACAGTGCATTAAATAAAAATAAAGTTTCATCAAGCTCTACCTTATTCCTTTAATAGTCATGATATTGTGGAAAGAAATATTTTGCAGAAAAGAGACACTCCACAATCTATAAACTTATTAAGAAGGGGAAAAAAAAAAAGTTAATATCATCAAGTTCAATGTCCTAGAAATTTTAATTTAAATAAATCAGGCTTGTGCCTTACCAAAATTATTCTGAAAAACTTCCCAGGTGATTCTAACATGCTTTAAAACAAAATTTAAAAAATGAGAAGATATGCTACTGCCTATTTTTAAATATGTAGTAAGATGATAATCAATAATAAGAAATGTCATATGCATAACATTAAAATGCATAATTCTGAACTATGTCAGCATATTTTTAAAATGATCTGGGATTGTATATTAAAATAGTTGTACATTACTGCTTTCTGCAAGTTCACTGATTTTAGTTGAGAGTCATTTCTTATATTTTCAGAAAGATACTTTTAAAATATTTTTATAAAATATGTTCTTTTCCATTACACAGAATTAACATGAATTGAGTTCATGTTCATTGGAAAGATTGAGTACAAATGAAACCATTAAAAAGACTTTAGTTTGAAATCATTATTGGTCTCTCTGAAGCAGAATTTTTCTTAACATTGGACATACTTATTTAGATAAATGGGGGGAAGTGACTTTGAAATTGAAATGCTGATGACAAAATTGTCTGTTTCTTAGTCATAAAGTATAGTTATTATGCTGTCTTCATAATAAAAGCTAGAATATAATAATTTAAATGACTGTTGGATTCAACAATGTCTCCAAAGAAATTGTGAATGTATGAAATAAAGCAACATGAATCTGATGTCCCTTTCAGCTATCTAAGACACTGGCAAATTGTTCTGCTTTTTTCAGTCATCTATAATTTTAGTGGTGGCCTTATAAAATAATGCAAATCTGACTCTGGGTTTTAAGTCACTGTAATTTATAAGGTAAGGAAATTATTTTAAAAATAAAATATAAGATAATTTTAAGGACATTATAAATAAATTATGAAAAAGATTAAAAATATAGATGGCTATGCAGTCAATATTTTATAAAATACTCCCTGAATTTTCAGAAATCAGTTATTATTAATTAAGATAAATAACAGGCACACAAAAAACCATGTGGTAATTATAGTATAGCTATTTATGAATTTAATGTCAATATACCTAATTTTGTGGCAATGTAGGATAAGCACTCGAATGTTAACCAAAAGGCTTGTGGATCAAACCCTGCATCTGGTGCTCTGAAACTCAACCAAAGGTCGCTATCAGTCCAAAAGGATTTGGAGGTACTTTGTACAAACAGCAATGATACACACATAAACAACACGCCTCATGATTATGGACTGATTCTGTATATTTAAAAATGAACCATTTCTAGAAAAAAACATCATAGACTCACACATTGGCACTTTAATAGCTACTATATGTCAGTTTGTCGCACTGTGGTGGCTTGTAAGTTTCTGTGATTATGAAAGCTCTGCCACTGGTATTTTAAATACCAGCAGCATCACCCATGGTGGACAGGTTACACATGAGCTTCCAGATGAACACAGACTAACTAGAAGGAGTGACAAAGAACTTCCAAATATTTAGTCACTGAAAATCTTATCAATAGCAGAGAAAGACTGTCAGATATAGTGCCAGAAAATGAGCCCCTCAAGTGGGAAGGCACTCAAAATGCAACTGGGGAAGAGCTGCCTCCTCAAAATAGAGTTGAGCCTGATGATGCGAATGGAGTAAAGCCTGTGGGAGAAAAGTCCAAGGGATCTTCACTTGCTGATGGGGCACAACTCAAAATGAAGAGAAACAGCTGTAAACATCAATTGAAAATCAGAACATGGAATGTATGAAGTATGAATCTGGGAAAATTGGAAGTTGTCAAAAATGAAATGTAATGCATAAACATCGATATTTTAGGTAGTAGTGACCTGATCAGTTATGAGGTACAACACTGTCTGTGATAGGATAATATTCATGGGCCCACAGGGAAGCCCAGTTAATACCACTATTATTCAAATTTATGCACCAAACACTAAAGCCAGTGA